>NC_134220.1:14251344-14554374 GCF_965140235.1 Caretta caretta | reverse complement strand
CTCCAGGCACAATCGAGGAAGAGGGGGAGAGACAACCCGCTTTCACACTGTCAATGTGGCACAACCTGTTCGGTTTAGCAGTAAGTTGCAGACTGGGGAACCTGGTTCAAATTCCTAGAAGTTAGTTCACAAACCTAGGTCATCTCCTCTCAAGGCAAAGACTTAATACTTCAGTATGCAGGATTTTAAAAAAATATTTAAAGTAGTGGTTCCAGAGCTATTAGACTGTAAAATGTCCAAGGACTCTTTACTTTTTTTTAAAGTTGTCATTAAATTGCATGCTTTTCTTGAACTAAAGTGCCCTGAAGAGCATACATTCCAGAGATCTTAATAGTTGTATACCCCCCCTTTTGATAAGCTTATTTGTAACACTGGTATATATAACATGGTAATCATGAATTGTTTTAAAGCAATTCTAGTGACATGGTAGACTGAGAATGGAACCCTAAAATACATCTTTGTCCTTGTGTTTTATTGTTGCTAATATATTAATATAGAATAGTACTTCATAATAGTGGGTTTGTGGGGGGGAAAAAAGTGTGTTAAATTATGGGCTTTAATTTTTCTGGGCTGCATTGTCAGTTAGAAGTATGGGCCTTCTGCAGGTGTGAAAATCTGGTCTTATTTCCCTTGAGAGACTAGTTTCAGCACAGAAGCATTCTTTTTAAACCAATGCCCCAGTGTTACAAAGTGTTACTTATGCATGTGCTTTGAGTAAAGAACATGAGTAGTCCAACTGGCTCATTAAAGGTAAGTTCAGGTGCTCACATTTATAAGTGGGGAATAAAACCTTGCTTATTTGAGCATTGCTCTAGAAAAATAGCAGGATAAAAATTAGATCTAAGTGATTCAAGTTTGATTCTTTAAATTTTCAACAGTGAGTTCCTAGGGAAATAATTTAACTTAAGAAAACTCTGAACTATAATAGCAGTTTGTCTGATAGTATGAGTGTTAGACTTCAAGGAAAAATGTTCTTAGGAAATAAAGCATTTGGAAATTTGCCATCTCTTATCCCTCTAAAGAAAAAAAAACACCTCAGAAGTCAGTTACCTAAATTTGCTGATAACCTGTCCTTGCTCAGCTGTCGTGAATATATGCCAACCTTGGCACAGGTGCTCTTTACTTAACCTTGATGATAACTAGGCTGAGGTACTTGCCAGTCAGAAAATGACCCAGTCTTGGTAAATGGGAATACTGTATAAAACGTTTTGCATGGTTGTTTTAGCCTAGGTCTTTAATCCCTAGCATTCTTATTGTGACAGAGACTGAACTAAAAGCAGATACATAGGAGCTGAACATCCAAATAAATAAGGCTTAAGACTTCCTTTATTGGAAACAAGATGCAGAAATATATTGCTTTGCCATTTAATATGCTATTTAAAATAAAATCCCTTTTGACTAGAGTAGAGAACTCTCCTATCCTATGCTGAAATGACTAGTGTTAAACTTCTTAAATGCTACTTTCTGGGGGGTTAATGCAATTTCTGGCTAGCAGTTAAGTAGAGTTGAAGATCTAGATCCCAGCAGGAGAACTAGTCTGTAAGGTGTGTGGTGGTGACTTTACACAGAATGCATTTTCTGTAGAATGAGGAATCTCATCGATAAATGGTTAAGGGGATGGGTTGAAAGTGGTGGTGAAATTTTTCAACCATTCTTTCATTGTTCTGATTGGTCTTTATTTTTTTATAGTATTGCTATAAACAGAAGCTGTGTCACAGAGGCAGACAGCTAACACAAGCCAAAATTAAAATTAACATTTCACTAAGATTAAAGAAAAGCAAACAGGTTTTTAAAATATATTTATAAAATTTTGTTATGGACTGATGGACTTAACTAGTTTTGGTAAATTGTTGAGCTTTGAAATTATTTAGTTCTTTTATAACAAGTTGGTATGGAAGTAGTTCTGGTGGCTATAACTTAATATGCCATGTAATCCAGTGTGTTGGCTGACCATTCTGTCTGTTCTTACACAACTCACACCACTGTGGTAGCACTTATTTGCAGTTACATTTCAGAGACAATTAATCAAGGAAACCTTATTTTATAAAAAGGCTCAAGAGCTGTAGTTCAAGAAGTAAGTGGTAACTATGTTAACCCACTGGATAAAACTTTTCCTCTCTTCCCTGAAAGCACTCATTAAAATTAAATCAGGCAGAAGAGGGGTACTGAGATTTGAAGATTTAAACCTGATTTATCAGGTCATGGATTCAGTTATGCTATACTACCTATGTCTGTTTCAATGAACTCCCCTAAATGTGATTCCTCAAATCCTGGTTACTTCATTTTCATATTTGGGTCAGTCATATGAGATTGCATGCAACTTGTATTTATTATTTCGTTCAAAGCATTTGAACTATTACAGATTAGTCAGGTTTTTATTTGTTTAAGATATTAAGTAATTCTAAAAACATCGGTTGGAAGATCACAAAAGGACTTTAAAGCAGTAAAAGCCTTAATAATTCTCTAGCATGTGAAAAATGAATATTCCACTTTGAGTTTTAGCAAATGTAGAAAGAACTTGGGTATGGTAATTAGTTGTATTATTTCACTGCTTTATGATAGAGATCACTGTGATTCCAAAGAAAGTTCTGAGGTCCTTTTGGTTATGAACAGAGACCAGATAAATTCTCCAGCAAGAGTTAAATAACGAGTGAGGTTACTGTGTCCTGGCAAGTGCTGCAGAATTAATGTTGCCTTGCTTCCAGTCCGTACCAAATGCAACAGCTAAGATAATCTTTCTTCTTGTTAACTCCGATTGTGCTATCTCTCTCTAAGTCTCTCCACTGGAGTAGTGCCAGCCTTTAATGCCCTTGGTCCATTTCTTCCACAAACATTTCCATGCTTTCTTCTGCACTTCATCTTACTTATAAATTGCCCTCCCTGAACTAATCCATAAGACCTTCTTCACATCCTTGGTAAAAACTCACTTCTGCTGTGAAGTCTACAAGAAATGTAATTGGTTACTAATGGCTGTGTTTAGTGACAATAGGGGAACATGGATACTATTTACTTAACATTGTTGTAATAAAAGAAGGAAAAACCTTTGGAAGCATCAAGTTGTGCATGTTGCTAACTTGTGTAACTGCATGATCATATCATTCTCTTCCTCCTGCTCCCCACTTTTTTCTTCCTACTCTTTGTTACGCTTCTTGCTGCTTGTTTCAGATTGGACTGTAAGATCTTCAGGGCAGTGACGGAGTGTGTGATCTTGTCTTTTATGTTTGGTGTCTTGCATGGTAGAATAACCTGATCAGGGCCTTTGAGTGCTACCACAGTGCCAGTGAAAAGTAAATCCATGTTTGAAATCCCAGAAAGACAAGTTTTGTCAAGAAACTTTTTCATCCGGAAACGTCACCATACTCTTTAATGCACGTCATCTCAGAGTTGTGGGATGGATTTTAGTGTGTGTGCGTGTGTGTGTATTTAGTGTTCTGAAAATATTTATAATATATACTAACTTATTTAATTAGTAGGTATGTGTTGTCTCAAGTTAAGATCCTAATTTGGGGGGATGGTTTTCCCTTCTATTCTCCATGTTTCCTAGGAAAGTGCCCAACAGGATGGCATCACTATGAGGGCACAGCCAGTTGTTACAGGGTGTATTTAAATGGGGAGAACTACTGGGATGCTGTGCAGACATGTCAGAGGGTAAATGGATCCCTGGCCACTTTCACCACAGATCAGGAGCTCAGGTTCATCCTGGCACAGGAGTGGGACCTAGAAGAGAAAGCCTTTGGAAGGAAGGACCAACGTAGGTGAGTCAGAAGGAAAAATAACCATTCCATATTGCATGAAAATTATTTCTACATGAATTAACAAGTAACTGCTAACGTTGTGCAAATTGGGTAGTTCGGTTTGCTTAGAATTTAATGATAAAAATGGATTTAAATTAAATAACTGTTGGCTTTGACTGCTAAGCCACTGCCAATTGTCATCAGTTTTCTGTTTTAACCAGCATTAATGAATAAACTGCAAACTTCATATGATTGCTTGCAGTCAAATAAATGTTTTTTTCCAGTCTCAATGTCTTTGCATCGCTGAACAGAAAACAACAACTGTAGCAAGAATGAAATATTTTAGTGCGGTGTGCATTATGCTGAAGTTTTTCAGTGGAGTACTGGGAGAGTTCTAGTTTTCTGTAAACATTTAAACTGAATGTTCAAGTTTATTGGCAGTAAAAGACCAATAATACTGACAACATTGCTATCGTGAGATAGCAATGAAAGGGCCATTCTGAGAGAAGTCTCTGAACATCTGCTCTTGTTTAGTTTGCGGGGAGGATGTTCTATCTGAGAGAGGACTACTCCCCAAAACATAGAATTACCATTATTTTATCTATGGTCTTTCATCAGGTCTCTGCTGTGCTGTCCTGTCACCGGTACTATTACTCTTTTGTTACTATTGCTACTTCCTGTTCTAATTCAGCATCAGACAGGAAATGCATTTGACAGATATTTTAAGAACATGCGTATTTTAGGTCAATTTAATTTAATTTTAGCTCAATTTAAAAGTGGAAAAATAGGAAATTTAGTAGTAAGGTTCTGTATTACTTGTTCTCCTTTTTATGGTAGTATTGTTCCCCTCTTGCTTTTTGGAATAGTTTAAAAATGCCTATTTTTTTAACTATCTAGGTTCTGGGTTGGATATCAGTATGTCATAACCAACCGAAATCGTTCTCTAGAAGGTCACTGGGAGGTGGCTTATAAAGGTAAGTTTCTGACTTCCATGCAGCTTGCTTAAAAATAAAGCTAGTTAAACATACACTCAAAACCGCTATCCTCAAGCATGAATGTAATCTATAAAGATAGTTTCTTTCAAGGGGGAGAGAAGCTGCAGTAATTCAAAGGGAGAACTGCTTCACAACATCAGATGGAATGCCTTTGGTAACTACCTTTTTAGTTTAGGCTTTAGAAATTTCCTGGTACAAAATGACTGCAAAATATAATAGAATGGAAGATTTCTATCCTGTGTGGGGGTTTCCTTTGAGAAAGATGGGCACTAAATTTGGTTGAATTTTGTAGTTCCATGTACTGGCAGTTAGTCTTATTTACAGAATCTCCATAAAAAATTATAGTCTGTGGGAAACCACTTTGTAGAATAAATAGGTTTAGCTGTGATGAGATAAGTTTGTAGTTTCAGTGTAAAAAGAGTAAAGAACACTGAAATGCGAAGGTCGCCTTATCTCTCGTTTTGTAATCTGGCCACATTTTTGGAAGAGCCACTCAATTCTCCAGACACCTGTGAAAGTGTCTTTACCTCTTTTATTGCTCAGATGTTAATCAGAAGCTGTTTGCAGCAGGCACAGTGTTAACAAAAAGAAGTAAACAACTGAATAGCTTATTAGCCCAGGAAATTCCACAATTAAGCTTTGAGCAATCTCAGTTTTAAATCTGCAGTGTAACCAAAGTGAATGCTACATAAAAGTAATCTACAACTTAATTTTTATGGAGGTGTGGGAAACTAACAGGTATCACAAATAGGTAGGTATTGAAATAGGTGTCTGTGCCAGAGTGAGTGACAAAATTGTCTCACATTGGTATTTTGAAGTGGGTCTAGTTTGTACAGGCCAGAATTTTCCATATGGCAGATACCATTTGGTTCCTTTGATACAGAGTTCGTTGAAATAATTTTCGCTGAGTTTTGAAGAGTTATCACCTGTTTGTTCTTCTTCTAGTTTAATTTTCAAATTGTTTGTTTGAAATGGAGATTGAAATATGATTGATTTCATTTATACCTTCTCCAGAACAAAGATAAAGCACATTGACTCATGGGTAGGAGGAAGCTTACACCTACATTATACTATTTATACCCAAACAGAAAGCTTCATTCTGCAAGGTGGTCAATTTACAGCTCTAATAGCTGTAAGTGTCCTTAAAACTTTTTTTTAAAATGTAAAAGAAAACTCTTCTGAAATGCTGATGTACAGTGTTAGCTTGAGAAGCATTGATCTAGACATCTGGTGTGGATGACCAGCTTTTTTTTTCCAATGTGCGTGTAGACTGGCAGCCAATGGCTCGTGGACTGGCACCGGTCCGCAGACCACCACTTTGAGTAGCACTGGTCTAGATTATAAATAGTTTGTCTCCCTTAGTTCATCCAACTGAACGAAATGCTCTGCCAGTGCAAGACTGCCAAGCTGATTCACTTTCAAAAACAGCTGTACTCTGAAAAGTGAATGTAGGACTTTTTGGTTCTGTTTTTTAAACTACCCTGGATGTTTGTTGCAGTAATGTTCAGATCAAATATGTCCACTGCCCCAGTACAGCAAAGCATTTCAGTATGAGTAGTTCCATTAAAGTCAATAAGCCTACTCGTTTGTGTAGAATTAAGCACGTGCTTAAATGCTCTGCTGGACTGGTGCCTTGACATGGGGGAAAAACGAGCTTTCTGATGTGCAGTGCTGCAAAGTCATCTAAAAGTCAATCTGTCTTATTTCCTTCTCAGGCATCACTTTTGGCAATAGAGGATGTGCAGGGTAAATTCTGCCGTCATACCTGGGTAACTCCATTGTGTGTGAACCGATTGTACATAAATGTAACTTAGAGCAGAATTTGACCAAACAGCACTTGGTCATCAGTTACGTTGATGTGCAAGAAGTCGTAGCAGTGGGGTAGCCACTGACGCATCCCCAGTATACAGAACATCTCCTCAGTTATCCCTCCCCCTGCCAGCATGACCTTGCACAGTGCATGCAAGGGCATGCTACACTGAGGACGCCTTTTTACAGAATTTGCCACCTCACTTCCTCTGATGTGACCATGCATTTGACGTCACACCTTTTGAAAGTAAGGTGGTGTGTTCTGCAAAATGGCATCCTCTGTGCATGATATCCTATAGAACCACACCCAGTTAGTTTTATGATAGAACTGGGCAGGGGACAAACCATACAAAATCAGGACAGTTCAGCTTAAAACCAGGTGAATAGCCTGCCCAAGTAACATCCAGCTCAACTGTTCCATAGTAACTTTGGCTTTACAGTGCCATCAGGAATCAAGGTACTTAAACTTATTTTTGCCACAAAAGGGAGCAAATCTGAACTTTTCATAGAGCACTTCTGTTGAGCCAGGAGGTGCTACTTTCACAGTTGCTTTAGAAGAATAGAGCAGCACTGCAGTATTTCTTTGGGGGGGAGGGGGTGGGAAATTGCAAACTCTTTGTATTAAATTCATGGCTCTTGGTGGACAAAAAGTACCATAAATGATCAGTTAACCTATAACACCCAGGAAAAATACAGATCTCTATTTCTCTTGAAGGGAAATGTCATTGCTCTTTACTGGGAAGCTGACTGCACTACCATCTGCTGGTGAAACTATTTAGAGCAGTTATAACTTTAACTATTAAATGGTACACATTATGAAAAAATGTTACAATTCTGACTTTTCATTTGTCAGATGGTGGCATCAATTCATGTTTTCTTGATGCCGTAGAACCTTGCTTTAAGATAGTCTATTAAAAGTAGACTATGGGGAAAAGTTTCAAAAGTCCTCCTTCAGCTACTTTTGAAAATTTTGCTCAATGACAATTCTGTATAGTTTGGTGGACGGACTCTCTTCTTAGGAGTTTCATAACAGAAATCATTCCCATCAGGTCAAACGCTACTTCAGCAGGCTGTTGTATCAGAGGATCATTTTATCATTTAACCATATGATGTATGGGAGTCAGGGCATTAAGACCAACACTTTCAAGCCTGGGTACCTAATGTTGGGCTCTTAAATCCATATGCACTGGTCTAATTTTTTTCACAGCTGCTGACCCTGGAAGTCAATGGAAGGGTCCAAGTGCCCCTCAACTTTGAATATCAGGCCACTTATGCTTGGTTGTCTAAATATTAATTTAGACGCCTTAACATTAGGCACCTAAGTTTGAAATCGTTGACTCTATTACAAAACACACACTTGGTGCCTCTAATCTCCAGCTACATTATCTGTATCACTTTCACTTGTCGTTAGAATTTATAAATTAGAGAAGTGCCAATATGGAACATTCATGTTGTTTGAATTGTCATGAATCGTATTTAATCAGTGTGTTCTATATTTGTTATACTGAATCTCTCCAGGGATAAGCAGATTAGTGATGTAGTATTGCTCATAGCAAATCTGAGTTTAACAGACAAAGGTGATTTATATTAGTATTAGGGCTGTCAAGCGATTAAAAAATATTAATCGTGATTAATTACAATGTTAATAATGGAATACCATTTATTTAAATATTTTTGGACATTTTCTACATTTTTCAAATACATCGGACCCTTGCTAGAATGCGCATCTATATAGCGTGAATTCACATATAATGCGGTCGCGGCCATGGATCCCAAATTTAATTACTTTAATTGCAATTCATTTTAACGCGGTCCCCGCTATAACGCGGTACCGCGCCTGGATCCCAAATCCCGCGTTCTAGCGAGGGTCCAGTGCATATTTATTTCAGTTACAACACAGAATACAAAGTTTACAGTGCTCACTTTATATTTATTTTGATTACAAGTATTTGCACTGTTAAAAAAAAAAAGTATTTTTCAATTCCCCTAATACAAGTAGTATAGCGCAATCTCTTTATCATGAAAGTTGAACTTCACAAGTGTAGAATTGTATAAAAAAAAAAAAACTGCATTCAAAAATAAAACAAAGTAAAATTTTAGCACCTGCAAGCCCCCTCAGTCTGTCGTCTTGTTTAGCCAATTGCTCGGACAAACAAGTTTTTACGTTTGCAGGAAATAATGCTGCCTGCTTCTTGTTTACAATGTCACCTGAATGTGAGAGCGTGCGTTCGCATGGCACTGTTGTAGCTGGCGTCGCCAGATGTGCTAAAAATTCGTGTCCCTTCATGCTTCAAACACCAGTCCAGGGGATATGCGTCCATGCTGATGGCGGGTTCTGCTTGATAAAAATCCAAAGAAGTGTGGGCTGATACATGTTCATTTTCATTATCTGAGTTGGATGCCACCAGCAGAAGGTTGGTTTTCTTTTTCTTGGTGGTTTAGGTTCTCTAGTTTCCGCATCAGTGTTGCTCTTTTCAGACTTCTGAAAGCATGCTGCACACCTCTTCCCTCTCAGATTTTTGGAAGGCACTTCAGATTCTTAAACCTTAGGTCAAGTGCTGTAGTGACCTATCTTTAGAAATTTCACATTGGTACCTTCTTTGCGTTTTGTCAAATCTGCAGTGAAAGTGTTCTTAAAATGAATAGCATGTGTTGGGTCATCATCCGAGAAGGCTGTAACATGAAATATATGGCAGAATGCGAGTAAAACAGAGCAGAGGACATACAGTTCTCTCCCCAAGGAGTTTAGTCAAAATTAAATTAAAGCATTTTTTTAACAAGAGTCATCAGCATGGAAGCATGTCCTCTGGAATGGTAGCCGAAGCATGAAGGGGCATACGAATGTTTAGCATATCTGACACGTAAATACCTTGCAATACTGGCTACAAAAATGCCATGCAAATGCCTGTTCTCACTTTCTGACGACATTGTAAGTAAGTGGGCAGCATTATCTTCTGTAAATGTAAACAAACTTGTTTGTCTTAGCGATTGGCTGAACAAGAAGTAGGACTGAGTGGACTTGTAGGCTCTGAAGTTTTACATTGTTTTGTTTTTGAGTGCAGTTATGTAACACACAAATCTACATTTTAAAGTTGCACTTTCACAACAGATTACACTATAGTACTTGTATCAATCAGGTGAATTGAAAAATACTGTTTTTCATTTTTACAGTGCAAGTATTTGTAATCAAAAATAATATACACTTTGATTTCAGTTACAACTCAGAATACAATATATATGAAAATGGGGGGAAAAACATCCGAAATATTTAATAAATTTCAATTGGTATTCTATTGTTTAATCGTGTGAGTTAACTGCGATTAATTGACAGCCCTAATTAGTATAATATTTAAACTGTTTGCACCCACAGCAATTTTTTCATAGTTTTTGAAAGGGATTAGTATAGATGGGTAAGCGTAATCCCCATTGTACAGGTAGGGTAAGTGAGGCACAAAGACCTTGAATTATGTGCATGATGTCTCTTGCAGTCAGTGGCGTTGAGAAATAGTTCAAGAATGCTTACTCCAAGTGCTCAATCCACTAATCCACAACTGTCCCTCATGTCCAAAGAAATACACAAATGTGGGAAAATGAGATTACTTTGTGACAACATTAGCATGAAAAACATAAGGTTAGATCCTCAGGCCTGGCTTGGAGCCCATTACAGTTGTGGGGAGTGGGAGAAATAAAGATGCTGGTCAATGACTCTAGAGGGCCATTACAGCACTGAGGGATCAGCCCAAACATGGCCAAGAAACCACAATAGTGCCATTTCCCTAGCTACATTCTGGGCAGCTTAAGAGCTGTCAGATCTCTCACTTGGGATTCTTCCATGATAATGGAATCCTCAGATAACCAAACCAGCATTGCAGGATGGGCTGGAGCAAAGCAGCTGCAGTGGGATCAGGATCTGTCCATGTTCAGAATAAGATTACAAGAGTCTATAAAATGACATTTTGGCACCTTAAACATGTAGCTACAGCAGCCTTTCCTCTTCACAAACACGTTTTATCTTGGGATACAGCAATTTTGTCTTCCTGTTCCTCCCAACTCCCTTCCACCTCAAGGAGCATTGCTAAAATTAAAGGATAGTTGCCTTGTACTAGAAGTTGGCTGTGCATGGAGTAAATGAAAAGCTCTCTAGAGTGTCTAAAGCTTCCTAAACCTGCAGGCTGATCACACCAATAATAAATTCTCACCCTAGGTTCCTCAGAAGTATTCTTGCCTCCGGATCCTATCTTTGGTACGGCTATGTCTGAAAATGAAAATGTTCTTTGTGCCCAGCTTCAGTGTTTCCATTTACCCACCCTTCGGCACCATGGTTTACACAGCTGGTACGCTGAAAACTGCTATGAGAAGTCTTCGTTCCTCTGCAAAAGGAGTAAGTTGTAATACAATGCAGATAATCGAATAAAAATGTTAGTGCAGATGACTTATAAATATGCAGAACTCTGAGTAGACGTCTGTTTTGTCCTTCGTGCCTCTTGTCCTGCATCAATGAATTACAAACAGCCGCAAAAGTTCTCTGAATTAGTTGCTTGTTTAAGTGGAGGATTAACATCATTGGTTTCCAGTTGTAGAAAAAGCGATGAAAGCATTTGAATGTAAAGAAGTAAGGCTTTCATTCTAACAGCAACCCTTATTCCCTCTCTCAAGCGGTGTAAAGTCGCCTTTTTAGAGGGACACCCCTGCTTCAGTCTTTTCAGAGGGCATTGAAGATGGATGGTATCAGTGGCCCTTTTTGGGAGAAAAGTTAGAACATCTTGAGCTGTTGTTGAAGTCTGATCCTGCTTCCTTTGTAACAAAGTAAGATTAACTCTCACAGAAAGGAAGGAGAAAAATAACTTCTGTCTCTGGTGCTTTCTGCTGTTGCTGAGAAATTGCAAGCACAGCACATGGTCTTCACTGCTACTCCTGAGACCTGCCCAACTTCTAACATCTGACTGTTTTAAGGCATTGTTTTTAGCTTGCCTTTCTGGTCACTAGTTCTAAGCACAGTGTTTCAATGGCTGGAGTTGCCTTGTCCAGCTAAGCAGACTGTTAATAGACAGAAGGCAGGAAGAGAGAGACAGAAAAGAGGAGAGAGAGAGAGATAAGTTGGGGAAGAAAAATAATACGTAAGGGAAGGAATGATAGCAGGATTTGAACACTTACATCCTAGGTGGTCAGAATTTAGCCAGAGCTGGTGGTCATAATACTGTCTGGTTTCCTCTCTCTGTTGTACTGATTCTGAAAGATGTCTTAATCAGGCCAAGTCAAAGGCCCAACAGTGGCATTTACGGGTCCAAGGAGATGGCAGGAGCAGAAGTCCACTTGCCCTACTGTTTCTTTCAATGACCCTCAGATAAGAAATGTCTAAAAGATTGACAGCTACATCCTATTAATACAGACTAAATAAAACACACTTTGATTACTTCAGTTATTAAAAAAACAAAAAATAAAAAAACCTTGCATGTCTAGAATCTTTCAGCTTTGTCATGCCAGTCGATGGCATTACCATGACCCTTGAGGATTGCTTTTCACAGTTCTTTTAATGTAAACAATCCAGTTTGTACTTGTCTTTTCATGTCCAGCTTTTGCTTCTTTTTAAGCACTTTTACATAACAGATTGAGTTGGGTGCCTGTTACTCTGGCAGGAAGAGCTGCACATATGATCTCTTCTGGTGAGGTATTGATACACATTTCTGTTCTGTTCCAGGCCAGACCTGTGTTGATATCAAAGACAACATTGTTGATGAAGGCTACTATTTCACCCCAAAAGGGGATGACCCCTGTTTGAGCTGTACCTGTCACAATGGGGAACCAGAGATGTGTGTAGCAGCCCTGTGTGAACGGCCCCAGGGTTGTCAGCAGTATCGCAAAGACCCAAAGGAGTGTTGCAAATTTACATGTTTAGACCCAGGTAAGTGTGTTAAACTGCATGTTTTCGGCTGAGTGAAGTGAGATCTAACGCTCAACTTGATGGCATCTTTCTCCGTAACATAACTTTGGAATGCTATTATTTCCCATCAATTACCACATTCCAGGGAAAGTTCTAGGTATCAGTGGGCACATCTCCTTATTTTGGTGCAAATTTGGAACACTGGAAAAGCCTGACTTACAGGAAAAGCAGGCTCCCACTCTGCCTGGTGCTGTAGGCAGAAGAATGTCTCCTGTGGCCCCCTGCTACGTACAGGTACAGGTCAGAGGCAGTAGCTTGACTTGTTGGGTGGACTGGGGAGTACAGATGGTGGAGGGAGGAAGTAGGGAGGTGGTAGTGGTGGGGATCTTCAGGGGAAGCAGGGATATGGAAGGGGTGGACTTGGTGACTGGTGGGCAGCAAATCCGGAACCCTCAAGGAAATGCAGGGGGGCTGGGAGGTTTGGAAGCAGGGACCTGAAGTGGGGAGGAGGGCATCTGGAGATGGGTGGAGAGCACAGATCCTAGCATGAGGGGTGACAGCGTGGGACTCTGGCATGAAGGAAGGGATGAGGAGACTTGCAGGGGCCTTGGGAGGGTGGCACGCAGAAAACTGAGGAGAACCAAGATGTCTCTTCATCTTGGTGGTGGTTGGTATTTCCTTGACGGAAGCATTAATGTTAAGGTGATCTTGCCAGGAATGGATTAATAAAAGCATGTGAATCTGTATTGGTAGAAATTAGCCTTTTATTAAACTTGTGGTACACAGTGCTCCCTCTCCACTTTCCAGGTGCCTCTGGTGATCTGCTCTGACATTGCTGATGCAGAGTGCACTTCTTTCTCCTCACTCTACCCCCACAGGAATAGCTTCAGTCTGGAGACGTAACCCAAAAACTTAGACTGTCCAACAGTGTCTAAAAGCCTGCTGCTGGTGTTACTGAGTTGGGGCCCGTCTGTCTGTCTGCTCCCTCCCTCCTGAGTGTCGGGCGGTATCTGCTGGCTCTCTGTGGGTAAATGAGGGCAAAACATTCATGCAGTTTTGAGCCTGTTCTTTATATTAACTGCTGTGGCTAATCCCCAGAGTGTATTTTAATGTATCTTAATTGTATTTGTAACTGTGAATTTTCATGCTCAGTGCATTTGCAGGGTTGTAGCTGTGTTGGTTCCAGGGTATTAGAGAGACAAGGAGCTCAGTAGAGACAATTATTTCAGTCTGGAGATGAGTTCATAGGGAGCCTTTTCTTTCTATTTTCATCAGCTCTCCAGAGTTTGGGGATATTCAGTGATATCGAAAGGCAGCAGCTTCAAAACTTGTAAGGTTTGGACACAACATATAATTAGGCTGTGGAACTCATTGCTCCAGGATGTCACTGAGGATAAAAACATAGCAAGCTTCAAAAAAGGGATTGGATACACAGATGGATAACACGACTGTTCAGAGTTGTTATGGTGGAGTCTTGGGTATGTCTCCTTTTCTCTGGTGCCTGGGTGTATAATGTTGTTCATGTACTTCTGTTGTTTTTGTTCTTAAGTTGATTTGTTTCAAGGGCTTTTTGGTGGTGATTGGTGTTCCTGGATAGAAAGGGTTGTCAGTGGTGTGTCATTCTTACCATATGGTGGAAAGTCCTTGGTATTAGAAATATTTATACCCAGGAATGTGGTGACAATGAAAATCATTTGGTGCCTTGCCTGCCATATGTATATGTGGTCAGTCTCTCAAAACATGTAGACAAAGTTCTAGTGTGTGGTGGGCAGGGGCCTATCATGGTACATATTACTACCATTGACTTGGGGGAATAGAAGAGAAGTCCTAGCACCTTAATTCAAATTAGGAAAGTCTGTAGGTTCAAATGCTTTTGATTCCCTGCACAGGACCAGCTAGGTGAGGAAATTCAAGATCTCAGTGTTAAGTGATGTAAAGAGGGTTTGTTTATACGGCACTGATGAACTTTTGGGGTAGAGGAAAGCTAACAATGAGGGATGTGTTCCCCCTGAATCAAAGTGAAAACAGCACAGAAAATTGGCAAGCGTTAAGATGTTTTTAAACTGGAAGATAGGGAACTGACGCACAGGGTCTGAGGAGCATTCAGGTCCCAGTAATATCTACTGAGAAAGTAAGGAACACCGAGAACTCCATGTAAACATAAAGGAGTATCTGTATATGGTAGTGGACGATAGGACAGAAATTACTACTGAAATGGAGAAGGGACAGGTTGAAATGAGTGATACAGTTCAGGGGCAAAATACCCATGATGTGTGCTATGAGGTAAATTTAAACCTGATAAATAAACCTGTATACCAATGCAAGAAGCTTAGAAGCAGAAATAGGTGACCTAGAATACCTAGCAATGGAAGGGCACTTTGCCATAAGTGTTGCAAGGATTCTGAGAGTTATAAACCAGTGAATTCTAAATTTTCAACCAATTCACTCAGTACTGAAATAAGAAATCTAGATCAGTGGTTCTCTGCCCGGGGTACGTACGTCAGCTCATTTAGATATTTGCCTAGTTTTACAACAGGCTACATAAAAAGCCCTAGCGAAGTCGGTACAAACTAAAATTTCATACGGACAATGACTTGTTTATACTGTTCTATATGCTAAAATGTAAGTTCAATATTAATATTCCAATTGATTTATTTTATAATGCACTAAAAATGAGGAAAGTAAGCAATTTTTTGTAATACTGTGTTATGACACTTGTATTTTTATGTCTGATTTTGTAAGCAAATAACTTTTAAGTGAGGTGAAACTTGAGATACTCAAGACAAATCAGACTCCTGAAAGAGGTACAGTAGTCTGGAAAGGTTGAGCTACTGATCTAGAGGGGGTAAATCAGCAGAGGTTCTATAAAGAATAATAATCTCCAGCCCAGAACTCTGAGCATGTCATCATCTAGTAGATAAAAGGGAATTGCTAAACTATAAAGAGAGAAACTCTTCCTTCACACAGGCCAGCAACTGCTGCAGATTAGGGGGGAAAAAAAAAACCCTTTTCCTATGGACAGGTTTTCATAATTGTCCATTACAGAAATTCTTGCACTTTCCTCTGAAGCATCTAAATACTAGCCACTTCTAGACCTTGAACGTTGGACCAGACAGACCACGAGTATGATCTGGTCTGGCAATTCCAGTATACCTTGGTTCAGACAGCGAACAGAAGCTTTTGAGCTTGGTTTTGTGTTTTTCAGTAATCTTAAATAAAGATCTGAGTTTATCTTTAACAAACCTGTTCACTCTTCAGAGTTCCCCTGGTTTTCGTTGAGAATAGCATGAGGCTACTGTTTGTCAAAATTCAAACAGAAGGACAGCTTTGAAGTGGACTAGTACTCATCTGTCTTTTAGCGTGTGCTAGCCAGTAGATGGCGCTGTTTGTCACGGAACAGAATTTGGTGAAAATAATCTGATTTTATTAGATTGTTTAAAAAAGCAAATGTCCTCACTATTTTCATTCTTCTGTACCAGCCCAGTCATTTGGATATACTTCATTCAAACCAGCAAGTGGAGAGAGAGAACTCTATGCAATTTGACATCCCCTGCTATGTAAGGTGCTTGTCAGGTCAGATTCCCCACTTGTTTCGTCTTCGTTAAGAGGAATAGTTCTCTTAGGCAACTGAGAGTATTTGGAGTTCTCAAAGACTTGGCAGACTGACAATGTAGGTTTATTTTAAAGTCATTTAGAAAGATTTTCTATAAGTTTCTTCCTGATTTCAGACTGGTATTGCACTTTTGCACAGTGTCTAACTGAAGCTTCAGTGCCCATGGCCTCTCATGCATTAACTACTATGCAAATAGGTATACAGATTGGCTAAGATCCACAACTCTCTATAACCAGGGTTACAGCCAAAATGAGAAGGTGCAGTCTCTGTGGAGCTACAAAGTTTAACCCAGCTTGGCCAGTTCCTTATGCCTCAATTATTTTAAGGGGCTTTGGCCATCTAAAAGCACGAGACAGGAAATATATACCCGGGGTACCTGGGACCTGCTCCTCTAGAATTGTTTGGAAGCAGGTGCCTTTCTCTCACTGATAAACTTCAGTGGGGTAGGGATTAATCTTCTCTGCTACATTACCTAACTGGCACAAGAGAAACCTTTGCCTTAGAGCACTCATACCAGAATGTTTTGAGGTTTTTTTGCTTAGGGGGAGGAAGGACTACTGTTCACTTGGTATTAAGCTACAGCAGACTTTGTGTTGGTATAAATACTGTGTTCTGTGAGTTATGATTTTACAGGATGGTCCAGGAGAAATTGATCTAAGCTTTCTTGCTTGCATTTGTTTAAGCATCTATTGATTCTGTTTTCTCAAGGGAGTTATTGGAAGTTTATGGCTTAGTATTCCAAGTACTGGCTACTTATATGCAGGTATAATGCAAGAAGTAGTTATAAATTGTGCAGAAGAGCTTCAGTACGTTGCATGTGTATTGAGTGATTACTGATCAGTTGAACAGGTATTTGAAAGCTGGGTTTTTTTGTTCTTGGGCCGTACAAATCGAAGTTCATTCTGCACTGTACTACTTGTAAGTTGGGATGTGAACTCAAGTCTTGGTGTCCCTTTAAAAGGGGCTTATTCAAAAAAACAATTAATTTGTTTTTAAGATTGGCATTTTTCTGCATAATAAAATAACCTAATTATATTTTCAGGTTACAAAAGATGTGGTCGTGTTTCAGAAAGCTCTACAGTACGGAATGCGTGGAGATTCTTCTCTCCCCTCCCCCCCCACTCCCCTCCTTCCCAAAAGAGGGAAAAAACCCAAATACCCCCAAACCTTTCTATTGAGTGTGTGGCAATAGAAACCAAGCAAGTGCTTATCAGCTGCAAATCTGTCCGGAAGCCATGCTTATCATAAGACTGATCTGTAAGTCATGTTCATGATTAAAAGCTGCTAGCTTCCTCCTGCTTTATCCGTCACATGCAGTATGAAAGTTAAGCTTAAACTTGCACTAGGAAGGGGTGGGGGGGAATGACGGCTTTCCTCCCACTATTATCGGCAGTGGTAAGATTTGCTTATACCCTTGTACCAAATTCTTATCTTAAACTATTTTAATGCAGCATCAGCCACCAGATAGAATTGAGATGACCTGAGATAACACTGCAGCAAGGTTCTTTAATCCTTGTTTATGCTGTGGATTTTAACTATTTCATGAATGCTATTTTTGAAGAGTATACTTTACGTCTCTGTATTCCCTGTTTTAAGACCTTCGTTCTCTAGTGAAACTGAAGCCATCTTAAAAATAGCGTTGTATTCTTGTCTCAGAAGCTAGTTTTATTTTATTAAGTAACTTAATTATTGGGGAAGAGATTCATTAAGCAGCTGTAAAACGTAGTCCATAGTGAAGTCTCCTCTGGTGGTGGTAAACACTGACGTTTTCACATGAAGCATGTCAATTTTTCCCTCTGGGGTTTTACAGATATTAGATGACTAAACTAGTAAGTTGCTTTCTTTAATCAGTGCAGGTTTGTCTTTGTCAGATATTTCTGGATATCCTCCCAAAAACCCCCATCTCAGGAGAAAGAAAACTGTTTAATTTACCTACTGTTGATTAGTAGTCCTCCAAAGAGAGACCATGGGGAAATACATCTTGCTGCTGAGTTGGCAGATTATAAGCGCTTACTGTCCGAGTGGGTAAACAGCAACTGTAATAGTGCACAAGACTATTTTATAAAGGAATTGGGAAGGGAGGGAACACTTCAGTGCTAGGAATTTGCTGAGCAGTCACATCTACAACACTTCAGAAGATACTTGATCCATTTTGACTTGTTAAGGAAGAATTATTCTAGTGCCTTGCATTTACAATACCACAGCTGAGGGGAAGTATGTATGGGGTTCTATTTGCTCTCTGTGGGTGTGACAAAGTTACTTATTTGTCTGACATCTGTTTAGACAGATCCACCCGTATCTTTCAGTGTATTTTGTTTCTTTTAATATTTCTATGAATTAGAGAGCTCAGTGTGTAGAAGCCTCTGTCGTGACTGCAAATTGATGCATAGTCACAGGATACTGTTGCTGTCTCCAATTCCGGGAAGCTGTTCACGCAGCTGCCAGCGTTTGGTGAAATATACAATTTGGGAATAAAATGTCACACGAGAGACCTATGTTCTGTACCTCTATAAAAGTATCCTTTTATCTAGGATTTGGTTTATGGTCAAGTCCCTTGCCAGGCCAGGCAGGCAGAAGTTCTAGGCAAACCTTTCAGGACCATGACAAGGAGCACTTTGAAAGAGGGCTGTGACCAGAAATGGGCTGAGACTTGCCCCAGCTGTGATAGATGTAAAGAGAATACATGGAAGTGGAAGCAGGCAGTATATTGTGCTGTGGGCAGGGGTGAGCTGGGGATGACCACAAACTCAGAATTGCCAGTGAAAAGAGGAAGGCTGTTGTGTTCATGTGTTCACACTGAGCAAATGAGGTTAAAAGTGAAAATGAGAATATGATAAATCCACTTAACTTTTAGTTGTGCGCCATTAGGAGGAGGCAGTACGAGCTAAAGAAGGGAATGCTGGAGAGGAAGATAAATAGGAGAGGGAGGCTGAGGAAGCTTGTTAAAGCTATTCTCTTACAGCAAAAGTAGAGAGAGTGTTGTTTCATTTACATTGTTAAACACAGAAAACTAGGAGAATAGCAGAAAGGAAAATCAGATGGCAGGTGAGGTAGGTTTTATATCCAGATTTATTGTTGATAAATTTCGCTAAAATACTGAAAATGTAAGTCATTTGCAAACCCTGCATGTGATTTATAATTATTTGGGTGGTTGCTTAGTTGCTGCTTGTGATTAAGCTTAGGGAACCAAGATAGTTCTGGGTTACAGTGGTGAGTCAGGAGGGTTGGTAAAGCTATTTGATCAAAATACAAGATTTTCTAAAGGATACATCTCACTTGCTGAATTTGACAGAAAATGAAGGAAAAGACTTGGAAGAGCCTCATCCTACATCCCCACTTCCACTGCCTTTCCGGAAATACTCACACACACGCACTCTCTCTCTCTCTCTCTTTGTAAAATGGCACTTAAACTATTTGAAGGTAAATTTTACTCTATTTCAAACATCAGGCAGCAGCTAAAGAGCAGTGCAAGCTGGGAATGGTGGCTTGGGATGCATA
Organism: Caretta caretta; assembly: GCF_965140235.1. NCBI lineage: Eukaryota > Metazoa > Chordata > Testudines > Cheloniidae > Caretta > Caretta caretta. The sequence goes on along the minus strand of NC_134220.1, from coordinate 14,534,844 downwards.
AGGTTCTGAAGTGGGAGGCAGATATTGTCACTGGGAGTTGAGAGCCCAGTTTGAGATTGTGGATATTCGCAGAGGTCGTTGGACAGCTGGGTGGGAGACATTTGGTTAATGTGTGAGGGGGAACGTATTGATGAAAGTCTATGGTGCAGGGTGGGCTTCTATTAAGAATTAAAGATAAGATTGATTGTGTGTTAGCTGTGCGATTGTACACACTGCTTGTTTCTATAATTTATTAACACTAGAGGTAGGATTCATAACCTCATAAACACACATTGAAAATAAACCCATTTGAAATATTTCACAGCTATAACCTCATCTGACAGTTTTATTACTATAGTAGCACCAACTCAGAATACAAATAGGAGTACAGTATGCAGAGGAAATGTGTTTTGTGTTAATTTTAGTATCTAAAGTTAAGCAGTTCGATCTTAGAATCAAACAGTAAAGTGTAAAAGACCTTTTACAAAAATTCCTTGTGGTAAATCTCTAATAGAATCTTAACACAAGTCAGAATATTTTGTATGTGGATGTATTAATCTGTTGTGAGCGATCCATAAAATGCAACATAAGAAGCTGGGGAATGTAAAAGAGCAGCCCTTCCAAGGGACAGCCAGCAGCACTGAAGACAGTGCCCAGTTAGTAATCATAAAATGGTATTCCTTAGCGCAGTTGCTTATGTTCCCATGTTCTCTGACTGTTCTAGTAGTCTTTGGATCAAACGATTTGTTTTCAAAGTCAATTATAGAATTGTGCTCATTTTAAAAAATAACTTGGTGCATGACATAAGTGCTGGAGATTTGTAGCGAAGTTCATTTGAGAAGCAAAATACTCAGGATAAAGTTTCAACCCTTCCAACAGCTTATGCACAGAAGTTTGCAGAGATCAGTGTAATCACTGCTTTTATTTAACAGCAATATGCAGGTAATATACAGTTGTGTCCTCTTCATCCAGTGCAGACAGTCCTGTCTCTTGCCCCTGGTTTACACTGGGGGTGGGGGGGTCGACCTAAGTTAAGCAACTTCAGCTACGCGAATAGCTACACATGAAAAGCATTACCAGTATCTAAATGCAGAGTTTGATGATAATTATCACCCCTAGGTGATATGTAAAACATTCCCATTCATACAGATGGATAAATTGAAATTCAAAAAAGTTGTGACTTGTCTAAGATCAGACATGAAGGCTCTGGTAGAGCTGGGAATAGAACCCAGATTTCCTAATTCCCAGGTCTTTGCCTTAACCCTAAGACTGACCTCTACGCTCTTGGAGCACAGATCGATTGACTTTTTCTGGTGCAAACAAAGATGAGTATCTGAAATGCTCTTTAACTTCTGCTTTTCCCCTTTCCATGTCATGCAAGACTTTCATCTGTAGTCTTAAGCACTTGGTTCCACTGTGCCGGATAACAAATGTTAAGGGAATCCAGATTCGTTACAAAGGATGGATTTCCTAATAACTTTTTAATATACAATTTTCTGCATGTATGAAATATAGATGAATTTAAAACCTAGTCATTAATCTTCACTCTAGGTTCATACTTCCCCAGTATTGAAAGAAAACGTCAAGAAAAATAACTTTTGGTCAAAGTAGTAATGGGTTTTTTTTGTGTTTTGTTTTTAATTTAATTCACCTAACAGATGGCAACAGTTTATTTGACTCGATGGCAAGTGGAATGCGACTGATAGTAAGCTGCATCTCCTCCTTTCTTATCTTATCTCTGCTGCTCTTCATGGTCCACCGGCTGCGTCAGAGACGCAGAGAGCGCATTGAGTCTCTGATTGGAGTAAATTGTAAGTATTCTGTATCTGCAGTTCTAGCCAGTTGTGTTGTAGCTGTGTGGGTCCCAAGATGTGGGAGAGGTAATATCTTTTATTGGACATGCTTCTGTTGGTGAGAGAGACCAGCTTTCGAGCTAACACAGAGCCCTTCAGGTCTGGGAAGTGTACTCAAAGGGTATGTCTGCACTGCAATTAAACGCCCACAGGTGGCCTGTGTCAGCTGATGTGGGCTTGTGGGACTCAGGCTTCAGGGCCGTAAAATGAGTGTAGGCGCTCAGGCTGGAGCCTGGGCACTGGGATCCTCCCCCGTTCACTCATCAATGGACAAGCCTGGGAGCTTAAATTCATAACTTTGCCAGGTACTAAAAATCATGGACTGAATAGAGACGCTAATTATAGCTGTCTCCTTCACCTGGAGTGGTCCCTTGTGTGTTAACTACTTATACTAAACAATCTGTTCCACCTTGTATTTAGCTGTGACACTGAGTACACTTCCCAGCGGAAGAGCAGCTCCGTGTAAGCTTGGCTCTCACCCACAGAAGTTGGGTATTGCCTCACCCACTTTGCAGTTTTAGCTCAGTTATATAAGCATGCTTCCAAAGTGGATTAACCTAAGCTGCACACAGGCTGTTTTAGTGTGGAATCCGAGTGTCCACATGGGATGATAGTGTGGAATAGCTTTTGCGCCTTACATTCACAGCCTGGCTATTGCACATAACTTCCCCATGAATTCCCTGTGTAGACAAGCCCTTAGTAATAGAATTATAAGTCTCTACCATGTAAAGAGAACAAGTGGAAATGGGAGTCTGGCTCTGAGCTGACCTGCTGAATGGCTGTGTCTGAACACTTCTGTATACTGGCTCTAATTGTCATGATTTGAAAAAAAATTAATTCTGTGGGGCACGCCTGATCTTTCTAAAGATCTTGTACTGACACCAGTCTTGTTTATCACTCTCTGATTGGGAGGCTTCTGGGTAGGAACATTAGTTAATGTGCCTGATTATCATGTGAGCAAGTATACTAAAGTCATTTGACATGGTACCCTGATCAGGTGTTCCAACATTCTTCTCTTTGTCCATTCGTTGAGGGAATATTAATGGTGGTAACATTTGTACCATGCCCAAAGGTGTGCTTGGGCACCTTGTAGAACAAATAGACAAATAGATCCCTACCTTAAAGAGCTTTAAAGGCTAGAATTTAGATATGACGTGGGTGAGGATGAGGACAAACGAGTGGGTGTGGGGGGAGAAAGGATAGATAGATGTTTCATGGTGATTTGCTAAGATTTATATATGCTTCTGGATGGCTGACATTTAGGCCTGGCACTAACAGTATGGTTTTTAGGGTGAATTTGAATGAGGCAAAAGTATGGCTTCATTATGCAGGTTTTGGGAGAGATTCTGTGAATAAGGGGCAGAATGGAAGAAGGCGCAGAGGTGGGCCTTAGTCCGGAGGGAAAGGAAATGGGATAAAGCCACACATTTTCTCATACTTTATTCATTTAAACAGTGCACCATTTTAACCTGGGCCGCAGGATGCCTGGTTTTGATTATGGTCCAGATGGTTTCGGAACAGGCCTTACTCCGCTGCATCTTTCAGATGATGGGGAAGGTGGGGCCTTTCATTTCCATGACCCCCCACCACCCTATACAGCTTACAAATATCCTGATATTCAGCATCCTGATGACCCGCCTCCTCCCTATGAGGCTTCCATCAATCCAGACAGTATCCTTTGTTCTACTCCAGGTACGTGGGCAGGAGTTTTGATAATTTTACGAGCTTGGTAACAAATATCTTTACGAGGAACACTCCAGTCCTTTTTTGTTCTGCTTAGAGGGAAGATAATCTAAACTAAACTGGAACATACAGCTATTTTAGGGATTCTATGATAGAAGAGCAATGATATATTTCAGAATCTAATCTTTCACTTTTTGTGGCAAATGTTTTAATACAAGTCTTGCTCTATAATAATTTTTACTCTTCCTAATACTAAAATTCTCTGGGCCTCTAAATCAGTATTTGTATGAGTGCTGCAAGCTTGTTTTTAGCTCTTAGACTTCACCTCTTCAAAGTTTTTTATGACTGAAATATGATGGAGGAAACCTAACCTACAGCAGTTGGAGGCAGGAGAGTGAACAATCTCTTGATAGGTAAATTTGGTGTATGCTGGCAGAGCAATCACAACAGGAGGGTTCTTGATGATGGAATTTGTTTCCTCCATGCCTTACAGAGCACACCTTCTGTGCACAGCTCACCTATTCATTACAGGCCTTTGCCTGATGAAGGTTGTGTTTTTTGTTTACTTGAAGGTTTAGTCCTTTAGTTGTTGTAGATGGTCAACTAAAAGTTGATATTTAATTGTTGTATTACATCTTAAGCTGAGATGAAGCATGAATTTTTATAAAACAAACCATAGGTCACTAACACTTCAGTACTCTTGATGAGGACACCTTAGAGTATTTCGAAGTTTAAAAAAAAAAGGACAAGAGTCTTCAGTATATAATTTTTTTGAGAAATGTTTTTTTTAATTTTGTTTTGGTGTTGAATTTTTATAAAGGTAACTAAAGTGTAAATCAGTAATATGCTCTGAGAGCTGTACATATGCATGCAGTTACTATCACTTTTGACTGTGCTCTTGCTATCCTGGAATTCTTGAAGTGTGCATATGTTAATGAGAGACAAATGAGGAACACCTCCAAACAAAACTATCTAAATAGGGGAGACTCAAATGCAGCAACAGTCTCTGTACCCTGACTTCTGAGCCATTGAAGTTATAAAAGCCAGTATTTGGCATCAAGGAAGAGCAAGGTGGAGTTCAGGGTTCATACTTTAAGAGATACTGACCTCAAATTGTTAGTTTCTGCAAAACCTAAATCTGTCAAAGTTTTTATGAAACTTCAAAACAAAAATAATTTCAGTGAAAGCTGTTAGTAAATGTAAACATTTCTCTCTAATAATTCCTAACCAAAGCATTACAGCACTTTTGGTGCTTGAGAATGTTGCAAGTAAAACTGACTAGAAACATGAAACTGTTTCAAATGTCCTTGGATGACTAGCAAAAATTAGCAGAGTAAATTAGACTGAAATGTTCTCATTTTTAATAGCATGGTATGTTAGTAATACAGTAATGGTATTTATATTTCTAAAGTGGCTTAAGCAACTGATCCCATATTCTTTTTTTAAGAAGTGCTCATTCCTGAAGTGCTGCACACCCAAAGTATACGTGTTGACTAATCCTGTCATGTTATTGCTTATACCAAATATTGTCTATTTGGACTGACTAGCTAGATTTAAGCCCTACAATGTGTGCCAGTTACTTGTTTGGCCTTTCTGGGGCTAGGTGTGAGGAGCATCTCATATGACAATCAAACTTAAATGCAACTTCATAGAATAACCATCCAGAGTGCACACTGACAGACCAGAGATTTCTGATGCTTCTTGCGTTTCTCCCTTGCAGATGGTGTTCTTTCCCAGACAGTGCAGAGCAGTCAACCGTCACTAGGAAACAGTGATTTATCACCACAGCTTACAGAGGAATCTCATCCTCCCTCAGTTGGCCCTTCTTCAGTGGGACTGGAAGACTCTGCAGATAGTAGCACCTTCCTTGTACCTCCCGACAAGCCCCTCAGCGAAAGCACACCGGCAGAAACTCTTGCAGGAAGTCGCCAGAGTCACTGTTCTCTTAATACCATTGTATAAAGGAATAAAATGCTTACTGCTGGCAGAAATAATACGAGCAACTGTTTTGCACACAGCTGAACGGGCAAACACTACTCCATGGGGTGAACTTCAGAAGGAAGGTCCACTTCGATTTTGAGCACCCTGCTTTTAATGTTCTAGTATAGGACTGTGCCTCTTGTTTTTGGCTGTCATTCATTCATTCACGAATTGGTTTGTCCTGTAAATATGGATTGTGGAACCTGTACTTTTTTCCACTGGCTATGGGAAAGAAGGTGCAGAGAATTTTCTTTGACTTCTTCTAAAGAGGAAAAAGCGTGGGTAGCTTTTTTGTCTTTTTTAATCACGGAGCGGAAATGAAAAAAATAGACATCAGAAAAAAGCTTGTTTGAATTTGAGTACCGTGGGATCCAGGAAGTGGACACTGACAAGAAAAGAGGAGAAGGGGCAGTCACCTTATAATCTGTTGTCTCTTTGCTCAGTGCTACGCTCATGAAAAACTGGAGGATGAAAAGGATCTGCATAACGTTTGATTTCGTCTGCTCTTTATGGAAATGGGTACTGAGCGAAAAAAACCTGGGATTTGCAGTTACAACGTATTTATTTATCTGTAGCTGCAAATCTTGTACTGAGAGGTAAACTTCTGATTCATAAACAAGGACGTGTCTATAATACTGGCATCTCTTTACTAGAGGCACAGTATATGTTCGGTAGTGCTTTGGGGAAGGGATTTACTCCCTAACTGATACTTCAGTCATTTGAGATTTGTTCCGTTGTGTTAAATCATCCCTTTCCTTTAAATCTAGCTTAGTTTTGCTAATTCAAATGAACTTGTGTACTACAAAATGAGGCTCTTGTCAATCACCCACTAAACTTAACTTTCAGGTTAGGCGAAGATGGATTCTGTTGGCTTGGATTTTATGAATACTGAATACTTTTTAGTTTGTGTTCTCAAAATGAAGTGGGATTTTAATGTACACGGGATTTCCTTTCTCTTCTACCCCATCTTTCTTGCATCCGATTCTCCCTGATTTACTGTAGCAGCCCCCATAATCAGAGCAGATCAAGTTAGTCATATAAGGAATTTGTACTGAACACTTCTGTTGAGTGTTGTCCTGTTGCCTTATGAAAGGTAGCAAGCCTAGAGGGACAGGAAGAAAGCACTGCATGGGAATGGTATTGTGCTGTTTTGGTTAATTTTGGTAGTGACAGAGAAATCGTACAGGATTGATTAATGGGATCTAACTCAACAATGTGCTTTCCCAGCATAGCTGACTTCTCCCCCTCCTCCCATTGTAAATGCTGCTACTTTCTATTTGGGATCTTGCGATTTGCCCTACTATACTTGGAGTGGCTTGATAGTTCAACCTGTTCGCACAAAAACCCTGATTTTCATCACCCAGTTTGTATTTAGTGTGTCTCGAAATTCAGGCACTTGCTAACCATCTTAAACCCCTTGGAGTGTATAAAACAGCTCTCACGTGCGCTGCTAATGCAGGTGTGAGTGCATTAGGAAACACCGTTAGAAAAGCCGCTCCACTTGGGGAATCTTGTAAACATGGCCTGTTACCATTCACTGTCTAACTTGTAATCTGTTTTAAAATGAGTGGCACAGTTCTCCACCCAGTGGATTCATTGCCAGTTCCTCCTCTGAATTAGAGTCCTGGTCCAGTAACATGGAGGGTATAGCAGAAGTCAGAGCCATGCATACAGCTTATGACTATATCAAGCATTTCTGAAGTATGAAAATAAAGCGGGTTTTGTGCACTTTTGGAGCACATTCATACGTTTTATACATTGTATGTATGTACTGATTTTTCTTTAGTTTTATATGTACGAGTGTGTGTGCGTGTTTCTGGGTGGCGATTAATAAATACATGCTGTAGATGGTACCCTTTGTGCTGCATCAAACTAGGTGAAGCTAAGCTCTGGGATATGAGTTTGTCTCCCAGGCTGCAAAGTTAATGCTTCTATAAAGCTGGCAACACTATGCGATAGGACAGAGTATCATAGTTCACGTGGCTAGGATACAAAGTCTCTACTCCAAACTGTTCCAGAAAGGATTTTGCTAGCACTGGCCAACGGCAAACTTTTCTTATCGTTCCTTTAAAGCCAGGTAGAGTATTCATTCTGCATCGCTTCCTAGCGCAATAATGAAAGGCCTTTAGGCTTGTTTTTGTCTCTTCCAATCGTTTCCTGGCTGAGGTGAACAGATACCTTACCTCACATGTCTCACAAGACTCAGTCAGTTTTTACTTTCACGTGTTTCTCAGTGGTAAATTTATATGAAAATAAGCTTTGTTGCAACTCAATTTCGTGATGGCTCATGGTTGCAATTATTCCAAATACAGACTTTTTTCTGCAGGTGTCTGAGTGTAATATTTTTCAAAGCTTCTGATCTATTCCCACTTCAGTGGTGGAGTAAAGGCTATAGCTTTTCCCTTTTTTTGTTAAGATTAACAGTAAACGGGAAAACTCTGCCATGGACAGAGCAGCTCACTCAGTACAGATCTTGTTTACCTCTCCATGAGCATCTAATTTGGCAATAAAATGGTCATATTTCCCTTTTAGTATATCACTGTAGCATTTTTCATATATAATACTCCATCTTGGAGAAAGATCCTTTGTCGCTGAAAATGTCATTTCTACCAAGACTTCAGGACCAACTGGGGAAGAGTTTGTTTCTATGAAAGCAGTTGACTCCTTATCAGAACTTCCCAGCCAGTGGAAAGATGGCTGCTGTGAAGCTCCTGTTATGAACACCCATTCAAAAGACACTGGTGCTCAGCCTAGGAAACCCTTCCTCTTAATGTCAATGAACTGATGATTTCTTTGGAATTCACATTTATGTTATGCATTGGTTCCTTATCACCATGCTCTTCTGGCTGCTGTTGTTAAATAATAGTGGTGTATCGTTAACCTTTCTCCAAGCATGAGGGAGTGGGTTGAAAAGATTCCTGTTACTTCATCATTCCTGGCAGTGCAAGTGAGTGAAAAATGTGCACTTCCCTCCAGTTGGAATATTGTTCATTGCAGTTTTGCAAGGTTCCAAGACTGTCCCATTTAGGGCTGGCTAACGTGCTCCATTTTGGCTTCGTACAAAATACTCTGCCTCAGATCTCCCTCCCCCACAACAAAATGTGGTGCCATATTGTTAAGGTTTTTGCTGTTCCTCCAAGAACTGTTTAGATATCCACTTGTATCAACGTTATCAACTCTGCATGCACACGTATTCTCACTGCAGCGTTGAGTGTTCTACTGGGTGGGTTAATAGCAGATTCTAATTTCAGAAAGCTCAATGGTTTTAATTCTGTACCAGCGGTTAAAACTATGGCCACGTAGGTGTGGCAAGAGTTGTTAGTTTGTTTGCATAATGTTCAGTCTTGGACTAGTTTGAGGTTCAAAATTAGACTTTCGTCCTCTCATGATGGAACAGAAGTGTGAAACGAACTGAACATTATTTCTGAAGGCCTAATCATGTTCCTGAGCAAGGGCCAGTCTTCTCGTTGAAGTCCCAGTTCTAGGGGAGCTTTCCTGCGTAAGGATTGCAGTATGGCACTCTTGAATTTTGTCAGTCTTCATCTGGAAAAATCTGCTTCATGAACTTTAAACTGCTCTCCTTCCCCACCCAAAGCTGTAAGGGTTTTTTTTATTAAATAGATGAATTTCTGCACACACACTGAGTTCTTCCCTTTAGTGGTGGATCTCTGTTTCAAAGCACTAATTTTTTCTGTACAAAGCATAGCTTATCTTTCCTCTGGAAAATCTGCTTTCCCATTAAGTAGGTGGAGGAAAGAAAAGTTGTCCAACTTTTTTTGTTTTATATAAAATTTCCCTCAAGCCCTTATGCATGATTGGAGGCTAGACCCTTAAATTACAGCTTGCGAAGATAGTGAAGGTGAATCAGTAGCAGCCCCATGCATTTGGATTCTGACATTGATTCCACTCTGGATAAAATATTGGATCGATGAATTCAACAACAAAGATCTGCTTCCCTTACCAATATTCTGGATCAACCAGCTGCTGAGGTACAACGTAAGATTTCCTCCCCCTCAGTACTGTGCACCTTGCAGAGCAGAATGTGTTGGAGGTGGTTCTAGAAGAGACATGCTGCACTTTCATCACCATGCTGTATTGTAATCTGAATGCCAGACTTTTGTATGCCTGGGAGACTGCGAGAGAGAGAGAGAATGAGACCCAGCTTTTTACCTTCTCTTGACAAATACTTTCAGCCAAGGCTGCATTTGCAGACTCTTCCTGTGTAGTTGATTTGTGACTGAATGTAACCATGGCAGTGTATAAAAGATTTTGATATTCCATGAAATACCATGTAGAAATGAAATTTGATACTGTAATAATTCTGTCCATGTGACCTTTTGTTTTTATGTTTTCTTTTCTTTGGGGTTGGCACTAAATTTTTTTTCTCAAGATGCTGTGAGAGACATTTCATCCAAATGCCAAATAAAAGGTGTTCTGTAAGAGAAAGGGGCTGTTAATGTTATGATGGTGTTTGAATCAGCTCTGTTCTGAACAGTAAAGGATCCACTGGTCAAATCAGTCTTAAACTCAGATCTTGCAAAGTCTTGTGCACATGCTTAACTTACACATGACGTGTAGCTCCCTAGAGGTCCCCTTGAATAAGTATTAGTATTGAATAAGTATAAGTAATACTGTTAATGATCACAGTAAATTCCATTGATACCATTTCTTTGGCAAAAGGACCTCGTTTCTGTCCCTCAACTAACCCAATTGAGGCAAAAGCCCCGCCCATTGTTGCTGACCTGGCTTGGTAAAACACTGTTCCATTACAGTCGTGGGTTAAAGCAAGTCACTGAGTCAGTTACATGCCTGATCCTGCCACGGTTACTTACCCACAATGCATTGGGGCAGGAGGTGAGGCATAGAATTCATACAGCCAATGCCAGGTGTAATATAAGTTGCCATCTCTGCATGAGAATGGTCAGTTCTCTCAGAGGTGCTGCAAACAAACTCAGGTGTTCAGTAAAGAGATTGCACTGAAAGTTAATTAGGTTTTACATTTAATTAACAGTTTTTAGACCCACCCACCCCCTCCCAATTGTCATCATCTGTTGGCCAAATGGTATTTGAAATGTCACATGGATCTACGCTTCTGAAGATAAAACTAGACACGTTAACAGATGTTTACCCAGACCTACCTGCATGAGCTTAGTAAATACGGAGACGTTAGTATGTAAAGCTTTTGCATGATATCTGGATAAAGTGGGCACCTACTGCATAACTCTTGAATCCATCAGCTAATCTCTCAGTCCATTCCATGACCTTCTCCCTGTACCTCAACGAATCTGTTCATGTAGGATCTGGTCTCTGGGCTACTCGGCAGCAGCTACTGGACCATTAGCTGGTCTTCCCTCTCTTCCGCTTGCCAATTGCTTAGTGTTCGGTGTGCCACTGAGGTAACCAAGGCAGGGAGTGACTCGTTTGGCTGATGGGGAGGGCCCTAGTTCCACCCACCTTTATAACAAGGCCCTTTGTTATCTGTGTTTCCTGATTTCTTCCCCCAGTCTCCCGCGCCCCCCCCCCCCAAAAAAACCCTCTCAGCTTTTGAAAAATGCACTATTTATTTAGGTTTTACAGATGTTTTTCACCCAAATTTTAGCTTTTAAGGAATTTTTCACAGGGGAAGCATGGGGGGCCCATGCTGAAGGGCTGGCAAGGTCAGGAGAGGGCTCTATCCAGCAGGGGGCCAGTACGGATGGTGCCACCTTTCACTTCCTTCCCAACCCCAGCCCTTCAGTGTGGCCACGTCAACTTCCTTTGTGCAGTGAGGGAGCGGGATGGGCAGAGAGCTGGGTCTCAGCAGCCAAGACTACCTAACTGCCGCAGGGAGCGGAAAGCTTCCTTAACTCCCACATGGTGGGTATCCCCTGCCTTCCCTTAGCCTGCGGCCCTTTGTTTTTGTCTTTTCTGATTTTTCTGCCTTTTTGTAATTTAATAAAAACTGGGAAATTAAAACACTTCCCCTGCAAATGCAGGGCCTGATGCCCACTTCAGTAGCCCCCCAAAATCTGGAGAACCCTGTGGGGAGGCCAAGCTGGGATCGGGTAGCCAGAGCTTCTGGCTGGAAGCTGAATGCTACATGGGCCTGATGATCATTCCCACTCTTGTGCTGTCTCTAGACCCAAGACTGGAATCTGTTTGGGTGGAGTTCGATGATGGTTTACATAGCAGGGGCTCTAACCGCGTAGCTTCAGCACAACTTGAATGGTTGAGGTGTGCGGGGCTCCATGGAGTTGGGAAGCCTGGCTCTTCCTCCCTAAGCTCCAGTTTTGTCTGTTAAGAGGCAGGCGTGCGTACGACAAGGGTGGGAGTTTTGGTAATATTTTTTATTCCTATCTGCCTCAGTTTCCCTCTGTGCTTTGCATTGCTATGCACCAATTGTAAAGGGTTAAAAGCTGCTTTGGAGGCAGAGTGGGAGGCATGAGGTGTTGGGTCACCCAAGTGTCTAGGGTGGTGTGAATGGGGTGTTTCAGGACTGGCCGAAACCCAGTCCTATGAGTGGAGGCTCAGGAAAGGCAGTGTAAGCCCTAAGGGCAGGGGCATTCCCATCCAATGATGAACAGCCAAGGGGAAAGAGAGCTCCAACCCCTCCTGCTGGGAGACAGCAAAGGTTCAGAGCTCGGGAACAAAGAGGAAGGGTGGTACATGGCTGCGAAGAGCTGAGCCTGCAGAGAAACAGGAGCTCCCACCAGGGACTGAGCCCAATGGTGCAGTATAGGAAGACAGCGATGCAGATCTGTCCCTAGCCAGTAGTGTTCACCTGGGCAGTAGACCCCGTACTTCTGTACCATTTCTCTTGGACTCCCTAGCTTTAGATATCTGGACACATGGGAGACTTTCTATTCTGTGGCCTTTATCTATGATACCCTGAATTCCTTTTTTTTTTTTTGTAATGGGGCTTCCCCTTTAGAATGATCAAAATAAGTGGGAGACATTTGGGGAGTATTTAAGGAGGCTGCCATTCTCTCCTGTTACCCCTGGGAGAGCGAGCACACCAGCCCTGCTTTTCCAATGCAGAGCTCAGAATTACACTGGCACAATGGACTCCCTAAGGGGCTAGTGAATTACACCTTGAAAATCTAGTATAAACCATCATGAAAAGCTGCCCATCTGATTATGAAGTATATCATACAGTCTCTTGAATTCAGAAAGCAGGTCTCTTCTTAAACCTTCAATTTAAGATGCATTTTTATTAACTGTTTCATTGGGTTTCTCTCACTTTAACATGGTCCTGTATGTCCTTCCCCCACTTCTGTGAAGTCCTTTGGGGTGTCCTTGAATGAGAAAAGCTCTGTCTAGTGTGTTGCTGTGTGTGTAAAGCTTGTTCCATTTTATTGACCTTCTAGGTCTCTGATGGGAGGGGCCCAATGACAGGCTTTGCTTTTCTCACCTTGTGTGGATACAGTTCAGCAGATGTCAATTTTGTCCCCCAGATCTTGACTTTCTTCATTCCTGTACGTTGGTCGCTGCTCTGAGGTTTGCTTTCCAGGATCCATCCAGAGAATGCAAGCCTTGCAGCAAACTGAAACCTAGCCCTGTCCAACCTGAGACTCTCTGAATGGAAAAACTGTGTTTATGCAGCTGTGTCTCGTATTCCTGGTGATACATTCTATCTGTCAGAGCGTTCTTCTTTTATTTGTGAGGGAGTGACAAGAAAACAATCAAGCATGTCCTGGAAATTGATAGACATAATTTATGGGTAAAGATAAGGGGGAAAGGTGCCTAGCAGTTAAACTGGATCTGAAAGCATCCTCCAAAGGACAGTTCTCGCTAATCACGATTACACTAGTGTGTCTGGTGTGAACACAGACTACTCCTGCTTTCAATTTCCCTTTCCCGTTTCATTTACATCGTAGGGGCCCAACAATGGAGAGTTCACAAACGTGCTTTATCTAGGTGGAACCATTTCAAGGGTTACAGATCGTCCTCCAAATTTAAAACTTGGTGTGATGGGCCAGATTCTCAGCTAGTGTAAACCATCACCACTATGCTGATTTACAGCAGCGGAGTATCTGGACTATGCTGCACCCATTTATTCACTGACCCATTTGAAGCCACCTGCTATGAAATTTTAATTTCTCTCTCAAGCATCCGCATCCCTGCACTATTTTCTCTGTCTCAAAAATAATTTGCAGGGGCACTTCCAAAACCAGCTCTCCCCCCCCACCCAGTTGCGCTCAGTAACTGCGGGGAATCATCCAGTGTCTAATAGTGTCACCTAGCTGCTTCATTTCTTCCATCAGTCAATTTAAGTACCAAGGAAAGCTCCTGCCATGCCGCTGTCTGCCTCCAGAGGGCAGCAGCAGCAGGCACAACGTGCTCTGGCTGCAGTCTCAGAATCCGGCTTGCTGTTCAGTCAAGGGACTGTGATGGTTTCTGCAGGCGTCCAGAATTGTGGGTGGTCATGTTACCCCTCTGCCTCAGTGAGAGAGAGATTTGCTGCTGCTAAGCCGTGTGTCAGCTCCCTGCTGCTCCGGTCTGTTAGCCAGGCCAGCAAACTTCTCAGGGCACTTGCCAGTCTTGCCTGGCCTTGCAGGGAACTCTTCCCGAGACCGGTTGGAGGGGGGGGGGGGCAAGGACAGATTATTCCAAGATCATCCCTTCCTCTGAAACCTCTGGTGCCAGCTGCTGTCAGACACAGGACGTTGGACCAGATGGGCCCCTGTCCCCCCTTCCCGAACCACCTGGATGAGCATTTCTCTGCGGTATCCTGCCCCTGACACGGTCCATGCACTGGAGTTACCAGCCCTGCGGTCTCCAAAGACCCAGAACACCCCCAGCCGGCTGGCTCCGCTGAGGATGGATGCCTGGCTTTAATATGACAGCCTCCAGGGGAGTTTATAGTAAAACAAGGATAAGTCTATTACTAGAGAACACAGATTTAAGAGATACCAAGCAGAGAGAACAGAAACAGGAAATGGTTACAAAGAAAACGAAAGTATAACAAGCTTCTGAGAGATTTCATGTAAACTTAGCAAGCTCCAAGCTTTTGTCTAAGGCAGTTTTCTCACCTACAGCTACTTCTCAGCATCCTCAACCCACGGGGTTGGGGATCCACTGTTCAAAGAGAGAGCATGTTGGCTTCTTTGTGACCCTGAAGTCATGGATAACAAAGAGATATTCTCTCCCCTTCCTCTTACAGTCCAGTGACCCTTTGAACTGTTCTTTTGAAGTGTGTCCGTCCCCACATGAAGTTCTTCTCCCCTGCGGTTTGTTCTCCCAAGAGCTGGTGCCGTGCTGTGTTCTCATCCGCCTGATAACTTGCTCTTCTGTTGACTTAAAATGCAGATGAAGCGTCCTTTGTGTTGGTTTCACAGTGCTTGATTCACAACCGATTCCCAGACAGACCCGTCTATCAACATCCCCTTGTCCGGTGGGGAGATGCATATTTTTAAAGTAACACCCGTACGCGGATGACCTACAGTGACCAGGCCGAGGTAAGTTTTCATTTGACACCTTACACGACGTTCTTTACAGATAAATACCGGGACAGCAGTGCATTAGGTGTGGCGAGTTGTCAGGCCTGAGAGGAGTTACAGAACCGGAGGCCCTCAGCCAGTCAGCACCGAGGGCTCTTAGCACTTTAAAACACTTCTGCTTCAGCCTCTTCCAGCCTCCAACAATAGCGCTCTAGACAACAGCAAATGCGTCCTGTTAAAATTGTCCCATGCACAGGACTTGGTGAGTGGCTCAGCCAAATGCTCCTTCTTTATGGCAGCCCCCTGAAAAAGGGAAATGCTGTTGTGGGGGACAAAGTTGACACAAGAGAGGCGGCTCTTCAGTTTTGCAGTCAGGTGCTGCTCCAGGAAATGCATCTCCTGTTGTGTCTTTACTTCACTTTGTGTTACCTGCTTAGAATGTTCTGGGGTGGAGGAGAGCGTCCGGGGACTAGGGCACTGGCTTCAGAGCACCTTGTCGCCGCTGGCGGACCGCGGGTGCCTGTTGTGGCCTTGTGAGTCGCAGAGGGAAGACGGTAGCAGGGCTGAGGAGCAGAACGTTGACAGCAAACCGTCTGGCTGAGTGCCTGGGTCAGAAGAGGCCTCGGCGAGCTCCCCCTTTCTCTGGCACACAGGCCGGGTGCAGGGTTGAGACTGGATTTGCTTGCGGAGATTGAAAGACGTCACTGCTCAACGACTGGTGGAGGGAAGCGGTGCCGTGAATGAGTGGGTTGTGAAGTCAGCCTTCAGCTCGCATACATCTGCTCTCGACACTGCCTCCATTGTCATCTATTCTGGTTCGCATACGAATGTGGCTAGAATGAGTATCTGTGTATGGACAGTCTTTGCCTCCC
This sequence comes from Caretta caretta, assembly GCF_965140235.1. Taxonomy (NCBI): domain Eukaryota; kingdom Metazoa; phylum Chordata; order Testudines; family Cheloniidae; genus Caretta; species Caretta caretta. The sequence goes on along the minus strand of NC_134220.1, from coordinate 14,519,058 downwards.
ATCTCCACCCCCTGTTAAAAGAGATCAGGGGCTTGGGAGAGGGGCTGTTATAACACTTTCTAGCACATGGATCTGGCACTGCAGTGCTTTCAAGGTCACTGATAATCCCTGGTGATCAGTTTCTTGTTCCATCACTCCTGCAGGGTGCACCCCTGTTCTGCAGGTGCTTCAGATCTCAGCAAATCTGCAACAGGTGACTTAGTTTTGATGGAATTTACTTCTCTTTCTGTTCACAGAATGTTCATTTTTGTAGCTATTGAAATTATTCAACTCTTTTTTGTTAAAGTTCCAATAACTCTTGACCATGTAAATTGTACTGATTGGTCAAGTCCCATGGGATTCAGAGTAACAGCCATGTTAGTCTGTCTTTGCAAAAAGAAAAGGAGTACTTGTGGCACCTTAGAGACTAACCAATTTATTTGAGCATGAGCTTTCGTGAGCTACAGCTCACTTCATCAGATGCATATCATGGTTTCCACGGTATGCATCTGATGAAGTGAGCTGTAGCTCACGAAAGCTCATGCTCAAATAAATTGGTTAGTCTCTAAGGTGCCACAAGTCCTCCTTTTCTTTTCCCATGGGATTGTACCTGTTCCCAGCTCTCTTGTTGGGGTTCGCATGGGAATGCTCCTAGAAAAGAGGGGGAAGATTTGCTTTCCAGGAGTAAAAACAAGGACTCCTTGTGGCCCCTTAGAGACTAACAAATTTATTTGGGCATAAGCATGAGAGCTTAGGCCCAAATAAATGTGTTAGTCTCTAAGGGGCCACAAGGAGTCCTCATTGTTTTTGCAGATACAGACTAACACGGCTACCACTCTGAAACCTGTTTCCAGGAGCGAGGTACCTGTGCACCTCCCACCCTCTGTGCCAGGGCTCATGCTACGAAGATGTGCACACTTTAAATGTTTGCAGATGGCGCAGGCAGAAGGGAACTCCTGGGTGTGCAGCATGTTGCCCAAAAGCTGCGATCAATATCTCACAACTGAAGCCACTGGTTTTGCCCTTCAGCAATGTTTTCTGGTCTTGCCCTTGACGTCAGTCCATATTGATTGTGTTGTGGGAATCTTCTGCCATGCACCAGTGGTTGGGGTAGCCCAGGGGTCTGCCTTCTCGATCTGAAACCCCTGGAGAGAAAGGGCTGCCGCTCCTTGGAGAAGTTGGGAAAGCTTTTGCAATTTGAGCTTCAACTTACCTGTGCCAGAGGAAATGCACAGAGGGATCACCTCTGCTGCCACTAAAATGCAGGCTTCTCTGGGGTAGAGCGCAGAAGCTGTTTGAGGGCCTGGTCCAACTTCCATTGAAGTCAGAGGGACTGAGCCTGGGCTTTGAGAGCACACAGGGCCGCTAGTAACAGCCTATTGCCGTATCCAAATGAAACAAGCGGGAGAATGACAGTTACGACACACAGCACCATGGAGGGTGAGCATCAGTGCCCAGGGAGAGACCGTTCAGTTGTGCAATTTTCCGACCACGTGACCGCTCTTGTGGGTGCTGGGGGCTTTGTGATTATCCCAAAAAGGCAGAAGCTCTGGATTTTATGACTCTGCCGGGTCCATATGAAGTTGCTTTTTAAATGGAACAGTCTGATCCGTAAAATGGGAGAAAGGGAGCATTCTTGTCGCCATTTCTGGTTGATTTTGATTGGTGGCTCTATGCAGCAGGCTGGCTGGCTGGCTCTCTGGACAGTGCCTAGCATGAGAGGCCCTGGTCTCACTCGGGACGTCTCGGTGCCACTGGGCTACCAGTATATCTGGTGGTGATCAGTAAAATAGAAAGTTCTGCCCAGGATCTCTCTGGATCCATGTAAAGTCTCTCTGAGGCTCTGTCCCGCCACCTGTCACCATTCATCAGCTACTCAGCTGCCCTCAGGCTTTTTACAGCAATTTCTTAATTGCTTCAGCAGCCTGGAATAGACACGTTTCACAGGCTGTCACCACTGTGCTGCTGGGGAGAAGACTGAGGCAAACTGCTTCCCCAGCCTGGTGCCATCCCACCTGCCCAGTGGGAAAGCCCTGTGCCCTCCAGAGCTTGCTTTTCACTTCTCTACCCTGATCTTATTCTGCCTGTTCATGTGCTCTCTGCTGGGCTCAGAGGACAGGTGTCTGGAGGGAACTCAATCCCACTCTCCAAGAGCGCTGGCTCTTCCTTTGTGTTTTATTCCAGCACCCTGAGAATTGGATCCTCCTAACATGCATCTAAAGCAGCTCGTCAGACCTCAGCAGGGATTCCCAGCATTCATGTTGCCTATTCTTGGCCTTTATTTGTTCTTCCAGAAATGTACTACTTGCCTTCAGCGGCTCGACTCCCCTGCGTCGGGGCTTTACAACGTTTGTATGTTGTTAACACTCGTTTTTCTACTGCTGTAAACTTGCAGGGCACTTTGCAAATGTGGATCAAGCCCTGTTCTCAGGCCCAGGAGCAGATCCTCCAGTTTTCATCCGGATTTCAGCATTCCTTGCTCCAGGGTTGCTCCTTTGGCACAAATGGCTTCTGTTTCCGCCACTGCTGACTCTGATGTGACGTCTGTGCCATCCCCCCCATCCCCGCTGCCCGTGGAAGCTGGGGTAACACCTGTCTCATTGGGATTCTGGGTTGGAAGGTGAACTAGAGAAGGGTAAAGTGTCAGCATTCCCCTCTGGCCTGGCATCTTTCATGGTGCATATAGAATCCCATCTTTCTTCTCTGATGTCAGAGGCCCTGTCTCTGCTCGGAGCTGGCGTGCCGTCCGTCTCTTGCTATTGCTCTTACGTTAGCTGCTACCCAGCCTGCAGCCACCAGCAATCCCTGCCAGTGGGCTCTGCTAATACTGTTCTCTGACAATCTAATACTCTCAGCCCCTGGCAGACTGTGTCTAAACTTCATGTTGCTGATTGTCCCCATATATTAGCTCTTCAAATTGTTTTTCTATTAAAGCCCATAAATCCGGGATTCTGCTGCGGTTTTACAGCCGACCTGCTTTACGCAGCTGGGGTTTTGTCGGCACTGCAGCGCCAAGAACGTCGGGAGGGCTCCGTGCCGTGTGTCAGGGGGCGGGCGTCCAAAGCCACGGTCCATCCTGTACGGTGGTGAAGCACAGCGCGGGGCGTGGGTGTCAAAGCAGCTAAAGTTTCCGCTTCTGAGAAGAGCGTGACTGTGGCTGCAGGGAGTCTGCGCTACACAAATAGACTCCCGTCGGTTCCCTGTGGGACAGAGGGGCTCACCAAGACCTGTTTACATCTGCCAGGCTGCAAAGTGAGCTGAGGGGCTTTGCCTTTTTAGAAGACTAGCACCTGTCGCTGTACAAGACTTTTCCAGCTCTCCAGAAAGCCGTTACCGAACCTCATGCCACCGAGCAGGAAATGGCACCTTCCACCTCTGCAGAGCTCCCAGCTGGGGTGTTGGCTCCCCACCCCACCCCTTTGTTAAACACAAAGGGCTCTTGGGGGAGGGTTTGTTGCCATGTGATATACACAGAAGGCACCAGAGGGTTCCCCCTTCCCATTCTTTCCTTCATTTCTTTTTTTTTTTTTAAATAAATGAGAACTGCAGGTTCTCCCAGAATCCCGTGTGGCTCAACGGCGAGTGAGCCAGGTTATTTTGCCACAGATTCCAGGGTAATAATTGCGAGGCAAAGCAAGTTTTAGTCAAATGCTCTGTTAACCCCTGCTTAGCCAAACCCCAAGCCAAGGGTGTGGAGAGAAGCGCTTTTGCTAAAATCAGCTGGTTAAAGGTAGAGGGCACATTTTGATTCACTTTAATGCCCGCCGGAGCAGGGGACATGAGACCATCCTGATATTTGAGTGGTGAAAAACAGAGGACAAACCCCTCCAAGCTTTTGTTATAATTCATAAAGATACACTGCTGCCCCACGGCCAAAAAAAATCTAAATCCCCATTTTTCCCTGTTTCAGGTCACCTTTTGAGGATGACGGGGATCCTTTGGAGCCGTGCTTCTCCACCTGTTTACCATTGTGGGCTGCATATGCATCTCTGTGTTACGTGGGCCCCATCCACACACTATATATACTTCCTGGGTGGCCCTCAGCATGTCACGTGGGCTGCAGCTGTGTGCTGCTTGGCCTTGGGCTGAGAACCACTGCTGTGGAGGCTCCAGGCTCTCTGCTTTAGCGTGGCCTCTGCCGTCCCTGGCTTGCGCAGTTATCGTGTGGTCTCCTGTTTGTAGAAGGGCAACTGTCTCAGGGCAGGACAACAAGGGGCCGAATTCTGCTCAGGTTACACCAGAGTAAATTCAGATGAACTCAGCAGAAATCAGTGCAGTTGCCCCTGCTTTACACCACTGAGAGAGGGCGGAGGCCAAGGGCAGGCCTGCTGGTTCGGATTGGGCCCCAGCAGTGACTAGTCCCAGAGCGCTCGAGGCTCGGGGGAGACTATCACTGAATATTTATGAAGGGAAATCCAACTCTTCACTTCTTTCCTATGAAACAAATTGACGTCAAAGAGCCAGAGGCTGTTAGCAGCCAAGTTTCCAGCAGGCTGGATCCCTTAGCTCAGAGACTGGGGATATTTATCCCAGTAATAGCTCTGCAAAGGCATCTAAGCCAAAGGTTGTAAGCAAAAAATATTAGGACATGGAGAAGAGTAATGGGCCCCATTCTCTGTTTTCCTGGCTGCTGAGAGTGTCAGCAGTCTGGCTGCCTGTCTCATGCCCTAAAATATCTCCAATCGTGCGTTTCTACCTGCACAATGCAGGGAAAGGACCGTTCTTTGGAAGTAATTGCTCCCTCTGTGATGCCAGGCTGATGTATGGGACGCGAGGCTGGCAGGTGATGCTTGCATTGCCTTGGAACGCTGCTCATTAGAGCATTGAAGGCCTGCATCGCTGTTCCTGCTGCGAGGAGCAAAATGCCCTCATTCAAGGGCCTGGCCGGTGTCCTGCCTGACAGGGTGATCCCCCTGGTGAGCTGGCTGGGACTGGGCTGAGCCAGTGGCCCCTTTGGCTCGTCCTTCAGCCTGCTGCCCTGCTAATGAACGTGGGGGCAGCCCTGGCCTGACAGGGGCTAGCTGGGGTGGAGGAGGGCCACCAGAAGTCACTGGCCATGAATGCCCTGTTAACATCCTAGGCTGTGAATTTGCTGCCAGGGCCCTCAGCTGCTCTTGGATCTCCCCCCCCCTCCCCCTCCCCCCCCGCCTGCCTCCCTCCCAGGCCCTTTGTACTCAGCCCTGTCCTTGAAAGAGAGCTGCCTGCAGCTGCATGGGCAGCACAAAAGGGGTGCTGGAGAGGGCAGTTAACCCTTGCCCACCTGTTTGCTTGCCTGCTGGGGGTGGGGCTGAAGGGGAGCCGGGCCCTAGCTGGACTTGGCTGGAGAGGTGGGGGGGGGGTGCAGTGCTCCTTTCTGTGATTAAGTTAACAGGGCTTATTGCTTTCCTGGTGCTTCCTCCTTCCCAGCAGCTCAGCTGGCCCCACCCCACTGTGGCCAGCCCAGCCCTCCTCCCAGGACATGGGGGAGATGGGCTGCAGATGGCAGCGAAGCTCCTGGCAGGGGAGCCACGAGGTTTGATGAGATGGTCTGGGCTCTGGCCTAGTGAGGCTGGGTCTGTGATCCCTGCTTCCCATTTACACACCACCTTGCACGCTGAAAGGTCCGGAAGAGCCTTGCAGAGGGTATGGAGAGGAAATATCCGCCCGCCCTGCAAATGCAGCCAGCTCTGGGGTGGAACGTAGTAGCTGTCTGGTGCTGTACAGCAATGCAGGGCAGGAAGGCAAGGAGGACACCTTTTGTGAACTTCCTTTCCCATCTATGCTTTTAAAGGACAGTCCTTTCCTACAGGATGGTACTGCTGGGACCGACTTGGAGACAGGAATCCTATAGCCCCAGAACAGGCACAGTGTGGGTAACAGCAGGCTAAATCACACCCCAGCCTGCCCGTCCAGTGGCCCTTACTCCTAGCCTGGAGGACCCAGCTGTAGAAGTCCCCGAGGAGTTCACCTGCCATATCCCGTTGGCACTTGGAGAGTACAAGTGAATGAAGGGGGGCGGTGGGGGGGGGATTTTTGTGAACCGGACGCCTGCCTGCTGTTTAACCAGACTGCGCCCTGAACAGCCATCACCTGAGCAGCTTTTGGTGACATGGGCTGGATTTGAGCCCGCTGATCGACTCCATCGTTGGAGACCAGTCCTCCCCTGCACTATTGCTACAGGAAATGCACCCGGCAGTTCATCCGGGGCTCACGCGACTAGCTGAGTTTGCTGAAGCAAGAGATGGGGCTTGGTACCTGACCTCTTGTCTCGGCCGCACAGAACGGGGCTATTGTTTCACCAGTTCCCGCATCTCAGGAACCAGGGTGTAGTTGAGATGTGTCTGGCCCAGCCTCCTCCAGCCCCCTGTGCAAATTAATCTGCAATTTCTTTAATCCTAGGGATGCTGATCCTAGAGCTCATAAACTGACCCCAGCCCCTGGCTGCCTCCAGATCCCAGCATAGCCTGTAGCCGTGAGTATTGGCCATAGGATCTGACATAACGGAGCTAACTCTGTTCCCTCACGACCACTCCTCAAGTCCTTTCAGGCACTTGGTGATCGCTGCTTGAGGACCAATCGCTCATCCCAGCCGCCGTGGGAATGTTTTCTTCAGCGTTAGCGCACGTTCTCCACAGGCCCGGAAAGGTTCTCTGCAGGCGACTGCAACATCAGCCGTTCCCAGTGAAATGAGGATGAATAATATCTGCAAGATGTGCAGCCCAGTTATAAATCAACCGCCCTGGAGGCGAGGCAGGCCGGGGCTTGTTTTTCCTTATGCCTGCACCAAAATCCTGGCCTTCAGCTGCAGAGTCTGGACTTCTCAGGCCTTACAATCACCTCAGGCACAGGGGGGCCCTATGGCTTAATGCCCTTCCCCTGCTCAAGGAGAGAGGGGAATAGATCATCTACCCCATGCTCCGTATTCAGTGAATGCAATGCACAGGGACGGTGGCCGATTGACAGCCCTGGAGACGTGGGCCGTAGCAGGGAAATCTTTCCTCCCCCCAGCCCTGCCCGGGTGCCTCAACCCTGACCTGGAGGGAGCCACCCCTCAGCGTGAGTGTGGCACCACACCCAGGGCCTGCTCAGTCTTTGACCTGCCTGTCGCTGTTGTCCGTAAAGGAAGGCACCTGGCCGCTTGGAACCGAGAGGGGCAGCTCACTCCAAGTGGGCCATGGAATAGCCGTTCATCAGACTAATGGCCCAAACCTCCGACCATTGCCAGCCTGGGCTGGATTGGACAAGTGACGTGTGTCCCTGTCACGGGGGTGACCAGGCCCCTTTCTCAGTGTGATGGGGAGTGCTTCCCGCTCCTAGCGGGTATCTCTGCAATTCTTTCACCCCTCCTGGATGTGCTGACTCCCTGACTCCGACACCACCTCCTCCTTCTGCGTTTCACACCCTGTGGCTCTGGGGAGCGGCGCTTTGGGGGCGAGGTGAAACCACCAGGCATCAAGGGACTGGCGAGGGAGCTTCTGTCAAGGGTTGTCTCATTCTGCTGGCCATCAGCAGGGCCGGGAAGGGATCCCGCCCTGGGACTGGATGTCTTCCTAAAAGATCTGCTCCAGGGATTATTTTGGGGGAGTTGCCTGGCCTGGGTTATGCGGGAGGCCAGACGGGTCCCTTCTGCCCTTGGAATCTGTGCAGCACTACACAGGCAGCAGGGGACTATATGAGGGGAGGGTGGATTTGCTTTTCTTCGCTGCCAGGAAATTGGACTCCTGTCTCCAGCAGCTACTGACTTGATGGCCCCCTGGTCTGATCTAGTTAGGTAGGGCCATTGTAAATCTCTTCCCATTCATTTTGGCCTGAAGTCATCTAGCAAAGCCTCTTCCCTCCAAAGCAGTGAACTCCCTCTGGCATTCTTACTTGGGTGGCGTAGCAGGAGTGGAGAACAGGCTTTTCCAGGCTTGGGTTTGCACAGTCCCACCGGCAGCCCTCGGCCAGCCACGCTGGCTGCATTAGTCCTTCCCTGGGGTATGTGGACAAGGCTGGGGGGAGGTTCAGTGTCTGTTAAAGGCTGGCTGCCCCTTTCTCTCCCCTAAAGGCACAGAATCCTGATGAGTGGATATGGACTAATGTGTCACGCACAGGGTGCAGGCAGGGATTTCCTGCTGGGGTGCTCTCCTTGGGGGCTCCCTTCTGAACACCTGCCAGAGGCTGTTCCTGGCAGGACGGTGTCTGGACAGCCAATGCAGATGTGATCATCTACCCCTCCCCTCCACCCCCGCTTTGCAGCTTGTTGCCACATCAGTGCCCCCTCCCTCCCGAGGGCGGCTGTCTCTGGCCTAGCCTGGCTGTCCTCCTCTCGTATATCAGCGGGCGTGGCTGGACCGGTTTGTCTGGACCCAGTGCCTAGTCCGCCTGCAAGGAGACAGGGCTCATAACTCCCTCTTAGCTTTATGCTGCTCTATGTCGGCTATGAATTATTGACAGGCTGGGAGGCTCGTTTGCTGCCCTTCGGTGTGAGAGGGATGGGGCCTGCCTGCGTGCACCACTGAAGGAGCACAGAGATCCGTGTTAGTGTAGACACTAAGAATAACCAGGCAGAAAACCCCAGCTTCCCAATCGATCGCAGCAGGACTGCAGAGCCATGCTGCAGGGGAAATTGTTCTTGGCTCCTTTCTCTCTTCCCACCCTGGGCTCTGAAAACACACAGAAGAGGCTCAGACCAGCTATCCCACGCAACAGGAGCCAAGCTAAACAGGTCACTATGTCCGGCCCTCCCCACCCACAATGGGGAAGCATAAGGCTGAATGTGTGCATTCTTTTTGGCTCCCATTCTCCACTCCTAACCTGAGGGGGGCGGGAAGGCATCTCTCAGGCTGCTCCAGCCCTGGGCCCATTGATTTTCATTGTGCAGCGTTGGAGGTTGGAGTTCAAAGCTGGGGTGGCACCCAGCCGTCCCCCTCCCCTTGTGTGCACCTGCCACTCCAGGCCCGTCCTGTGCATGATTCATGCCAGCTGAGTGCTCAGAGGAAGCTGCCTTTGCCAGTAAAAGCTTTTTCTACCTAAAGAGAGAGACGTCTTGCAATTAGCAAGCCAGTGGGAGGTGGGGGCAAGGGTGCCGCCCCGCTTTTGCTTCTCTTCTCTGCTCATCTTGGATTCTCTGCAGTGGAGAGCTCGTTCTAATTCAGTGGTTCCCAAACTTTAACAACCTGTGAACCCCTTTCACTAAAATGTCAAGTCTCGCGAACCCCCTCCTAAAAATGAATATTTCCAGGGATTTTCTCCTTTACCTGCGTATAAATTATAAAAGCAGTGATCTTGGAAATATGAAATTTGTTTTTATGGCCTGCTTATTACAGGCTATTTATTATTATTTATTAATCATTACAGTATTTTTATTACATTATGAAAATGGCAACACTCTTCCAAGATCTCACTTTCGTAGCTTGTATCCCTTTGAATGAGCCTGTTCTAAGACAAGGCTCCTAGGTTTCATCAAGGCATATCAGCTGTGAAACTGCATGAAGGTATTTAAGAAGCCAACTCCAAAGCATTCCTCCTACACAAGCATTCAGGTCTTGAGCAATCCAGGCAAACAACGCATGTTCCAACCAAGCTTAAACTTGTTCTTCATAATAATTTTAAAAACACTAGCAGCCTATTTAATTTTAAAAACAGCAAAAAATATCCACCTCCCTTTCCATTTCTTATAAGGAGTCTTGACGTTTAAATCTCCTCAGTGTGATAGATATGCTTGCTTTGATCTGCTTAGCTCTTGGAAGTCCAGGAGCTCTGGGCTGCGGGCCCTGCGCTGCCTGGGGTCCCTAGGGACAGCTCTGTCCACCATTAGGGAATTTTTTTCCTGAGAACCCCTGTAATATTTTGCAAACCCCAGTTTGGGAACCACTGTTCTAACTCTAGGTGCAAAGGGGGATCAGCATTAGCAGGATCGTAAGTGGACAGTGGCCGTCAGCCGTCTGGCATGGGTATAGCGGGGGACAGTACCTTAGAGATGGACGTATGAAGGAAGGTGAATACCTTGAGACACCACGCTGCTTGCTGGATACGTTCTAGCTGTGCTGGGTTAGGCTGAAATGGTCAGGAAGCAGTGAGCCGGTTTGGGATCTCAGTTGTACGTGCAGAGCGATCCCGTTCAGCTCAGTGGAGTGACTCTGGGTTTGCACGGGGGTAACTGGGCTCAGACCCTGGTCCAGCCCCCATGGAGAGAATTTTTTGTCGTGTTCTCTGGTGTCCGCTGTGGTCAGGCAAGGGCCAGCACTGAGAGGCTGCGGGAAGGGGCCTTAGCCAAGGGAGGATGCCGTGATGCAAGCCCTGGGAGCAGAACGAGGAAGGTCTCTGCTAAGAATGCCACAAAACAGCCCCTTTGGCTTCAATCCAGAGAGCAGTCCAACGGTGCTGAGACCGCTCAAACATGTGCCATGCATGGAGCTGTGTCTGCCCCCGGTACTCAGGCTGTCCTGGTGATCTCTGTGCAGATCATGAAGCCAGCTCCAGGGACCACATGCGCCCAGTCACTTCAGTGGAGTTACAGCAGCCGTGTGTTGGATTACTGTTAACTGCAGCAGCTCATGTCACCTCCACTGGGATGGTGTAAAGACTGGAGGGGTTTTTTCAGATTGAATAACCGAATTCCCTGACAGGCCCCTGATTCCAGGGCCCTGCCACTTTCAGATGATGCGCAGATACCCACTGGCGGCAGAGAACTAAACCGACAGCACCCGTCTTGTGTGACACGTGCATTGGTGCTCACATCCCATCAGGGAATCCACGGGTGTTGACCCCTGCTGCGGTGGGAGGTTCCCCTGGCTGCATCGAGAGAGCTCCAGGCCAGCCTAGGACCTCCTCTGCTGCATCACAGAGCACAAGACTCAGCCATGCCTGTGCACAAGGGCATGCAGCCCTCAGACTGCAGTTCGGCCCGTTGGGGTGCACCAAGGAGCTGGGCCTACAAACCCCAGGCCAGCAAGCAGCTGAGGAGTGGGGGAGCCTTTTTCTGGGGCTCCCCGGGACACCAGCAGGGAGTCATGTAGCAGCAGCTCTGCTGCGAAGTGCCCCATTCCAGGGGTGGGGTGGGGTGGGCTGGGGCTGTTGTTGAGAGAAGGCTGAATGTGGGCTGGGCAGTGCTTGCTAGTGTGCTTTTTTTTTTTTTTTTTTTTTTTGGGCGGGGGGTCTGTGTCTCCTGAACAGGGGACTGTGCTGCTGGAGAAGCAGCTACCCAGTGACACATCTGTTTAGGACCAGAGACTGAAAACCCCATCCCTGGTGTGGGTGCGTCCTGCTGGCAGGCTGACCTGGAGCCAAGGCTCTGGGAGAACAGCCCGATAGGTCCAGGGCTCTGAAACTATCTCTGGGTGGACGCCTTCAGCCTGCCCGCCCCCTCCCACGAGGGTAGGCCACTTGGCATCACTGTCTCCTTGGACCAAACCTCAGTCTTCAGCAGCCCTGCGCTGTGCTGTGAGCTCCCTTTAGCGAGTTCACCTGAGTTGGACACCCGAGAGAGGCTTCTACACCCAGAGGGAGCAATGCATCCCCACTTCCCTTAACCGGGAGTGACTCTCCGCCAGCGCTGTAGAAGTGTGTGTGTGTGTGTGGGGTTATTAGAAGTCTGGAACACAGCAGAGAGAGTCTTTGGTTAGCACAGAGAACAGAAAGTTACAGCATGGGCCCTCTTGGTCAGTCCAGAGCCCTCTGACCCCTCCCTTGTCCTAATTTTCAAGAGTCTCCAGCTTCTAGCAGCCCACACTTAACACCCGTGCCTGGTCCCTCCTCTGACCTGTTCTGCAACTGGTCAAACCCAGCTGGCTTCCCGTGGAAAGTCAGCCATCCAGGGTCGTTAGTTGCTAGGTGCCAAATGTCCGGGCAATTAGAGTGGCCATTGTCTTCTTGGACTCTCTGTGGATTGGGGGCCCAGGCCCTAGACAGCTAGGCACCACTCACTCCTGAATCTCTGGGTCTCTGCAGAAACTTTTCCCACCACCTAGTTAACCAGGCAGCATGGGGGGGGGGGGAACTGAGGCACACACCATATATTCATACAAAATATTACAGAAAACTGCCCACTCCGGCCCACCAGCCTCAGTTGTTGGCTAACTGAGCGATGGCATTGCAGCATCAGGAAGTCCGAATCGCAGGCTTAAAGTGTGCTGGGACTTGGGAAAGTAGCTGTAAGGATGGCATTTGCAGGAGGCTAATTCTCTGGCTGGTGAAAGGCAGAGGGGGAGAGTCCCCCATTTGGGATGGAAGAGACAATTGCACAATCTCATGCTGGTGAGACAATAAAACCCTTTCCCTCTCTCTCTCTCTTCTATTTTGACAGCCAGCAGCAAAAATGAAAACTAACAAGAGCCAGCAGCCCTTGGGGAGGTGTATAAGCCCCTCCCTTTAAAGCCAGCTGCAGCTCCTGCATTTCCCAGGTCATTCCATGCTGGCATCGCTTCTCATCAGCCCACCAGGGAGCTGGGGTGAGCGTAACCCGCCGAGATGCTTCCTGAATGGCTGATGAACGCGGGAGGCCACTGGGGCATCGACAGGGGCGAGGTGAGCTGCTGGTGAATGTCAATCATCTCATTTGCCCTCTCTGCTGAGGACGGCTGAGCGTTGGAGTGGCACAGTCCCGGAGGGCCAGGCATGGGGCTGGTGCAAAGGGGAGGCTGAATGCTGATGAAAGGGGTCGGTCGGTCTGTCTGTCTCGGACAGCAGGTTGGGTTGTTCCAGGTCCAACCAAATAAACCTGCTTTATAGGAAAAAATCTGCCTCTTTCCCCTGACAAACAGGCGACTCTGAAGGGAGCAACGTTGGTTTAACTCCCCCCGGATCAGGGCTGCGGGCTGACGCGCAGCAGGAAGTGCGCTGTCAGTCCCAGTCAGCAGCCAGCCTCATGCTCTGCTGGGAGCATCAGGACCTTGCGTATCCCCACTGCCAGGTCAAGTCAGCTGGAGACGTTGGGGTTGGACCCCAAAGCAGGATGCTAAAGAAATGCTCTGCTCTGAGAGGCAGCTGCTGTTAGCCACGTGCTCAGATGGGACATGCTGCATGCCGCTGAAAGTGGGGGACAGACCTAAGGGGAGATTTTAAAAAACACTAACGTGGGGTGGCCAACCTGAGCCTGAAAAGGAGCCAGAATTTACCACTGTACATTGCCAAAGAGCCACAGTAATATGCCAGTAGCCCCCCCGTCAGCTTCCCCCACCCCCCTGCTTCCAGCGCCTCCCACTCACCGGCAGTCCTGCTGATCAGGGCCTCCCCTCCTTCCCTGCACCTCCCGATCAGCTGTTTCGTGGCAGGCAGGAGGCTCTGAGGGGGAGGAGCGAGGGCATGGCCGGCTCAGGGGAGGGGACTGGAAGGGGTGGAGTGGGGGCAGAGCCAGGGGTTGAGCAATGAGCATCCCTTCCCCCCCACCCCCCAGCACATTGGAAAGTTGGCACCTGTAGCTCCAGCCCCAGAGTCGGTGCCTGTACGAGGAGCCGCATATTAACTTCTGAAGAGCCGCATGGGGCTCCGGACCCACAGGTTCGCCAGCCCTGCCCTAATGGGGGTTTAGGCACCCAACCCTCCTAGACACTCACTGAAAGTTAGGCACCGTCCAGCCCTTTGTGCCACTGGAAACCTGGCCCAGCGTGACCCCCCGTGTGCCATGCAGGCCAGGTACGCTTTCCTGGGCATTTTCTGACCGAGTGGGGCTAAATGAGTCTGGCGGAAAGCCCTGAGCTGGATTTTATGGATTGCAGCTTTGGATCCCAAGCCCCAAACAGCATTGTCTGGTCATTGCAGGCTGAGCCGACCTAGGCATGCCAAGAATCCAGCAGCAATAACAAGTGCACGAAGGGCTCTCTGGAGGGGTAAATCTCCCCCTCCGAGGGTAATTTCACAGGCTTTGATGGCTTCTTCAGGCACATAAATCTCTCCCTCTCCTTGTAAAGCCTTGAATGTTTATTTCATAACTGTCCGTGGCTGTGAGTTGTGTGCGGTGGTGGTGTAGCCGTGTGAGTCCCGCGATAGGAGAGAGGCAAGGGGGGTGAGGGAATATCTTTTATTGGACCAGCTTCTGTTTGCGAGAGAGACCAGCTTTCAAGCCGCACTGAGCTCTTCAACTTCACAGCTTCTCTCTCTCACCAGTAGGAGTTGGTCCAATAAAAACTATTACCTCACCCACCTTGTCACGCTAAGTAGCCATCAGTGGCTCCTTTGCGACTGCCCCAGCAGGGTTATAGCTTCCCTGCCTTTAGACTCTCCGCTCCAGCTGAGCACACCCGTTCTTGTGAGGTGTCCAGCCACGTTTCTTGCCCACCCAGAGCAGCACCCCTAGTTCCAGCCCCTACGACGGGTGTTGTGCGGGGGCTAGGGATAGAAATGCAATTCCAGGTGTGTCTCTGGATGATGCAGGGAGGTGGGGGAGCAGATTGTCAGTCTGGGTGTTGGCAACATAAATCCATCAGCTGATTAGCTCTTGGTGGGGGTAGGGATGGACTATTCCATTTCTAGTGTGGTTGGTGAGCTGGGTTAGCAGAGTGCAGCCTCTAACTCACCACTCGCTTGTGTCTCAGCTGCAGACAGAAGAGACAAGATAATCAATGATCAGGTTTTTCTCATGCCAGGCTGGTCCCCCTCCAGGTTCCTGACCAGATGTTTTGGAGCAACTGAAGAAGATGCTGGCGGCTGTCCTGGTTGGAGACTGGGGAAGCACCAGACTGAGCAGTGATTTTCCTTGGGCTTGCTTCATTGGCTTCCAGGTCTGTGGTATGCAGGGTAGCTGTAGCTATGTCAGTCCCAGGATATTAGAGAGACAGGGGTGAGGGAATATCTTTTATTGGACCAACTTCTGTTGGGGAAACAGCCAAGCTTTCAAAGCAGAGGTGCTCTGCGGGTGTGGGAAAGGTACTCCGAGCGTCACAGCACAATGCAAGGTGGAACAGATTGTTTAGCAGAAGTAGCTAGCACGTGTTCAAAGGGCCCGTTCCCAATGGAGTGGCCCCTTGCCCCCTCTGCAGTCACAGGACAAAAACAGGGGTTACAGGTTGTTGTAATGAGCGATGAATCCAGTGTCTGCCCAGTCCAAGTGTTGGGCAGGTTTCCTCTGAGGCCTGTAGCCCCAGGGAGCATCTCTGCTATTTCATGGCTATTGTTCTCGTCCTTTCTCTTTATTTTTGGCTTCACTTGTGCCTGGACCCCTCCTAGGAATCTCCTTCCCCTCCTCCTCCTCCCCGCAAGTTTACTGGAATGAGCACAGCTTGGTTGTTCCTTTAGCACTGAAATAAACACATGCTACAGTGAAGGTGTGGGGTGGTTGCTTCTTAATGATGGCATCCTGTCTCCCTGGCCCCTAGCCCTCCTTGGCACACTGTTGCTAGGCAGGGCCAGGGCGTAACCCCCTGAGCCCATCAGGGGCGAGTGCGCCAGGCTGGGAGCGTTTTAGGTACATGGCTGTGCCTGCACCATCCATTCAGAGCCCCAGGGCGTCCGCACAGGGCTATAGATCCTTTGTTGGAGTGTGTAGATCCTCTACAGTGTGCATAGAGCCCTGAACAGCTCAAGGAGGCCCCTTATTTGCTTGTATGTGTGCGTAGGGGCCCTAAACTATTCTTGCTAGGCCCCCAGTGTGCTAATGCTGCCTCGGGGAAGGAATCGGCTTTTGCCCTCCTGTCAGGCAAACCCCTGCTCCTTGGGCACATTTATTCTCACTTGCCCATCCAAGGGCCAGAGAAATGGGGTGTCAGTCCCGGGAGCTCATGGCAATGTGCCGGCTCTAGCAGGGGCTATCCAAGCTCTGGCCTGGCCTCCAGGCAGGGCACTTGCTGGTGGGGAGGGGGTGGCGCTCTAGGCTACCCCGGCGTGCCCCCCGTTTAGCAAGAAGGGAGCCGATGCTTTGCACAGAGGCGTGGTCACCAGCATGGGGGACACGCAGCTGCCGAGGCCCTGGCCGTGCCCCTGATCAAAATAAGGCTGGTCCTCGGCACGGCTCCGGCGGCAGGGGCTCAGGAAGGGTGTAAGCCCCAGTTCCTTCAACCTCTCCCAGGGGCTGGCGGGCTAGGAGCCCTGCGGACGTAGCGGTGGTGGGCACAGGCCCCTGGCCGGCTGCAGGCGTGAGCGGCTTTGCCAGAGCCGGCGCGGGCAGGTGGGACCCAGGAGTCCTGGGGGCCAGGCTGCGGCTCTAACCACTGGGCACGGTAGCCCGGGGCCAGCAAGGAGCCGGGCTCTGGGAGGGGAGGCCTGGCCCGGGCTCCCTGCTTCCCCAGGGGCTTGCGCCCGCCCCGCCCCATCGGCCCTGGGCAGCCCCGCGGGCCAGCCGGCGGCGGGGCCAGGGGGGCAGGGCCGGGGCGCGCCGGCTGCCGCCGCAGGAGGCGAGCGAGGGGTTAAGCGCAGCCCGGCTCCCGGCGCTGAATATTTAAGAGCCGCGCGCAGGCTGCAGCGCAGCCCCGGCTCCCCTCGCGCAGCCCCGGCTCCCCTCGCGCCCCGGACCGCGGAGCCGCACAGCGCGGGGTGGCCCCGGGCAGCAGCCGGCCGGAGGATGCCGCGCCTGGCGCTAACTTTCCTGGCTCTGCCGCTGGTGCTCCGCGCCGCCCCGGGAGGTGAGCAGCCCTCGGGGACCCCCCCAGCGCGAGTGGCTCCGGGGTCCGGCCCCGCTCTCGCCGAGCGGCCGCAGCCAGGGGCGGGACCGAGCGGCTCGGGCCCCGGGGGGCTGCGGCTCTCTGGCCCCCAGCGCCCTGGGCATGGCCCCGCGCCGGAGCGGGACTCTGCCCGGCGCCCCTGCCCAGCTCGCGGCTTCCAGCCTCGGCAGCGACTTGGCCTCGCTCGCTGCTGCTTCTGCTTCCCCGGCTGGGAAAGGCCTGGGGGCCAGAGCCTGGGGCTTGGTCCCTCTCCTCCCCTCTGGCTGTGTGTGGAAGGGGGCAGGTGGGCTGGGAGGCTTTAGAGACCGTCCCGCAGAGCCGGGCTGGCTCCGTCTCCCCTCTGTCTTCGCGGGCAGGGTGGCACACGGACACCTGCATCGCCTGCCCTGCGACCTGCCTGCCAACAGCCCTGCCGGCTCAGGAGCCTTCCACCTGCTGCTCTCGGCCCCTGGCATCCCCGGCTACTCTGTGGGCTACGAACAGCCCTGCCCCTCTGACAGCCCGAGTGCCCCAGCATCCCCTGCCATTCGTAAAAGCCCCTGAGCCGGGGAGGACAGAGACGCAGCAGCTGGGGCGAGTGGCTTGCCCTCGCGTTGACGTGCTGAGCACCTACTGGCCCAGAGACTTGCCATGGAATTGCCGGCTGCAGCAGGCCGGTGGCACCCGGATAATTCCCATGGGGGGCTCATTTCCACAAAGCGGTGTACCCTTTGCTCTTGTCGGCACAGGTTGTTTCTTGCCTTAGCGAGGCTGTTTCCTGCCAAGCCGTGGAAAGGCCGTGGCTGTGTCTAAGGGTTTACTGTGGCTGGATCAAGTGCACAGCCAGTGGCCAGATCCTGCTCTCCCTGCCGTTGGTGTAAATTCACGGTAACTCCACTGATGTCGGTGAGGATCCAGGCCAGTTATGGAGTTCAGGGGTTTGGCTCCTTCTCATTATTAATTACAGCTGGCTGGAAAATGTCAGCAAAAGAGTTTCAGTTGGTCTTTCATTGAAATTTCATGGAAGGATTTGTGACCTTTTTCCATGTGCTGCCCAGCTCTGCTACTGGTAATAACAACACTCAGCAGGTGCCTGGCAGTAAGAGTGGTTACGGTGCTGGCCCGGGATGCAGGAGTTCTGGGTTCAATGCTACAGGTTTCCTTGGAGGCAGATCTTCTAAAGAGCTCTGCTTCTATTTAGACACCACAAGACACATCCAGAACTGAGTTTTCTGGCTCTCAAATTGCTGGAGACCAGGACTCCTGCCCCACCAGGTGAGGAGGCTTCCGGGGTGGACTGTGTCCTGCCAGAAGCTCCTGGTTTTCCGCCTGAAGCTCTCTTTTCCCCACGAATTGGGCGTCCTTGTGAGCACTGCTGGCTTCCCAGCTCTGGAGGCTGATTTGCTGCCCCCAAGTACCGCTTAGGCAGGGGCCTGGTGAGCCTTTTGCACTCCCACCAATGAGCCTCACAGCTGATCTGCAGGGACCATGTCTGGTGTGAGGGGGGAGAGCTGTCTCCACGGCCCAGCCAAGCTTTGGCTTCTCAGCTGGGGATGCCAATAAGTGTCTTGGTCGGTGCTGAGGTTACACAGACCTTCCTCCACTAGGAACAACCAGGCTCCCAACTCCTTTCACTTAAGCCACTGATCAGACCCCAGCTGCTAATACCTTTTGTTTATGGAACTACTGACCTGTGGGCCCTGTGCGCTCCAGGCGAGACGAGCCGTACTCGATTGCCGAGCCTCTGAGCCATTCGGTTCAAGGTCCGCTCCTTCTTCTCTTCTTCACATATGGACGCTTTAAGTGGTACAGCAGCTGCCGTTGGCCAGTCTAGCCTGAAAATCCACAAACCTTGATGTAGAGCAGGGATGGGCAAACTACAGCCCGAGGGCCATGTCTGGCCCTTCAGACATTTTAATCTGGTCCTCGAGCTCCAGCCGGGGAGCAGGGTTGGGGGCTGGCTCGGCTCTATGCATGCGAGGTCTCCACACAGCTCCTGGAAGCAGTGGCATGTCCCCCCCATGCCTCCTACGCGTAGGGACGGCCAGGGGGCTCTGCACACTGCCCCTGCAGCTCCCATTGGCTGGCAACTGTGGCCAATGGGAGCTGCAGGAGTGGCGCCTGCAGATGGGGCAGCACGCAGAGCCTGTGGGCTGCGCCTCTGCTTAGGAGCTGGAGTGGGGACATGCCGCTGCTTCTGGAAGCTGCTTGAGGTAAACTCCGCCCGGAGCCTGCACCCCAACCCCCTGCCCCAGCCCTGATCCCCCTCCAGCCCTCCAAACTCCTTGGTCCCAGCCTGGAGCACCTTCCTGCACCCCCAACCCCTCATCTCCAGCCCCACCCCAGAACTCTCACCCTCAGCCGAAGCCCTCACCCCCTCCTGCATCCCAACCCCCAATTTCGTGGGCATTCATGGCCTTACAATTTCCATACCCAGATGTGGCCCTTGGGCCAAAAAGTTTGCCCATCTCTGATGTAGAGCCTTTGCTCACCTACTCAGACTGCAAGATGGAGGGACCTTGCAGCCCATCACTGTGCACTGGGAAGGTTGCCTAGTGCAGGGTGGGGGGCTCAAGGGATCAGCAAAGAGATTTTTTGCCCCTTACTGCCAAGTGACTGGTTCCAAGCCATCCCAGGAGGTCCGTGAGCGACCGGAGCCAGGAAGCTGCTCTGTAGGCCTGTGGGAATGTATGATTGACCGCTCCAGTCCAGCTCCCTGGCTGACACTTGCTCCAGTCCAGGCAACTGCCTGTCTCCTGCATTTGGCACTTCCAGTGTAAGAGCCAAGAACTGAGTGGACATAAAGACTGAACTGCCCCTTCGGTACAGTCACTTACTGGTGGGGAATGGTGTGTGTGTGATGTAACACTGCTGCTACTCTTGCTGTGCCTGACTTGCACCCAGTTAGACAACTTCAGAGCCCCTTGAAATAGTGCCTTCAGCACCCAGCTGTGTCCTCGGTCTGTCTGGATCAGTGGCTCTTTGCACAGCACCCCTGCCGGGGGGTTCGGCCTGCTGCAGGCTCCTTGTTCCTTGCCCAAAGGATCAGCGGAAGCCCAGTGTCGCAGGATATCTGCAAACAGGGAAGCTGGCCTGCAGCACAGCTGTGCTCCAGTCAGAGCAAACTCAAGCCCCTCCAAAGCACAGGAGGTCACCCTGTCGGGATCCCGTCGGAGAACTGAAGTCACTGTTGCAGGAGCTCACAGAAGAACTTGCAAGGGCGATTGATGCTCTGCCACAGTGGGCAGCAGAAGGAACACAGTGGCCTCCCATGAATGTGCCAGCTGAATCCTCGGGTGAATTGATTGGCTAGTGAGGCTTCTGATGACCTAATCTGCAAATGCAAACGAACATTTTCATGCAGATGTGCAGGTTTCACCACATGCAAATGGAGATGCTTGGAAATGCTCTGAGTGAATTACTGGAGGTTGTTTCAGGTCCAGGTCATCTGAGTGCAGTGTGCAGAGGACCCGACTAGAATTTGAGACCCCACTGTTCTAGGATCTGCTGGAAATTGAGAATCAGATGGAGTTATAGACTAGCTCAGGCTAGGACAGGTGAGGTTAGAGGGCCTGATCCAAAGTCACTGGAAACCTTTCCATTGACTTCAATGGGTTTTGGATCACGTCCATAGAGTGTGAATATATGTGTGTGTGTGTGTGGTGGGGTGCTTGGGCCGAACGAATGAATTCTTAAGAAATTGTGAGTAACAGCACAAACGTGGGTGTTTGTAGCAATGGCAGGAGTGTGTATTGTTCAGTGCTTTGAATTCCTGACTAGACCAACCACTGTGATGAACTTGCTTTGCTGATTGAAGGTATCACAAACTGTCTACGGCCCCAAAAGCAGAAGGACTTTATCTTTTGGGTTATGGCGAGTCTTGAGACTCTCTGGCATCCCCAAGAAATGGATCAAGCTGATGAAAAACATCGACAGCAAGGTGATGAGTGTAGTGGGAGTAGACAAGAATCGGACGGAATGACTCAGGATGGCCGAGGAGAAAGGATGCATGTTATCACCAGATTTGTTCACCTTGGTACGGGAGGAGTCATGTTGTGTAGGAGGACAGTGGACTGTATTTTCGCAGATGATATGGACCAAGGAGGATTTACAGAGAACGGCTGACAAGGTGGATCAGAAAAGCAGCAAAACTCAGACTGAAGATCAGCACAGAGAAGACAAAAATTATGGCAGCTGGAAGACACGAGGGAGAGGTAAAGATAAAACCCAGAGACAAAGAACTAGAAGGAGTGGGAAAGAATGTGTGAACCTTGGAGGCGCTGAAGAATGGAAACTGTGAAGATGACATAAAAAGAAGAATTGAACTAGCTGCTACCGCATTCATAAAACTCTGACATCTGGAAGGCTAAAGATATTTCAATCAAAGCAAAAATCAGCATATATGAGACAGTTGTCCTGCCAATGCCGTTGTATGGGTTAGAATGTAGGAGAGTGAGGAAAGTCAGCGAACGAAAGGTGCTGGCTGCAGAAGGGACTGGCTGGCGGGAACACTGAGAGTTTCAAGGCAGCACAAAACAAAAGATGAAGTGAGAAGAAAACAGCTAAGCAAGGAATAACCCTGTTACAGAAGAAAGATGACTGTGGGTGGTTTGGACACATGGCCTGAATTGACCCAGTAAGTGTACTATACATGGGGAGACGCACTAGAGTGCAAGAAGCTAGATACAGGGGAAGGCTGAGGATGCGTTGGATAGACGTGGGGAAAAATGACACACAACAAAATGGTTGAAAGAGGAACAAAACTGTGAAGCTGGTACAAGACAGAATGTGGTAGAAAGACTTCATTTGGCCCCGGTGTCACTGTTGAGCTGGTGGACAGGAATGAAAGCCAAAGGCTGTCCCTAAAACACGAGTGTGCTTTCCAAATATCACATCTAGGTCTGGGACAGATGCCCTACAAGGCTCACCTGGGCTTCTCATCCTCCCGGATGTCGGTGTGGTTGGCATGTCCCATCAGAGTGCATTGGGTGGTAGGGGCAGGACTGATACTCTTAGATAACTCAGGTGTAGTTTAGTTGGCCTGTAGCTATGACTCTTTGCTCTACCTGAGCACAGCTGGAAGAGAGAGGCACAGTCAGCCCTATAGCAGGGTGCAACATTTCACGCTAATAGCCCTTAGAAGATATCGCATATTATTTATATTATCGTAGCGCCAGGAGCCTACTCATGGCCAGGACCCTGTTGCGCTAGGTGCTGTACAAACCCAGAACAAAAAGACAGTCCCTGCTCCAAAGAGCTCACAACCTAAGCAATGCCTGGGGGCTGAGGAAGGGTATTCTCTCCTGGCTTTCTTATACCCCCCGCACAGATACAGAAAACTTCACGTGCATCCTGGAGTAAATGTGCAAAGCTCTCCGATACCACGATGGGGGACATAGGATAAAATGCTGAGGTAAATGGCGGGATTCACTCCCCTTTGGTCCGACACAGCCTGAGTTTGCTGAGTTTCCAGGCCATGCTGGGGGAGGCTGAGGACAGGGTGTGGAGCATCCTTTGAGATGACTGGTGACTCATGATGTATCGCCGGGCGTGGCAGTGGGACTTTTGCCTGCATGAGGAAATGGGCCTTGAAAAAAACATGAAGGGCCTTTAGCTTTTCTCGGTGGGTAGAGCGGGGAGCAGAACCAATGGCAAAGGGTGGGGATGGAGCAGAGCCTGCACTGGGGCTCGGTGTGGGAGAGCCCTGGGGCGGGGCTCAGTCAGTGTGGGAGAGCCCTGGGGTGGGGCTCAGTGCGCTGTGCTTAGGGCGGGATAGCGCACAGCTCGGGGAAAGCGAGAGCGGGGAGCAGAAGGGGAGAGAAGAGTTCCCTGCTCAGGGTGTTTGCGGAACCTTCAGGAGCAAATTCCGCCCTGACGTACGTGGGCCTCACGCTGCCCTTGACTCGGGCTGAGTTACAGCAGCGTCTGCCAGGGCTGAGTTTGGCCGTCAGAGCTCAGAGGAGAGAAACTTCTCCGACATACACCATGGTGACCGTGTTGCCATGTGCCCTGCTCCCGCCCCCGGCTCCCGGGTGCCCCTTTCCAGGCACGTCCCGTCTCTACGTACTCACCACCCCGTGGAGCCTCTCCCTCCCCATCTGCCTCCCCATGCACCCTTCCTTGTATGCCCCCCAGCATGGGACACCTCCCCTCCAGCTTCCACCCCATACAGTCTCTCCCCACACGCCTCCCATCCTGGGTGCCTACCTAGACACAATGAACCCACCTAGGCCCCTACCTAAGCATTGAAGGGCAGGATGCAGACTGGACAGTGCTTGGTTGGGCTGCTGGTGGGGGTGAGGGGAGGGGAAGAGCTGGCTCCAGTCGCTTGCCTTCTTTTGCATTCCCGCAGCGTGAAGTGCTGGACTTCCCTGGCGCGCTGGGGCCATGCTATAAATGAAGCAAGCACTGTCGGAGCAGAGATAGGGGCCAGCGGGGCACTGACCCTTGTTCATGGCTCCGGTGTGTCTCGCTGGAGACCTGAGCAATGAAGAATGTGCCAGATGGGGTTATGTTAGTGATCTCGAGGCCTTGTCATGGCGGCTGGCTCCGGGCTTACAGGCAGGGGCCATGCTGTTGGCGAGGCGGGTGCTGCGTGCCCTGGTGCCCACCAGCTGAATGCCCTCTGCTCGGGCGCACCTAGGAACAATTGTTTCGCGGGGCTCAGCGCACGTCTCGGCCCTGTGTGCTCAGGCGTGGAAATACAAAATGAACTGTGACGGAGGGGGATTTTGACAGCTTTTGCATCCAACGGCTGATTTAACCTTTGGGAGGGGTAGTAGCATAGGCAGAGGGGAGTCTGGAGAAATGAATGGGTTGCGGGGGGTCAGCACAAATCTTACCTGGAAACATCAGCTGCAGGCAGGGCCGTCCCTAGGGGGCCCGGGACAACTCCCCGGCTCTGGCCCAGGCCCCGCCCCCACTCCACCCCTTCCCCAAAGCTCCCGCCTCACCTCTTTCCGGCTTCCGTGCCCTTCTCCGAGCGATGCCGGGAGCCGGCGTGGTGGGGTGGGCTGGGGCCGGGTCGCTCATTGCTGCTGGCCTCAGGACCCCTGCTAGCCCTCCAGGCTGCCCTGGACCCCACCTCCCGAAGCTTGGGGTCCAGGGTGGTTGCCCCGATCCGTCCTAGGGACGGCACAGTTCTGGCTGCAGCCAGGGTGAGGGAGGTGACAGCCAGCTGTGTGGAGCAGGAGGTGAGTGACCCCAGTGGGCCCTGGCAATCACACCCTGCACACTTATTAGCAACAAGCCTCCTCCATCCCGTTCTGCGGGGAGAAGCTGGAGGAGCCGTTGCTTTCCCTGGTAATTTGCCTTTGCTGGGTCTGGATGGTGATACTTTAATGGGGCAGGGTGATTTACAGACTGCTCCAGAAGGTGTGTGTGAGCCTCAGGGTGCATTGGAAAGGTTTGCTCAGTGTCCCAGTGTGCAATGTTTTTCAATGTAGGTTAAAACTATGGTCTGTCTTTGAAATTCTTGGTCTTCCTGGCCCTGCTTACAGGCTAGGGGGCTCCGTAGGGAAGCGTGCAATCAAAGTCCATTCTAGAGCAAGGTGGGGTGAGTTGAGATTCTGTTTTTAGGGAGCAGCCTATTCTAGCTCCCTCTGTTTTGGGGTTCCTGTGTGGTGGTGTTCCGAATTCTAAACAGCGTTACAGAGCGCCTTACGGCAAGCGTATTTCTGTTTTTAGCAGGCTTCTCTGAGTGTGTGCTGTAAACATAACCCAAAGCGCAGTGGGATTAGCGTCATACACCCTCTGCTGCAGGCTAGCCTGTAGCTCTGATGGGCTCTGGCCATACAGAGTTATGGGGGCAGAGAGAGAGAGAGGACTAGTAAATAATTACCTTTACAGTTCTGCAGCACAGTGCCTTCTCTTGGAAGTGATCAAAGTGATGAATGGGTTTAGCCTCACAACCTTCTGTGGAGGTAGGGAGGGATTGTTATCCTTGTTTGACAAATGGGCAAACTGAGGCACACAGCAGGGAAGCGCCACAGGGGACCTGGCCCTGTGTTCATGACATTCAGCTTTTGGAGACGGGCTGAGGTCAGATTTGTCCCTGGGTGATTGCACAGCAAGGCAGCATCAGAGATGGGAGTAGAACCCAGGAGTCCTGACTCCCAGCACCATGTGCTAACAACTAGCCAGCACAGGCTAATGCGTGAAGGCTCAGGCTGCCACTCCACTGCTGTGTGTTGAGGAGGGGAGGAGATGGCAAATCACAGGGGGCAAGGGCAGCTGTGTCTGGGAGGGGTGGGAGGAAGCAGAGCATGGGAGATGTTTGGTTTTGAGAAGGATCAGACTCAAAGCTCACACGGGCAGATGCAGAGGATCCAAAGGCAGGAGATCAACATTTCCCCAAACAGTTCCTTGCGCCCAAACTGAAATTCACCCCCACCTCTGGCTCAGGGGACAGAGGTCCGGGGAGCAGGAGAACGACTGAGTGCCAGAGAAGTTTCAGTGTGTCATCCCAGAGCTTTGGAGAGAAACAAATCAGCCGAAGTGACGCAGCTGGGGAAGGATCCATTGCAGCCTTGGGGACTGAGTGATAGTTTAGCTGCAGTAAATTAGGAAATGATGAATACGGGGCTGCCTGCTGCCAGCTCGGCAGTTTCTGAAAGGAGAACAAACAAATAACGGGTGGATTTCCTTGGAGACAGTCGGATGTGTGTGTGTGTGTGTGTGTGAGTTTAAGGGGGGCTAAGAAAAACAGCCAAGCTACCAATAACCAGGGCAAAGTGAGAAACAGAATCCCCTGATCACAAATTCCATGGGTAGTTTTGGGACAAAGACCCCAGGACTAGAGGAAGTGGCTGCGGGTGGCTCTCCTTTTTGGTGAGAAACGAAATCTGCGAAGGGGCACGCGGAGAAAGGAGGGAACCGGTTTGCTTTAACACGGCATCAGAAAAGGACAGCGTGGTAGGCTGGGTGACCCTTATCTCTTGCTGTAGGAGCCTCAGGCCAGGAGGTTTATTCCCCAGTGCCAGGGTTAGAAACGGGGACTGTAGGGTCTAATGACTCTGTTACTGATTGTGAGAGTTCAGCAAGAGAGCTTTCTCCTGGGGGGACACGGTACGCTGCAGCAGCCAAGGTGGTCACCTTGTTAGCCATTGAGCCGTGGCTGAGAGATAGGTGGGGTGGGTTGGAGAACCTTGAGGGTCGTGTGAGCCCATCGTTGCTGGATTTGAAATATGAAGGCTGGCGTGCTGTGACTGCTCCTTATTAAGTTTTAATCATGTCCATGTTACCTTGTGCTGCCCCGTCTGTTATAGCCACCTGCTCTCTCATTTTGTACTTAGTCCCTGCCCCAAAGAGCTCACAGTCTAGTGTGTGTACACACAGTACTTTGTGCAATGGGGCCCTGACTGAGGTCTCTGGGGACTACTGTAATATATGAGTAACAACAGTAATGGGACATTACAGAGACCCCATGGCCCAGCTGGCATGTTACCAGCATGGGAAACAGCCCTCCTGAGCCTTGGTCACATCTCTGCCACTGGCTTGCTCTATGACCTTGAGCAAGTCCATTAACTTTCTGTGCTGCCGTGGAAGGTGCTTTGCTGTCTGTGGATGAGAAGCGCTAAGCGTTGTGGGAAGGAGAAAAGGGGTGTCTGGAAATGTAATGTGGAAATATGTGAAATGAGCTGGGAGGGGACTGTTGCCGAGTTTTTCATCTTGATTAAATCCAGAGTAAACACACAAAAGGGCAACAAAGGCCAGTCTGGTTAAGTGGAGATGTGAAGAATAGGACAAGCAATTATAAGGAGGTTAAAAATATAATCAATCTGCTCAGGGAGAGGATTGTAGGAGCTATAAAAATAAACAAAAGCAGGTTACAGGGATAATTAGAGGAGCAAAAGCTAATATTGAATGCTGTATTGCAGCGAAGATCTCAGCTCCTAAGAAAGGTCTCTTTAGATCTATTATTAATAGGCAGAAGATAAAAGGGAAAATTGGTCCAGTAAAAATGATGATGGGGCATTGAACACAAGTGCTAAGGAGCGGGTGGATTTTATGAGAGCTTGTTGCTGTATTTATGGGGTGGGAAGAAGACAGGAAAATGCCTGAGACAGGAAGGTGTTTATTGTAACTGGACAGGAAGCTGTTGCCCCCTATACTTCCCCCTCCAGTGTGTCCTCCCCAGCTCTCCTCCTAGCCTGTCCCCTTCACCCTCTCTTCCCCCGCCATAATCTGTCCTCATCCCTTTGAAAGCAGCCCTCTGGCTGTCTCCCACCCTCTCTGTATGGGAGAATTCTTTACTAGCCAGAAACAGGGCATGTAAAGCCCTTGGATGCTGCCACATCCCTTTCACCTGGCATACAAGGGCTGGAGCAGGGATGAGGAGCTCAGTTCTGCCTCCCACCTTCTGTCTGTCTTGTCTACTTTGATGGTGAGCTCTTTAGGGCAGGGATCGTTCCTGACTATGGGTTTTCTTAGAGCCACTCACAATGGTGCCCTGACATCAGGTATGACATCTAGGCACTACTGTCATAATAGCGATGATGATCACTGGTAGATGATAATTAATTTCGGACGACATGTAAAATGAACTGTCCCTAAAGAACAAGTAGGGGACTAACTGGAACGTATGCAGATTGCTTACCCTGCATCACCAAACCCTGATGTGTTCAGAACTGACAGAGAGGATGATGCTGGAGAGTTGGTGGAAGACTGGAGAAAAAACATGGATAAAATGAAGCAGGAGCAATCCTGGCAATGACCAACCTGCAGATCTTCCGAGTAAAACGGCGCAACTATTATAAAGTGAGGACTAAATCATGAAACACCGAGAGACAAGAGAACCATAGTTTATGAGCACTAAGCAGGTTGGATTCAAGAACAGATCCTGCCCAATGAACTAGACTTGTTCCTTTGATAGCAGGACAGTGGTGTCAGTGGATGAAAGGCATGCAGACGATTGCCTTTTGTGTTTGACGTTCACTAAAGCACGCTGATATAGGGTCTCTTGAAAATTTGCTCTCACAATTAATTTCAACTGGACTGGCTAGGATTAGCGAGACAGATCAAAAACCATGGCAGCACTATAAACAAAGCAGTGACGAGTGGTAGCGTATCAGGCTGGCAGGCGACTCTAGAGCGGCTATTGCAGGGATAGAGGATAGATCCAGTCTTAATTAGCATCTTCTACAGTCATCTGGAAGAAGGGGTGAAAAGCACATGAAATGTACAGATGATGTTTGGGTGGTGTTGCAATTGCTGGTGAGGACAGAGAATTAACACAAAGGGATCTAGAGAGACTAGAACTATGAGCATGATCTAGAGAAATGAGATTCAGTTTAATCTGTATCTCCCTTATATGTGTGTGTGAAGGGCCTGGGCAGTTACTGTACGCTGTAGGAAAGAGGAGATCCACAGTCCCATGAAGTACAAGAAGGGCTCAAGCCCATCAGTGATTTTGAGGCAAAACTCCCCTGGCGGTGAATGGAATTAGGCCTGGGGAAGGAAGGCAGGCTACAGCCCAAAGTGCTTTTGGACTGAACCCTCTGGTGCTGCCCCGTGAGGCTCAAAAAGCAGCGGGTGTCCTGTGTGAGCACGAGAGGTGTTTGCTGTTGGATAGCTCAGTCCTTCCTCGGGCTGCGTCTCGGACAGAAGATGCTGAACTGTAGCAAGCAGAAGGCCAACGGAATGGGCCTGGTACTGGATGCACGAACAATAAGATTGAAAATGCTTGGTAATAAGGGACTCTAGTAGGTTTTGTTCTTTACATCCCCTGCAATGCAAACCCCACCCCCATGGGTTTAGCATCAGCTTTTCCTTTGAGCAAATATTTCTGGACGAAGGTAAGGCCCAGATTACCAATGTAGCTGATCCAATGCTAGTTATAGTAATGACCTGCAGGACAGACCTGCTCCATTCGACCTGCGTGGAATGCATCGGTGTGATGCTGGATTAGGGGTATTATGAACTGATTTTCAACCCTCTGCTCTACTGCTATAGGCCACAGGAGAAAGGGGGCAGGTATGTTCTTGCATGCTGGCTTTTGGGCTCTTGGGTGTGAACGTGGTTGGGGGATGAGCTTGGGGTGTAGCTAATCCTCCTCACAGCCCGGCCATGCCTTGGAGAACAGGGGCTACCATCATCTGTGATTTCCAAAGCCTTTGTAATCAGAAGGTCACCGAGGCATTCACAGAAATAATGGCAATAAAATATGGTGCTCATAGAACAAACTGTCGCCACATACAGGTCCTGTCCTGCAAACGGGCATGTGTTTCACTTCAGGGACTAGTCCGCTAGCAGTCAGTGGGACCACTCACGTTCTGGTTGTTGGCAGGGTTCAAACCTGCAGCCCCAGTCTCTGCCGCTGACGCTGAAGCAGAGCCCTTGTTGTTGTGCTCAGTAAGTGACAAGGTTTTATACTGGCTGGGCACCGCTGTGAGAGGGAGGCATGATCACGTTCACTATGCTAGCGTGTTACAGCCAGGTTCACGTTATTTAAGGGAGGCCACCCAGCTTTAGTGACAAAGGTTTTGGTAATTCAGCTAATTATTGGTCCAAATTTACCTCTAAAACTGCTGGTTTTAGCAAAATCCAGTGTCCGCAAAAAAGAAAACAATACCTCCTCCCACCCCACTGTCCTGCTGGTAATAGCTTATCTAAAGTGATCAACAGGTGGGCCATTTCCAGCACAAATCCAGGTTTTCTCACCCTCCACCCCCCCACACAAATTCACTCTCCTGCTGGTGCTAGCCCATCCAAAGTGACAACTCTTTACATAATCAAGTCGGGCTATTTCCTGCATAGATCCAGGTTTTCTCACATCCCCCCCACCCCCATACACACACAAACTCACTCTCCTGCTGGTAATAGCTCATCTAAACTGACCATTCTCCAGGTTTAAATCCAAGTTAAACCAGAACATCTGGGGGGGGGGGTAGGAAAAAACAAGAGGAAACAGGCTACCTTGCATAATGACTTAGCCACTCCCAGTCTCTATTTAAGCCTAAATTAATAGTATCCAATTTGCAAATGAATTCCAATTCAGCAGTTTCTCGCTGGAGTCTGGATTTGAAGTTTTTTTGTTTTAAGATAGCGACCTTCATGTCTGTGATTGCGTGACCAGAGAGATTGAAGTGTTCTCCGACTGGTTTATGAATGTTATAATTCTTGACATCTGATTTGTGTCCATTTATTCTTTTACGTAGAGACTGTCCAGTTTGACCAATGTACATGGCAGAGGGGCATTGCTGGCACATGATGGCATATATCACATTGGTGGATGTGCAGGTGAACGAGCCTCTGATAGTGTGGCTGATGTTATTAGGCCCTGTGATGGTGTCCCCTGAATAGATATGTGGGCACAATTGGCAACGGGCTTTGTTGCAAGGATAAGTTCCTGGGTTAGTGGTTCTGTTGTGTGGTATGTGGTTGTTGGTGAGTATTTGCTTCAGGTTGCGGGGCTGTCTGTAGGCAAGGACTGGCCTGTCTCCCAAGACTTGTGAGAGTGTTGGGTCATCCTTTAGGATAGGTTGTAGATCCTTAATAATGCGTTGGAGGGGTTTTAGTTGGGGGCTGAAGGTGACGGCTAGTGGCGTTCTGTTATTTTCTTTGTTAGGAATGTCCTGCAGTAGGTAACTTCTGGGAACTCTTCTGGCTCTATCAATCTGTTTCTTTACTTCTGCAGGTGGGTATTGTAGTTGTAAGAAAGCTTGACAGAGATCTTGTAGGTGTTTGTCTCTGTCTGAGGGGTTGGAGCAAATGCGGTTGTATCGCAGAGCTTGGCTGTAGACGATGGATCGTGTGGTTTGGTCAGGGTGAAAGCTGGAGGCATGCAGGTAGGAATAGCGGTCAGTAGGTTTCCGGTATAGGGTGGTGTTTATGTGGCCATTGTTTATTAGCACTGTAGTGTCCAGGAAGTGGATCTCTTGTGTGGACTGGACCAGGCTGAGGTTGGTGGTGGGATGGAAATTGTTGAAATCATGGTGGAATTCCTCAAGGGCTTCTTTTCCATGGGTCCAGATGATGAAGATGTCATCAATATAGCGCAAGTAGAGTAAGGGCTGTAGGGGACGAGAGCTGAGGAAGCGTTGTTCTAAATCAGCCATAAAAATGTTGGCATACTGTGGGGCCATGCGGGTACCCATAGCAGTGCCGCTGATCTGAAGGTATACATTGTCCCCAAATGTGAAATAGTTATGGGTAAGGACAAAGTCACAAAGTTCAGCCACCAGGTTAGCCGTGACATTATCGGGGATAGTGTTCTTGACGGCTTGTAGTCCATCTTTGTGTGGAATGTTGGTGTAGAGGGCTTCTACATCCATAGTAGCCAGGATGGTGTTATCAGGAAGATCACCACGGTAAACATCTGATGAAGTGAGCTGTAGCTCACGAAAGCTCATGCTCAAATAAATTGGTTAGTCTCTAAGGTGCCACAAGTACTCCTTTTCTTTTTGCGAATACAGACTAACACGGCTGTTCCTCTGAAACCTATCAAAACCATGATAACCTGTTGCCAAAATGACCACAGGTACGTTTCGGTGACAGCACGGCCCAGGACAACTTGCTCAAACTGGGCAGGAATCTGCTGTGAAAACAGTGCTGGGTAATTTCTGTGACCACCTCCTCCTTCCTCCGTCCCCCAACACATCAGTCACGGGCAGGTTGGGAAGCCTGACGCTCGCTTGGCCCCGGGGGCAGAGAACCGGGTCGGTGCAGTACCTCCTGCTTGTGGTGACTGGTATTCTGAAGGGTGACCACAAGAGGGCTCCATGTTGACCCTTCTCATTTAAATTCTGGGTTGCTAGGGAGCAACTCCACGAAGTCTCCTGGTGTGCTTTTGAGGCTATTGCTGTTCACTCCTGTATGTTGCCTCTGTAGAATCAGGCCCATGTCAAGGCCTGAGCATCTACCTGCGTGGTTTCCTGCAAACCCTTCATGGCTGTTTAGAATGATGGGTCAGGAAAAGTGAGAACGCAACGAGCTCTTTGCCCCTGCAAAAACCGGTGGATTTTAACACCTTTTTCCATTCCTACCAGCTTGTATTCTGAATTCTTCTCTCTCTTGCAGTTCCCTGGTGCTACGATTCACAGGATCCCAAATGTGGTGAGTACAGAAATTGTTTCAAGTGGGGCTGTGTGCAGACAGCAAGTGTGCTGGGGCAGCATGTCCGTGTGCACGCCCGTGTCTGAAGGCAGTGTGAACGTGCGTGGTGTGTGAATGTGCGTGCGTGGCCCCGCGGGCAGAGATCACGGTAACTGCAGTGCCTAAAACTGCCCTTGCAACCCTAGAGTTCAGAGAGATTTTTAAATTCCTTTTTGCAAAGCACCTACTTGGTTATTCCCATTGAGCCTAATCCAACTCCCTCTCCCCCCCAGGCTAAACCAGGGCTGTCTCCCCTGAAGTCAGGGCCTTTGCACTGGTGCAGGAGCAGAATACGTCCTTTCAGAGTCAGGCCTTTTTGATCTTTTTAGTCTTTTGCCTAAATCTTCTGGGCCAGGCAGAGCCGTGGAGCGAGTACTAGGACAACGTGTGATCTAATCCCCGGATGGAAACCCGACTAAGGGAAGGAGAAGTGAACCCGTATTGTGCTAACATGTGAATTATTTGAGTGCACTTTGAAGCCTAAATTGCATGCATGCTAATATATCAAAGAAGCAGATCGGTCCGAGCTGCAGTCAGTGACCTTAGGGACAGCTTGAGAGGCTGTTCGAAGGGGAGCCTCTGTTCTGCGTTGCTGTGGAGGCAAGGCCTGTGTGCTGGCCCTTGGGATCAGGAGGTTTTCCCTGTCACTTTAACACCGAAGTAGTGTGCATGTCCACCTCCTGACATGGCTCTGGGAAGAAGCTCAGCACGGCGTGTCTCCTCTTTGTCACGTCTCTGGCTCTCTTTGCTCTCGGCACAAAAGGATTTCAGGGCCTCATGAAATTCAGAGCAACAGTTGCATTGCCTTGCTCTGATGCGACACTGAGTCAGGAGCTACCGGCTGCCCTGCCAGGCCCCACTCATTTGTCACCCATCTCGCTCGCTCGTTTGGGAGCCCTTCACTTCCCCGAGGAGTGGGATTTGGTTTTCAGTGTCACGTTCAGAATGCTGTGGATGCGTGTGGTCAGAGCTTCCCTGGACAGCAGAGGGTGCATTGGAATGGGACCCCTGTACAGAGGACTGCAGGGCCAGGCTGAGGGAAAGGATCCATTTGCACTCGGCTTCCCCATTTTTGCTGAGGTCAAGATTTGATTTATAAATAGAAAATGGCTATTGAGCAGTGCGAATGGTGCCAGGCTCTCAGCAGAGGCCAGAAGTCGGCAACATTGTTCAATAGCCTGCTACCCAAAAGAGAAAACAGAGATGCGATGTGAAACGTCAGCCTGGCATTCTGACATGTAGGCTCACCGCCCAACTCTGTGCTTGGAAGAGCCTGGGAAACACAGCGTGGGGTGGACGGTTACATTTCAGAGGTGAGAAATGCCCTTCGCGATGTCACCAAGAAAATAAACGGATTGCTTTACCCATACTTAAATATAGTTATGCATTTAAAATGTCGGTCACGCTTGATATTAAAGGAGCAGTTATAAATAGTTTGTAAAGGGTTAAAAAGCTCAATAAATATGTAAATGAATGATTAATCAATTGTTAGAGTTCAATAGATCAGCAGGTTGTTTATAACCATGGCTTATAGCTATTTCTAATGGCTCTGAATGAGGTGCTGATAACCATCTATCACACATACTGTTCGTGTCTGTAACATACTTACAACATCTATGAATCATTTATTAATGCTTTATAAACTATTTATAAAATGGAGTCTTAATATAAAGTATAACTGAAATGGGTAACTTCTATGGGAATGGTACGTAAAGAGGGTACATTTTATGTGCCGGTATTGGACTTATACATGAGAGTGACTTCTTTGAGGACTTATATGTATATCTGTGCGGTATTTTATTTCTGGCATATATGTGGCCCTGTAAGGACTAGTGTGATTTTTGAAGCATGCCATTTAGTACATGTTACCATAAGAACGGCCATACTGGGTCAGACCAAGGGTTCATGTAGCCCAGTATCCTGCCTTCCCACAGTGGCCAATGATAGGTGCTTCAGAGGGAATGAACGGAATAGGGCAATTCTCGAATGATCCATCCCCTGTTGTCCAGTCCCAGCAGCAGCTGGCAGTCAGAGGCCTAGGGACACCTGGAGCATGGGGTTGCATCCCTAACCGTCTTGGCTAATAGCCATTGATGGACCTATCCTCCATGAACTTCTCTACTTCTTTTTTGAGTCCAGTTATCCTTTTGGCCTTCACAACATCCTGTGCAATGAGTTCCACAGGTTGACTGTGCATTGTGTGAAGAAGTACAGTACTTCCTTTGGTTTGTTTTAAATCTGCTGCTTATTAATTTCATTGCGTGACCCCTGGTTCTTGTGTTACGTGAAGGGGTACAGAACACTTCCCTATTCACTTTCTCCTCACCATTCATGATTTTATAGACCTCCATCCTATCCCTCTTGGTCGTATCAATGAAACACATCTGTACTGAGACAAATTGGCCTGCTCCTCACAGTCCTTCTATGCGTGAGCAGTAATATGGCCCAGTGGTTTGGGCACCAGCTTCGGATTTGGGAGACCATGGTTCAATTCCCTGATCTGCCGCAGATTTCTTGCGGGCCTTTGGGAAAGTCACTTAGTGGCTTTCTGCCTCTGTTTCCCATCTGTAAAACGGGGCTAAGAGCACCACTCCCTCTGGAATGCTGTTTCAGTGCCTGATGCTGATCACGTGTGGAGCAAAAGGGAAGGACCCAGCCGCTTTGCTCCATGGGTGTCCAAGTGCCTTCCTGACTGTCCAGTGACAGGAGTAAGGCCCTGACTCCCCATGCGGTTCAGAGACAGCCAAATCTCAGTGACCTCATTCCTGGGCTCCAGCTGACGTGGCGAGTGAGGGGACTGCTGATGTGTTGGCTTAGTGTTCTGCTTTAATTGTGGCATCTTCTCCTCCCAGACTCTGGGCCGCTGCAATAAAGCAGATGTTCTATTGTGCCACCCATTATAAAGTGGAGTGGCTGGATTTCAGCAGCCAAAACATTACCGATCAGGGAGACTGTCTGGCTTCCTTCCTCGTTACAAGGTTACGCACCTTGCAGATTAATGTTACTCACCATGGTTTCCACTGAAACGATCCCAGCTCCCTGGCAGCCTACAGCTGTAGACAGCAGAGCCAGCCATGTGCTGCCATTGGGCTTACCGGTGGTGGTGTGATGGTTCTTTGATCACCGGGCACCTGTCCCCTTTTGTCTCCACGTTCCATCGTGGTGACTGCGGTAGCCCAATGACGCTTTTGTGTTCGTGGCCTCACGGGGCGGCTTCGGCTCCATCTCGATGGCTTATCAGGGGAGTGAAGCAGGGACAAAGGCTTGCGGCTGCCTTGGCGCGAAGGCCTCAGGCTTACAGGTGACCATCGTGGTGGCTGTGGAGCATCCAAATGGCTGCTAGTGCATAGATCCAAGAGAATAGCCCCAACCAGCCAGGGCGGGGAGGCCTCCGTGTCCGAGGGAGCTGTGTGTGGCGGGGAACGACGGCCAAAGCAGGGCGAAGGGGTGGGGCTGAGATGGGCGCAGCTGGGCGCGGAGAACCTCTGCAGGGGAGACGTGGGAGGAGCGGGGGGAAGAAGAAACCAAACCCAGCGAGGAAGCTACTCGGGGAAGCAGAACCTGCTCTTCAGGGACTGTAACTACTAGCTCAGAGAGCAGGGGCCGCCTGTCAGGCTAAATATAGGCCCTGGCCCAGCGAGGAAATCCTGCTGAATTATGAATGAGGCTTGACTAAGACCCGGCTCATTAATATTCACGAAGGTCGGCTAAGCGAGCGGCCGTCTCTCGTGGGGGGGGTGCATGGAGGGAGAGGCTAATGAAAGCGCTGGCGGGTGCTGTGTCCTTTGCGGCCAGAAAGAGCTCGCGGGCGGACGGGCTGCGTTTACCAGCACTCGCTCGGTTAAAGCAGGAAAGCCAGGAGCCCTTGGCAAACCCCGCTCCATTTTAACACGCGCCCCAGGAAGCCTCCTCTTGCTGGTGTCCTCACATGACGACACCAGAACCCTTCACTCTGTGGTAGCTTGCCCCCATGTGGCCCATGTTTTACCCCCTTCCCTCTCCCCCCTTCCCTCTCTCTCTCTCTCTCCAGGCCCCAGCTACTGGAAGGATCTGGCAAAAGGCTGCGGGGGAGATAACCAGTCGCCCATTAACATTGACAGGAGCAAAGTGCAGAGGGACAGGAACCTAGGAGACATCCTCTTTGAGGGCTACGACCAGGCCCCGCCGGGCAAGTGGAAGCTCATGAATAACGGGCACACGGGTGGGTATTTGTGCCAGACTCCCTCTCTCCCTCCTTCCTTGGCCCCTCAAACTCTCTTTTCCGCAGGGAGCTGCACTGCCCAGGGCTGGATCAGTGAGCTTGACTCGTTGCAGGATTCCCTTCAGTATGATGTATTTATTATTTCTACTGTGGTAGCAGCTGGGAGCCCTGTCATGGCCCAGGACCCCATGGTGCGTGCTAGGTGTTGGACAAACACAGAACATGATCCCTGCCCAGAGAAGCTCACAGTCTTGCATCTGGCTCTGTTATTAACCTGAGAATGCATTGTGCCCGAGAAGAATGGCCTTGAGGTTTGCCCAGCTGCATGGAAATTATAGAGGTGTGAGCTGGCTGATTGGACTCTTTTATGTGCTCCTCCATTCACATGTATTCACTCCCACGCTCCCAGCCACCTCTACCCCATCTGCTTTGTGTACATGAGAGGTCACCGATGTCCTGGGTGAGGCTGGTGGGATTGCAGCCATGTGTTTTCCCTCTGTAACTTCGCTCTGGCCCATTTACAGCGATGATGAGACTGGAAGGCGAGTCTGTGAGCGAACATATCAATATCACCATTGGGATTCTTCTTGAGAAGTACCGAGCCCTGCAGTTCCACTTCCATTGGGGGACCCTCAAGGGGAACGGCTCAGAGCATACCATTGATGGAGACCAATTCCCCATGGAGGTAAGTGGGGAGAGGTGGTCATGCCTCATGGGAGTTGTATTTCATAGTAGCGGTAGTGTTCACAGCAGCATATTGCTGAGAACTCCACCTCTATTGCTGACAAAGATCATGATTAAGACTCTGCACTCAAACCGCAAAAGATCCCAGCTAAATGTGTATATCTTAGGTTCAGCAAACCCCAGGTGAACTCACATCTCTCTGGATTTTGTGTTTGGCAGAGCTGGTTGGAAAATATCCTCCCCCGTCCCCCTGGAAAATTTCAATGAAAAAACGAATGAATATTCATTTTCATTGAAGCTTTCCGCGGACAATTTCAAAGTTTCAGTGAATAATCGTAAACCAAAATATTTCTTTTCTGAAATGCCGCCACAGTGCCTCATGGGAGTTGCCGTTCAGGTGCCCTCATGCACCCATTCACTTTTATAGGCCTGGTTCCCTTGTCGGACGACACCTTCTGCAATGCAGCACGGTCTCCCCTCTGAGTGAAGGGAGGCCATGCGCCAGGCCGCGGCACATCATGGGAGACGTAGTTCGGGTGAGGAGCCCAGCCCATAGAGGAAAACCGGCACCTGTATGACAACTCCCATGAGGCTAAGCTGCTCCACACCGGAGTCTGTCCCATGAGTGGGGCGTGGGATCCTGCAGCTACAGAATCGCTGGGACGCATGCTCAGAATACATTCAGTATGGTTCATTTAAAAATGGCGACCTTTTCATGAGGGGCGAGTGTTTCCTCCCTATCCTTCCCACTTGACTCAAGATGCCCATCCTGTTTGGAGCTATAAGGTGATAAATATCCCTCCCTTCAAACTGTCTGACTGGGCAAACTGCTAAGGGCTTTAGGATACTGGAATGGACCTGTTTCCTGGTCATTAATGAGCCATTAGCACAGGGGTGGCCAACCCCAGCCTGAGACGGAGCCAGAATTTGCCCATGTGCATTGCCAAAGAGCCACAGTAATATGTCAGCAGCCCCCCATTAGCTCCCCAGTCCTGCTCCCAGCGCCTCCCACCCACCAGCAGCCCCGCCGATCAGCACCTCCCCCTCACTCCCTGCACCTCCTGATCAGCGTGCAGGAGGCTCGGGGTGCGGGGGGAGAAGGAGTGAGGGCACGACAGGCTCAGGGGAGGGGGCGGAAAGGGGTGGAGTGGGGGCAGGGCCTGTGGCAGAGCCAGGGGTTGAGCAGTCAGCTAAACCAGCACACTGGAAAGTTGGCGTCTGTAGCTCCAGCCCCGGAGTTTGTGCCTATTCTAGGAGCCGTATATTAATTGGTGATTATGAGGCTATGTACAACGGGGTGCATGGAATGAACACGGGTGTGTCTCTGCAGAGTGCATGCCCAGGGAGAGTAGGTAGCCAGGGAATACCTGAGCGCAACTGGTCATTCCCTCCAAGAACAGGAGGGTACTGGAGATTTTAATGCAGCCGTAAAACACCGAGGGCCTGATTCTGCTTTGCACTGAGAGCCCTTTATGGCACTCTGGCAGCGTAAAGAGGCCTCAGAGTGAGCGTGACTGTCATTGATACCTATGCTAAGGCCCTCTTGCACTTCCAGAGTGGTGTGAAGGGCCCCTAGTGTCAGGGATGTGGATGCCCACAGCGTTAAGGAGCTGTGTGCGCTGTTGGCTACAAAGGGCGCTGGAAGGGGAGAGCTGAGTGTCCGTTTGCTGTCCCTGTGACTGATGGGGTAAAATACCACAATGGCTTGGAACAGGTCTCACCCTCCTTCTGTGTGTCTTCCTCTTTAGCTGCACGTTGTTCACATGAACACCAAGTACAAAACCTTCAGCGAGGCCAAAGGGCATCCGAACGGGCTGGCTGTCTTGGGCTTCTTGTACAAGGTACGTCAAAAACGCCCTGCCCCTGGCTTGCACGTTCACTGCCAGGTTCCTCCGAGTTACCCTGAGGAAGTGGCAGAGAGTAGCCTGCATTCTAAGCCCTTTAATAAACAAACCCTCCATTGCTGGAGATCCCATCCTGTGCTGTGCTGAGCGGCCACATCACCAGCTTGTATCATTGGCATCAGTCTAGAGAGAGACTCGCAGGCTGGGGCATGCAGGTAGGGCATTGCCCGGAGAGTACCTGCTCTGTGTCTAAAGACCCTTGACCCTGCCAAGTCAGCCCCTTTAACCAGGACCAGAAATGGCACTTTGCCTCCAAAGCTGATGGAAACACTCCCACAGTGCCCTGGGGTCTGGTTGCCACAGCTCAGGGGTGTTGCAAATCCTCAGGTCACAGGCTGTGTGCCTGCAAGGCCCGAGAAACACGTCTGTGGCTTGCTTCAA
Source organism: Caretta caretta (assembly GCF_965140235.1). NCBI lineage: Eukaryota > Metazoa > Chordata > Testudines > Cheloniidae > Caretta > Caretta caretta. Next base: position 14,480,284 of record NC_134220.1, on the reverse strand, counting down.
AGTCACTGTGTTTACTGTACCCTAGCGGTAACTACTGGTTTAATCTCTGATTTGAGATTTTAATCCACCGTGTAACTGGTGCATCGAGTGCCGGGGGACAGGGGAAAATACAGCCCTCTGTGCCCAGTGCATCCAATGGAATGCAGCAGGGAAAGGTTTGAAATTCACCCCAACGGAAGAATAACCCAAGAACACGAACCCTCTGGACAGAGTAGAAATCACTACTGAATTGCACTGCAGCTAAACCAAATGTGGCATCTTGAGGCAGTCACAGGGGTTCCCTGTTTTTGTAAAGCAAATGGACAAATGTGTATTTTATCACAGCCTGATTCACCCAGCTCTCCCACCAACGCTGTGCTGCTGTCGGGAGCTGCCTAGAATGTAGTCAAGTTCTCATTTAGTTCAAAGGCTGTTCCATCCCGAGAGCTCCCCCATTGCTCATTCCAGCGCCAGGCCACTTAGAGTGCAGAAAGTCACTGACAACATTCACCTTCTGGCTGTCATTGCAGCTCCTATGAACCATGTGCTTTTTGCTGCAGTTTGATGTGCCCAAGAGTGAAAAATGACTTAGAATGCATAAAGAGGGATCAGATGGGGCCGTGGGGTTAGATGGACCCTATTGATCATTTCCTTCCAGAAAGAATAGGCTTGAGCACACACACTTAGCCTTTTCTGGGTTGCAAGTAATGTTCCAGGCTCAATAAAGCACTTGAACCCTGCAGGAGCATTACTGTATCTGAGTTCTGATCACTGCAGGTTTTGGTCCATTAATTACATAAGTTATGTTTTCCATACACCGAGTATCGACACACTTATAGTCTACTTCTGATTTTTTTATTAAGAAGCAGCAATAAAACAAGAAAGAACAAAACTAAAGTCTCCAGGAGAGAGCACGGTGTGGGTGTCTCTTGTGCAGCTGAATGGAGCCCAGCAGATGTCTAGAAATATAAAGGTGCAGTGCACAGAAGACAAAACCTTCTACGTTGCCACATGTGCCGTAACAGAGATCATCAGCCAGTCGGATTGCTCTCTCTGTCCAAAAGATTTTATAAACCTTAAAGAATACTATTGAAAGACTAAAAATTAAAGTTAAGCAGATAGGTAGTGGGAGGTCAGCTGGGAGGTTATAGGTTTGCGAGACCATTGCTGCAGCTGGGGCAGTGCTCTCTTCCCCTGCTCCCCTGGATATGAACTGTGCAAAGCCAGGGTGGTTGGAGTCCGGGTCACATTGGAACCAGCTCTCCAAAGTACAGGGGAATGGTGAGAGCTGAATCAGACTTGTGTGAATCAGTTATATGATATCCCCCTCCTGACAATGGTGTTAGCAGCTGGGGTTCCAGACACCTGTAAACACCATTGAAAATAGCTTTCCTGACTGCCCATTATGCCGCTTATGAAAGAAAGTCACACGCAATAGCTTAAGGGTTCTGGGAAAACTTCAATTAGCTGACGTGGCAGCGAACCTGTGTGGTTTATGTCAGTGCAGAGCCATTCATCTGGAGCTAGGAGTGTGTGTGTGAGAGATAAGGGAAGAGGAAAGGAGTGCAAATATTTACGTACAGTGACTGCACTTAGAAAGCTGCTTCTGTTCTCTCCAAGGGGAGAACGCAAAGCATGGAAAAAAAGTCTTTTTAATAATAATAAACCTTGTGTTTCTATAGTGCTCTCTGTCCACAGACCTCAAAGTGCTTTGAAACACTAGTGATGAAGGGGATTATTATTCATAGTTTATAGGCAGGGAAACTGAGGCCCTGATCAGCGATGTGATTTGCCCAAGGTCACCTTGTGAATCAGAGTTAGCAATATAGAAATAGAACCCACGTCTGTTGACTTGCAGTCCTGTGCTATAACCAGGAGATCACCCTTTCTCTCAGCCTTGTTGGCTTTGTTTTGAGCCCATGACATTTGGCTGTACAGCAGGTGCATAGGAAGAGAAGTGTTTTGGTCCCCTACTGCTCTCTCTCTCTCTCTGCCTCTCTGCTGGTAGCTGTGACCCTGTTGTGTACCGGTGAGATGAAAACCAGCATCACGTCTCACAAAGATGCTTAACCCACCAGCTATCCTGACAGCATGCCAGGGTGGGAGCTTCATGTCTGCTGGGGGCCTCCCTAGTCACCTACTTTGCTGTTTGCTGGGATAGGATAGTAATCAGGATGTTGTCTGGTACAGTGACCTCGCCCGCCCTGCAGAGGAGCTTACGACCTAGCAACCTGAGATTGGTTTTGTGTTGTGATCAGAATGAGATCCTTATCCCATCATAGCCTTTGTCTGCAGTTTTGTCTGCAATGCATGGTTGCAGGAGTGTTCCCCCATTAAGCTGTCACTGAAAAACATACCGAATCTTGGAGATTTAAAAATACCCCCCACATTCCGCTGTTGATCAGGGCAGAGAAAGGGCAGTTTTGACTGACAGCTTGAGCAGACAGCATTCAACTACCATTTAAGAACTGAAGTTGACATCCCAGCTTTCTATTGTATCGCTTCCCCTTGCAGAATAGCAGCTCACTGTGGGCACGGCTTAGGGAGCAGTAGTGAAATCTACAATAGGCATGTAAAGGAAGTTTTAAAGCATCCTCACTGGAATGTGTTACATAGCGAGGTGGTGGAATCTCCTTCCTTTGAGATTTTTAAATTCAGGCTTGACAAAGCCCTGGCTGGGATGGTTTAGTTGGGGATTGGCCCTGCTTTGAGCAGGAGGGTTGGACTAGATAACTCCTGAGGTCATTGCCAACGCTGATATTCTATGATTCTCATGTGGGAAATGTCACTAAAGATCCCACGGCATGTTTCATAAGAGGTGGGTGTTAACTCCAGTGCCATGGCCCAATTCACCCTCGGTATTGACATCAGCCTTCTTTGAACTCCTGCAGCGTCTGCAGGATGCTATTATTCACTGCTGGATAGAGTCGCTGCGTGTTGATGAGCAATGATTGCGCACACCTCGCAGGTGGCTGAGTTTCAGTGAAGGTGGACGTGAGCCAACTGTATAGTTCACACATTAGTTTGTAAGCACTTTGGATCCTTTGAGATTAGCAGATGCTGTAGAATAAAAATCTCCATTGTAGTCCAAGGTGGGGAAGCACAGCACAAGCATAGGTGTCCAGACACCCATTGCTCTCCACAAGAGCTGCAAACGCACTTGGGTTCCCAGGTACCCAGTTTTTGTCTGGAACCATTTGGACTCACCTTGTAAATAGAATCCTCGAGATCTGCCCTTGGCTGGTCGTTCATTCTCCCTCTGTAATGCTTGGCAGGTGTCGGAGGCTGATAACTCCAATTACAACACGATTGTAGCTGGCCTGAAGAACATTTCCCGTCAAGGTGAGTCCTCCTGCTCCTCTGTCATCTCCACTCCAGGGCAGGCAGAATAGAGGATAAGAGGAACCCAGAAGCAGGAGGGAAGGGGATATGCAGGGGCACCAGTCACTGATTTCAAGGACCTTTGACTCATTTCCATGCCCCAGTGTAACTGGGTAGTTCCCGGTGGGTTAACACAATGTGGGCACAGGTATGTTACTGCCATCCAACTACATGGCCTGCCCATTGTCTCATTCAAGGATGCTCTGCTGTGCACAGCGCCTTTTGAGAATCAGTGGGCTTCCTGGGGCCCATGCATGGTGTGGAAAGTCTGGAACCCAGGGCCAGTTTGGGGCTGTCTGAGCCAATGACCTGCTGATGCCGTGTTGGGTTCTCATTCTATGCTAGGGGAGGAGCAAAGCATGTCAGCCATGCCTGATGCCCTCCTGCCACATGCTCACACTGTTACCTGTTGACTGACTTGTGGAGGAGCAGTGAGGGCAGCCTCCACAGGGTCTGCCAGGCGGAGCCAAGATGCTGCTGTTGCACCTGGCGGTCTAGCAGCATCTGTGGTGGCAAAGGATGCAAGGGGGGAGGCAGGGTTGAATGGTGCCCACTGTAGCTTTAGAAGTGTCAGCTCTTCCAAGTCGTTCATCCCCCAGATGGGCTTTAATGTTGATGGTTTTTCTCTCTCTCTCTCTCTCAAGGGGATTCTGTGGATTTAGCATCCACATTTTGCTTGAACAACCTTCTTCCCAGCATGGCCAATCTGTCCAAGTACTACCGCTATCAGGGCTCCCTGACCACCCCGGACTGCGCAGAGGTTGTCATCTGGACACTGTTTGAGGAGCCCATTCTTATCAGCCAGTCTCAGGTAAAAGTGCGTCACAGCTCTCTGGTGAATCCAGCAGAGGGTCTTCAGTATGCAGAGTTCCTTCCCATTCCCAGCTCCTGGTCAGCGGTTCAGGGAGCAGAGATCCTGCTCAGGTTGTCTCCTCTTACCATCCGTGCCCACTGAAATACCACACAGGACCATCTGCTGCAGGTGCTGGACTTGAAACCCATTGCAGATGGGCACAAATAACAATTTCAAGTACATGTGCTCCCAAGGGAAATAGCATCCAAGCAATACGGGCTTTGCAATTCCGACCTGGTGCATCACCTCCTGGGGACGGTACTCTGCACCATTCTGTGTGTCAGGGCTGGGCAACCCGTGGGGAGTCAAACCCCGCCTCCCATGCGTACGCTGATTATCTTTGAAAATAAGAGCACGAAGTTCCTCCTGCTGTGATTAGTAGCGTAATATTATTTGTTCTTCAGTGAGTATCGGGCAGTTGCCAGTGTACCAAATTGTCAGTGTGCGTGTTGTGTCCCCAGAAGATGGAAGCCTGTCACAGCTCACAGTTGTTTAGCTCATGCTTCAAGCTCTGAAGGTCCCATGTCATTTTCACTGGTTTGTGCTGGAAAGTGAATACAGTCGTTTCTTCTCCTTAACTGGATGGCTGCAGCAACAATGATGTGACTTATGTAGCCACTTTTCGTTTTATTTCTTTAGATTGAAACAATAATAAATCACTTGCACAAGAAGCTCTAGGGGCCCTGACAACTAACTCGTTTTCTAGCAACTTAATCAATCATGACCACTAGGCAACATTAAAAAATCATACATGGATAGCGCACATTGCCTGCCAGCGGCAATCAGCAACCAGGAACAAATTAACTAAGCCAGACAGTAAATCAAAGGAACAGAAAAGCTGCTCTCCACCTCCAGTCTTTCCAGAAACATCCTTGCAACCTCCCCACCAAAACCCTGCTGAATAAACTGGGGATCGGGTAGCCCAGAAATTCCCAGAAGTGAGCTACATTTGCCACAAAGGTTGTTCAGATCAAATAGTTCAGCCAGCTGTGCTCCGGGTACACTGTCCTGCTGCCTGGCACGTTCCCTCTTAGGAACACTGGGCAAAGGCTGTATGGGCAGCGGTGCCCCAGATTACCTGCTGGTTCCTTTTCCTGATTCCAAGAGGAACAGGCAGACTGGTGGAAAGTCCTCCTCTCCTAGCTCAGTGCTGCTCTGCAAACCCAGCTTCCCTGAGGCAGGCACAGCCTGGCCAGCCAAGTGCGTTCCAAAGCCATCCGTTGGGCCTCAAATATAAGGAGATTTTCCAAAAACAATAATCTGGGGTTCATGGTGTTGGCCTGCTGGTTTCCAAGATGCTGGGTGAACTCGAGTCCTGTTTTCAAGGGTTTCTCCACAGCTGTGAGAACTAGATTAAACTTTTTTTTTTACCTGAAGCAAGATTCTCATGGGATCACTTGACTCCAGGAGCTTGGTCTTTAAGAAAAATGCCAAGTATCAGGAGCCTTGTCCAAGAATGAGCAACCCTGAGTCACAGGGAAGCACTGGGATGGATTTTGATGTCTGCCTAGGCCCCAATTTAGCAAGGCACATGCTTAACCTGAACCAGGTGTTTAAGTCCATCCGCGTTCAAGAAAGTCCTTAAATGTGCATTTAAAGATGAGCATGTGCTTAAAAACTTTGCTGAATCAGGGGCCTGAAAAGTATTTTGGCTGAACATAATGAAATGGCTTGAAATCTCTCTGTGTCTCTCACATCTGCAGCTGAACGCATTTGTCAACACAGTTCACTTCCCGGCCACTGGCGCGTCTCTGATGAAAATGACCAACAACTTTCGACCGCCACAGCCTCTCAAGAACCGAAAAGTCTACGCGTCCAAAGATGCCACGATCAGCCGCAGTACCATGCCCAGTGTCAGCCTCCTGCTCCTTCCTCTGCTCTTGGCTCTCCAGATTGTCCACTTCTCAGGCCCCTCCTAAAAGCCCCTCTCCCGACTCCCTCCCTTCTTTGTCATGAATGGTTTGTGATTATTTTATGATTTCTTCAAATTAGTGCTTCCACACTGTGATCATTTTCTAGCCACAGGACTGAAAATGATGAATGAAATGAAAGCAGATTGGCAGGGGGTACATAAGAATGGCCATACTGGGCCAGACCAAAGGTCCAGTATCCTGTCTTCTGACAGTGGCCAATGCCAGATGCCTCAGAGGGAATGAACAGAATAGGCAAGTCTTGAGTGATCCATCCCCTGTCGTCCAGTCCCAAGCTCTGGTAGTCAGAGCCTCAGGGACACTCAGAGCAGGGGGGTTGCATCCCTGACCATCTTGGCTTATAACCATTGATGGACCTATTCTCTGTGAATGTCTCAAATTCTTTTTTGAGCCCAGTGATCCTTTTGGCCTTCACAACGCCCCCTGGCAATGAATTCCACAGGTTGACTGTGCGTTGTCTGAAGAAGTACTTCCTTTGGTCTGTTTTAAACCTGCTGCCTATTAATTGGATTGGGTGACCCCTGGTTCTTGTGTTGTGAAGGGGTAAATAACAATTTCTTCTTCACTTTCTCCGCATCCCTCACGATTTTATAGACCTTGATCACATCTCCCCTTAGCGGACTCTATTCTAAGCTGAACAGTTCCAGTCTTTTTATACCTCCTCATATGGAAGCTGTTCCATCCCCCTGATTATTTCTGTTACCATTCTCTGTACCTTTTCCAATTCTAATAAATCAATTTGGAGATGGGGTGACCAGATCTGCATACAGTATTCCAGGTATGAGCATACCACAGATTTATCAAGTGGCATTATGATATTTTCTGTGTTATCATCTATCCCTTTCCTAATGATTCTTAACATTCTGTTCGCTTTTTTTGGCTGCCGCTGCACATTGAACAGATATGTTCAGAGAACTATCCACGATGACTACAAGATCTCTTGCTTGAGTGGCAACAGCTAATTTACACCCCATTGTTTTGTATGTATAGTTGGGATTATGTTTTCCAATGTGCATTACTTTGCAGTTATCAACATTGAATGCCATCTGCCATTTTGTTGCCCTGTCACTTGGTTTTGCGAGATCCCTTTGTAACGCGTCACCGTCTGCTTTGCGCTTAACTGTCTTGAATATTTTTGTATCGTCTGCAAACTTTGCCACTTCGCTATCTACCTCTTTTTCCAGATCATTTATGAGTATGTTGAACAGCACTGGTCCCGGCACAGATTCTTGGGGGGACCCTGCTATTTACCTCTCTCCACTGTGAAAACTGACTTTATTCCTACCCTTTGTTTCCGTCCCTTTAATCGGTTACTGATCCATGAGAGGACCTTCTCTCTTATCCCATGACAATCTACTTTGCTTAAGAGCCAATGGTGAGGGACCAAAGGAGAAGGAATGTTCATTGCTAGTTTAAAAAATAATAACTAAGACCTGGATTCTGCCAAGACTTTCACTTAACTTTAAGCACATGAGACCTCCCATTAACTCTCCCATTCCTCACATGCTTAAAGTTGAGCACTGGCGTTGCAGGACTGGATCCTTACATCCAGTAACGGCATATTTACAAATGTGACCCCTTTGGTTTTGCCAACTGCGCTATACTTGGAGTGACAGATGATATGACACACACAGTGCTTTCTATTGAATGAGAAGAAGTGTTTAAATGATGTCAAAATGCAATTGTAATAAATCTAGGGTTCTTACATCTCTGGTTGGAATCAGCTGGCTTTTTGTTTGTTTCCATTTGATACTTTGTGCGTCTCCATAGCATCCTGCCGAGGGGGGTTGCCCCATTTGGCTCTAGCTGATCGTCAGTGTTCGAGGTCTTGCAGGGGATGTTTCCATTAGGAGGCAAAATCAGTATGTGAGTCAGGTTTATTCTTGGGCGTGATCTTGTTTAGTGACAAAAAATGTGCCCAAAGTCCTTTCCCCTGAACCCAGTAGAAACAGACAGCCCAGGCTCCGGCTCAGAATTGCTTCTCCAGACTTCCTGCTGGCTTCCTGCCTCTACCATACACAGGCAGCAAAACCAATATTCTATTCTCTGCGGTTGCAACCAGGGAAACCCCTCAGCCCACACGGTTTAGCACCATCCTGCCATGTGCCTTGGGTGGTCTCTCCATTTTTTGTAGGTGTCTCTTCTACGTAAACAGGCTTAATTGCCCCCCTCATTTGAGTCTGTAAGGGTGCTTGGAACATCCATTAACTTTACATGGGCCTGGGATAGTCTTTGGATCAAAGACTCATCCGTTAGCACCTTTCAATCTAACAGGGGCTTATGCCTCCTCCCACCTCCCTTACTGTGATGGATTAAAAAAAAGACGGGAAGATTTTTTTATCCAACGTTTCATTTTTCCCCCGTGAAAATTCAGTTCCCCTTCCTAGAAGGCTTGGTGGCCTTATCTGGGCCCCTGGCACCTAGAGCACTAGGAATTTGTCATCCCCCAGTCTCGCTATGAACAGGTCTGGATTTTTTAGCCTTCGTTTCAAAGCACAGGACAGAAGGTTAGATAGTATCTGAGTATTCTCTTGTCGGAGAAATGGAACTGCAACGCAGCTGAGTTCAGGTGTAGACCCATGCGTCAGGGAGGAAGCCTGGGGGACACTATCCACAGATGGTTTGTAGCTTCTGGACATTCCCGCAGGGTGTTCCCCATGGGCTAAGTGTTCCCTACGGGTGATGAGGCATGAGACTTTGAGTTGAAGGGCCTGATTCCTCCTCTTGTTTACACCAAATCTACTGACTTAATTGGAGTCACTCCTGATTCACACTGTGTCAGTGAGAGGGGAATCCAGCCTTTCAGTCTCCCATTAAGGTACTGTTGGGAGTATAAGACAAATTGTCCATGCCAGCCTTCATCTTGTTTTTTATTGCTGTCAAGAGCTACATCTCTACATGGTGAATCCTGTGGTCCGGCAGGAGGAATGCACTTGGTCGCCCTCTAGAGGAAACTGTTAGGGCTAAAATGACTGAAATGCAATGAAAGTGTACCTGCCAAAACAGCTCTGGCTGCCAGATCTGCTCTTCTGTTCCTTGCTGCCTTTCGTTGCTGAGGACAGGGACTGGGGGTGCCAAGGGAAAGGGAATGGGGACGTTCATAATTTAAGCCCTGAAATTTCAGACTTTAGTCTTGTCTCTTCCTGAATTCTGGAAATAATAACCTAGATCACCTTCCAAGAGACAGAAAAATGGCTGGGGGCGGGAAGGAATGAATAGAAATTCTGTTTATTTTTAAATGTCCTGTCCTAACTAGCACTGTCATGCGTAGCAGCTGTTGCTTTCACCCCAGAGCTGGCTGCATTTTAGTGGTGAAGGAAACCCAGAGTATAGTTTGTGTGTCAGATTTGCAAACCTGTTTGGGGGATTCTTCAGAATGACAGGTACAATGGCTGGGATTTCCCTAGGAGCCTAAGGGAGCCCACTGACTCTCAATGGGATTTGGGCAACTAAATCCCCAGCAAATAAACCTAAGATTATCTGCATCCCTGTGTCTCTCTAATAGCCCCTTTCCTGTGCACTCCCCATAATGTAAATGTCAGAGCTGTTTAGAGCAGGAAAAACCAATTGAGATAAAAATCACCTGACCTCCCGAGGTTAACAGACAAAAAGGGCTGAGGTCCCTGGCTTTTCTGCAAAGAGCGAACCTGATCTCAGGAGCCTGAACTTTTCCTTTTATTCTCAGTAATTGCAGGTTTAAATTTAGAACTGGAGAAAAATGAATGTAGTCTAAAGTTTGCTCTGGAAAAGGTCAGCCAATTTTAGTGCATATAACCCAGTCCCCTGCACCCACCCAGTCCTTTCAACTGAGCCTTTTCCCTGGGGAAGGGCTTTCTCTTTCACTCCCTGCCCATCATTGGTTTTCACTGTTCAGAGAGCCCCATGATTTATGGAGGGGAAGCAGTCGGCTCTAAAAATGCCCATTGTCAGAGAGATGCTTCATAGCTTGAATGCATGAATTAGAGACCTGTAGGGCTGAGGCTGGTAGGTCTAGCACAGGTAAGCTTCCTTTCTTTTCATTTTAAGGTCCGAGTTCCAAACCTGGCTTAGGTCCCAGATAGAATGAGTCTAGAGGTCTCGTCTGAGCTTAGTGGACACTCGTCCACCAGCTGCGAAAAAGTCACAATGGTGCTGTGTGGGTTTATTAACGAATGAATACACATGCAGTACTTGGAGATCTTCCAAAGGAAGGTGTTAGAGAAGTGTAAAATTTTAACAATGAAAAGGGCAAGATTTCCTAAGTTGGATGACTAAAGTTAGGCAGCTACATCCATATTAAGACACGAAATAAATTGCTTGATTTTTTTGTTGGTGCTGAGCATCCATGGCGCCCGGGATTTCAGTAGCAGCTGCCGGGTCCTTCTGAAAATCAGGCCACTTCTTGAGGGGCTTAAATATGGATTTCTGCACCTAACTGTAGTAACCCAACTTTCAAAATGGGGACCACTGTTTATACATTGGTTAAAAAGCAGATTATCCAGAAGAATATGAGAGCTGCCCCTTCAAAGATCCCCTCCCCTAGGCAGAGCTTTGGTAAAAGTAGGGTGAAGATAGGAATTCATTTTGCCGTGGCTACTTACTCCTTGATCTAAGCATAAGACACAGACAGACAAACAGACGTGGGGGGTACGTGGAAATGATGAGACAATATCAGTGATAGGCAGTGGTCGCTGAACACCAGTGGCCTAACTCTTGTCAAGTTTTTCTGAAGGCATCACAGCAAAGGAGAGTTTTGCAGAAGGAGTTGATGGAAGATAATGAGGCAGCTTTGTGGATGTTTATGGGGAGCCCCTCCCAAGTGTGAGGAGCAGCATGGGAGAAAGCACAAAGGTGCTTGTTTGAAAACGTAAGAACTAGCTAATCGAGGATGGCACCAGGGGCCGATTGGAGGTGAGGGACATCTCAACAAGGAATGAAAGCTGATAGGGAGGGTGGGGATTGACTGTGAAGGGCCTAGAAAGTAGGAAAGCCAAGTAGCTTAAGTTTCATGTGATAAAGAAAGGGGAGCCCAGGGAGGGATGCAAAGAGAGAATCTGCATGGTATTATTAGTTAGAATCATAGAATATCAGGGTTGGAAGGGACCTCAGGAGGTCATCTAGTCCAACCCCCTGCTCAAAGCAGGACCAATCCCCAATTTTACCCCAGATCCCTAAATGGCCCCTGCAAGGATTGAACTCATAACCAGAGGGATGACGCTATCACAGTGACGGGCTATGAAAATGATCTTTCCCATGCTGTTCTGAAGACAAGATTGCATTTGCCAAGGGCAGAGAGAAGAATGTTGCAGGAGTTGAGATGTGAGATGATGAGAGCTTGGATGAGAATTTTGACTGTCTGGATGGATAAGAAAGGCCGCATCTTACAAGTGTTATTCAGAAAGAATCAGCAAGGTTTGGTCATAGCCTGGACCTAGGGGAGAGGTCCAAGTCGAAGATGACACCCAGGTTACAGGCCTGAGTGAGAGGCAGGAGGGTGGTGGTGTCCTTAATGATTCAGAAAGGAGGTAGCAGGGAGGACTTGGAAGAGCAGGGAGATTGAGAGTTCTATTTGGCCATATCGAGCTTGAGTTGATGGCTAGGCATGTACAAGGAGATGTCAAAGAGACCGGCCAAGATTTTAGTTTGGACAGGAGGTGACTGGTCTGGAGCAGAGAGGTAGATCCCTGAGTCCTCAGCATACAGATGGCAGTTTAATGTGTGTTTGAGGATGAAATTACCCAGAAACAAGCCCAGAGACGGGGGAGGGGAGGGGGACCAAGGACAGAGCCTTGTATTTGGCTGACAGTGGAATATTTTGCAGTAGGTGTTCCCCTCCCCCCCAGTTTCATGTGTGCAATGACTGATAAATGTATCTGAACATTCCTGTGACATACACAAAGTTTACTGAGAATTATAAAAATGCCATAGCCAAGGAAGTTTTTCTGAGCACCTCCACCTGCCTCTGTGGCTGAAGGTGTCAGCTGTCTTAGGGAAAACCATAGACAGATTAGGTTTAATGAGAGAGCTGTGACATTTCAAAGAGCAGTCATTGTGCGACAGCAGGAGAAATTTACTATTGTCTACAACATTTCAGGAAGTGCTTCTTAGTGATTGCTGTGATGGGATCCCTAAGGTGCAGCCTGGGACTCTGGGACAGCTGTGGCCCCTTAGCTCTCCAGCCTGGGCTGTCTCTCTCAATGCTTTGCTCCTGACATGCAGCAAGCCCCTCCAGGCGCTGTGATCACTCAGCACAACTGTACGTGGAGCCCCACAGCCAGCTAGATTGCATGGGATGCTCCCGGAGCCACTCATGAATCACACACAGAAAGTCACCAGAGCCAAATCCCCTCCAGCTCCCAGCCTTGTACCTCAGGAATATAAAGATGAGCAGTGCAAATGTATTAATTGCTTCACCACTTCGATGGAAAGTGGATATACTCCTGCCTTTGTAATCCTGAGCAAACGCCCTTACCAAACACTTTAGGCAAAAAGAAACAGTGAGACAAATTTATTGACAACAAAAGGTAGATTTTAAGTGATAGGCAAAAAGTCAGAGTTAGTTACCAAAATAAAATAATATGTAAGCACGCAGTCTAAACTTTCGACCCGATTAGACTGGGCAACATATAGATGAAGCAGTTTTTCCTCACCCCGCTAGATATTGTAGTTCAGAGTACATAGGTTTCACCCTTGAAACCTGAGCCAGTCCCCTCTGTTGGAGTCTTCAGTCTTCTGAGTGTCCTTGTTGCTTGCAGTGTAGGTCGGGGAAAGAAAAAGGGCCAGCAGGTGGCCACTGGGTTCTGTTTTATACCCTTAGTCCATGTGCTTGGAGAACACACGTCCAGGCATGTCTGGGGGGCATTGCTGAGTCCCCAGGCAAGGTTCAGCAATTCCCCTGGGCTGGCCTTGTGCAGGTGAGTCATTGACTCCCTTACTGGACAATGGCTGGTGATGTCTGTTCAGCACCCACCCAGGGGTTGGTTACCTCTTCCCTTGTCGTCGTCTCTGGAGAGCTGGGATCTGGGCGCTTCCCAAACCCACAGCATATTTTAGTGAAAACCATACAACAGAATTCTTACAACTTCATATGCATTGATGGTATACATATTTAGATAGAACAATGGCTTTCAGCAGATCATAACCTTTCCCCTGATACCTCACATGGCCTGCTTTATATGCAATATCACAGTTGTATAGAAATGAGGAATATGAGGTTTACAGGGCACTCCCCCGAGGTACAGAATGTCACAATTACATCTACCTGAACAGTGAGGCAACCCAGGCCCTTCTCCTTCAAGTGGCTCCGTGTATGGGAACCGCTGAGTGCTGCAGGGTGCTGTGCGCTGCGGTTCTTCCGCATGGGACATCTTGCAGGAACAGGGCCTTAGTGAAGACAGAGATGGATTAAATCTAGAAGGTGTCTGCACCAATGTCCAGTTTGTGTTGGGAACTGCAGGTCGTATTCTGGGGAAGGGCTTGGTTCTACCCAGAATACGACCTGCAGTTCCCAACACCCCATGCACAGAACCTACATTTGGTTCTGATTGTTTAAAACACAGAATGAATCTCTTCCATAAGTAAATGAGGGAAACACAGCAGGTCAATAACGGCAGAGAACACTGAGCAACTGCCCTCCCCAGAATCCATCTGTGAAAACCATTACACCCACATCGTTAATCGTTCGGTACGAGGGAAGGGATAATGATGGAATGGAACGTTGTGACCACAGACTTTTGTCTGGCACCAGGAGCCTTTGCTTTGTGGCTCTTTGGTCTTCTGCCATTAGCTCATAACGACAGGATTTTTATTGTAAAAGAAAAGGTTATTTTTTAAAATAGTGTTTGTTAAAGGGCATCAGGAAAACGTTCTGTGACGTGAGCACATCAGTAAATTCTACCGTCTCTTTTTTTCCCATTTTTAAAAAATTGAAATAATATTTAAAGTAAGTAAATACTCTAGTAGAACTCGGATTTCAGTAGTCTGTAAGGCAAAATACTCTTCTTCTACATATGTAGGACATATGACTTGTGGCACTATGCTAAATCAATAACTATAATTTAATAACTTCAAAATAAATAGCTGTCAGACCAACATCAGTCAATGGATTAGGGCAGTGGCTCTCAACCTTTCCAGACTACTGTACCCTTTCAGGAGTCTGATTTGTCTTGCGTATCCCCAAGTTTCACCTCACTTAAAAACAACTTGCTTACAAAATCAGACATGAAAATACAAAAGTATCCCAGCCATGCTAGTACTGAAAAATTGCTGACTTTCTCATTTTACCATTTAATTATAAAATTAATTGATTGGAATATAAATATTGGACTTACATTTCAATGTATAGTATATAGAGCCGTATAAACAAGTAATTGTATGACATTTTAGTTTGTACTGATTTCACTAGTGCTTTTTGTGTCGCCTGTTATAAAACTAGGCAAATATCTAGATGAGTTGATGTATGCTGTGGAAGACCTCTGCATACCCCAGGGATATGTGGGGTTGAGAACCACTGGCTTATAGTGGTAAATATAAAGATTAATTCTGTAGGCCCTTATTCAGCAAGGTACTGAAGCACATACCTAACTTTAAAGTAAGTAGTCCCATTAAATCAAGCTCATGCTTAAAGTTATGCATAGGCTTCAGTGCCCTGCTGAATCCGGGCCAAAGCTGGGTTAGTTTCATTCAGTTGTTGCCATAAAAGTTGCTGGGACTGTATTTCAGTATTTCTTGTTATACTTTTGGATTTTATCATTTATTTCTGGCCACAAAGAATGCCAAAAAGATATGTAGTGTGTGCTGTTAAGGGCATCTCCTCAGAGTTAATTACAGATTTGAAGTCATCACTGCAACACAGATGCATAGGCCCAGCCTAGGGGTCTAGAGGTAGCATTTTACGCGGTAGTCTGGAGTCTACTGGAGCAGAGCAATCAATCCACAACGAATAATCTACCGGAGAAATCATGCCTTTTGCCTGGAAATTGTCCACAAACAGCTTGTGGTGGTCAGTTTTTGGACTGAATCATTGAATTCTGGGCCATAGATTGTTTCATTACCTAAGTGGATGTTGCATCCAGCTCAAGGCTAACATGTATGATTCAATAGTCTGAATGTCCATCCTCCCCGGAGAAAGGGGTAGAAAGTGGACAGGAGGCAAATAGATAACTGAGCAGGACAGTGGGCCTGAGCCTTTCAAAAGTGACTAGTAATTTTGGGTGCCTAGCTTGAGACACCTCAAAGGGCCCTGATTTTCCCAGGCTGAGCACTTTCTGGAAATTAGGCCCCTTTATGGGGTCTCAAACGGGACACCAGAATGGGGAGGGGCCCAAATTCACTGGTCACTTTTGAAAACCTTGGTCTGGGTTTTTAAACTGGGTGCCCCAATGAAAGTCCAATTTCTGATCTTTGTGATGCGCCTACAACTCCCCCTCATCCCCCGATTTCAGTGAGAAAGTTGCAACCAGTTCTCTTTTGTCTGGCTGCAGTTCTTCCTCTCAGGGGAAGCGAGAATGAAAGAAGCAGTAAGTATTTTGGTTCAAATATCACTGCTTTGTTTAGGAAATAATTAAGTGGGGAGACTGAGGGATATTGCGTTTTAGAAAACGTACCTTCAAGATACTGACACATCCCAGATCCAGAGCCCAGTGAGCGAGAGGACTGATCAAAATATTAGTTCACTTAATGGAAGCAGAGCATGAAGAGAGTTTGAACCAACAGGATTCCATGGTCAGACAGCCGGCCTGATTTACTGCACAAGGCGCTCCATCAAGGATGGCAGAAATTCCCCCGTGATCAATTATTCACCAGACGGCGCTCGTATGCGCTCACCGATGTAATAGTAACATATTGACTCCAACAGAGACAAATAATTAAATGCTTTGTACAAGGACTGCAGAGTTTAAACAACTTGTCGATTCTCTGGCTTATGCCACACGCTGGATGTACGAACAGTACCTGGAAAATAAAGCAATTCCCCAGGGGCCAGATTCTGGCCTTCTTACTTCACCTGAGTAGGGTCATACTCCACAAGCAGTCAGCTCCACTGACGTTCAGTGGACTCAAGAGAGGGTTTTGCAATCAGAGCACAACACCAGCAAGATTTCCTTGCTGTGGGCCTGATCCAAAGCTGATTGAAGCCACTGGAAAAGCTCCCCCCCCTCCGCGATTTCAGTGAGCTTTGGGTCAAGCCCTGTTTCTATAGCCGGCACAGCGGGGAAAGGCTAATCTGCACATGACAACAGTGTCAGCGGGCGAGTAGAGAGAGAGCCATCATCTGTGGCATCTGGAGCTGGCAGGCTCAGCGCCCTGCAGGGTGGCTGGACAGTCAGGCCTGAATAGAGCTTTTTTAAATTGCTTAGAATCGCTACTGTGAGTCTCAGCGTTTATTTATCTTCCTTTCGCGCGTTCACAGACGGTAGCTATAAGATACAGCGGGGACTGGGCACCTGGCTGTCAGAGACGCCAAGTACCCATTCTTCCTAATGAAAGCACTGGGAGCTGCTGATGTGCCATACCTCTGTCAGTCAGGGCTTTGAATACAGTTTCCCTGCCTATTTGAGTAGCTGGTGTCTAGATCCCGTAGATCAGTGGTTCTGAAAATGTGGGTCGGGACCCCAAAGTGGGTCATGACCCTGTTTTAATGGGGTCACCAGGACTGATGTGAGACGTGTTGGGGCCCGGGGTTGAAGCCTGAGCCGCTTCAGCCCTGGGTAGCAGGGGTCAGGCTTTGGCTTCAGCCCTGGGCGGCGGGTATCAGGCTACAGGCCCCCTGCCAAGGGTTGAAGACCTTGGGCTTGGGCTTTAGCCCCCACACCCGGGGCAGAAGGGCTCAGGTGGGTTCTGGCTTTGGGCCCCCCTCGTGGGGTCGGGTAGTCATTTTTGTTGTCAGAAGGGGGTCATGGTGCAATGAAGCTTGAGAACCGCTGCCTTAGATCTAGGTTGGACGTAGATTGGCCCTGCCCAATGATGACCTCATGACCATGCCCCCTCTACTAAGCCAGCGAGGTGGCTTGGTCTCCACCTACACTGCTCAGTGCTAAAGCATCTGAGAGTCCCAGCAAAAATGTGAAATGTTCCGGTAGCTACTGCCTCTCCCTGCCCTGCAGTTGGACTGATACCCAAGGATCCCAGAAATCGGTTTGCCAGGGGAAGATGGAAAAAAATGCTGAATTTGCGTTTTTAGAGAGAATCTTTACTTTTTACATTTTGTGGAAAAAATAAAACCATGTATTATCTTCAGTAGAACCCTGTTTATCAGAGCCTCCATTAGCCAGCTCTCCATATTAACCAAACCGGGGCTGTTGGCTCTGGTTGTGGGGGCTGACAGCCCGAAGCCTGCTGCCCAGGGCTGATGCCCTTTGCCCATTCTCTGGATTATCCAAATTTTTCATTATGTGATATGGTCTTGGTCCTAGTTATATTGGATAAACGGGGTTCTACTGTATATCAATAAAACATTATGTTCAACCGATACCTATATTTATATTAGGGCTAGGGAAAGTAAAGTTCAGCATTTCATTTTAATTGTGGAAAAACAGATTTTTATATTTTTTTAATCAGAGAATTTTTTTTTTTATCATGGAAAACTAGGATCCCTGCTGGTAACCCTCAGCCACTGGTAAGGCAAGCCAGGGTTTATCTCATGTTATGGGGCAATAGGCATAAATGGCATCAAACGAGGGCTCCCTTTGTCCAGTAATTGAAAAATCATCCCAGCATTTCATTAAAATAGCAGAGGGGAGTAGGTTTAAAATGACATCTGCAATGAGAGGAAAATACCCAGCTCAGTTGTATGTTACATTCACAACTCATGCTATATGCACAGAGAAAGGCCTGTCGGTAGGATCAGATCACACCCAATGCAAGCCCCTTAGTGATCTTGTTTCAGGGCATGATGTACATGCTGGTCCGAAAGGCCCAGAACCTCAAAGGTATTTAGGCGCTTATCTCCCATTGAATCAACCGGAGTTGGGCACTTGCGTACCTTGGAGGCTCTGGGCAAAAGGGACATATGGAGTGGTTTAGAATTAAGGAAGGAGGAAGGTTTGATTTCCTTGCTGTAATTGAAATGGATGTGTCCTTGCCCCATTTCATTTTCAGGCATGTTACTACAGACATAAAGCAACCTACTGAGCTCCCATCTAACTCTGCGCTAGGTGCATCTGCAGCCTGATCTGTAGCTACCAAAATACCTTATACTCTGTGGTCCTCTTACTCAATGCCTCTTAAATCAAGCTATCCCCTGGGCAGGTTATTAATGCATGAGCAGCACTGCTGAGCTACCCACCCCACACCACATGCATACGGATAATAATATATATGAGGGATGGGCTAGGCCACAAGATTTGAATCCAGATCTGGATTTCAAACATTCTGAAGTTTGGGAGTATTCAGATCTGTCTTTCTAGCTGTTTCTAAGGTGCCTATCATCTTAGTATCTAAGCACCATTTTGGTTTGGCTCATTATTGAGTTTGACCAATCTAGGGTTTGGTTTGGCCAGCTATAGAGATGAACCGTTCAGCTCTGGATCCTGCCCCCGGATTTCAAACATATGTTAAGGTTCCAGAGTTTTGGTCTGAGCCCACCTGTACTCTATATTCCTCCTGTTCTGGTATCTCAAACCCGCCCCCCCAAACCCCTTTCACTAGGTAGTAACAGAACATCCCCAGTGAACCATAAGCATTGTGATTTAAGCATTACACGTCTATGTTTACCATCTCTCATTTCAGCATAACATTTCCCCTTCAACTGCTGCAGCCTCGAGCAGTTACTAGGTAAATTACACATCATTTACACAGTCTTTTGGTTGCGTTACATAGTGTGATCTGCTCTGTAAATAGTAAATGACACATGGGAGCCCTCACCTTTCAGGAATCTGGACCCAAGGAGAAGACTGAAAGCTACTGTTGTAATTTAGTAATTTGCAGGTCTACCAACTCTGTGCTGTCCCTGGAACATTTCTGAGTAATGTGCCATATTATTACTTATCATTAAATACCTGTCATAGCATCAGCCTTTCTTTGCTGTAAGGTTGTTGGGTTTTTTTAAGTGTCCATCGCTTTAACAACCAGCTAATTAAAAAAATTAAAGACTATACTGATTATGCATCAGACTCCCCATAAAGGGGAGCTTAAAAGCTACTGCTCTGGCTTGGATGGCCAGTCATTGCTCACTGCCACTTCACAGAGAGTAGCCCTGTAAGGAATCAAAGACAGCATTTCTGTGCTGGCTACGGCATAGCCATCTGGAGAACACCTAGGCTTCCATGCAGAGAGTGCAGCTGTGGCCAGACTCTGGGTGCTCCTTCCCTGTAGGGCACCACGGTGTGCAAATTTCCTGGCGATTGTGCCAGTTACAGGGTTTGTGCTCTGCAGTGATCTCTACAGCCCACGAATTCCATGCTCATGCCACAGTGCTTGGCTAGCTCCCTCTCCCAACATCTCCATTCAGATAGGATTGGGGGGGAGGGAGGCTGCTCTGTTAGCAGAACAAAAACCCATTGACTGTCCTCTCCCACGCCTGGCTCGCTCAGTGGGCTGTCATACGGTGCTGTCATACGGTGGGTGAGGTATTACTATTCTGCTGGCCATTTTGTGGCCATGCCACACTTTCCTGTCTCCTGGTGGCCCCTGGCAGTTGGAGGTGCCATGATCTTTTTAGGCTGCTTCTTGCCAACGGGTTTCAGGTTTGCAGGGGGTAGAAAGGTGCTTTTCGGCTGCAATGGCTCCACAGGGTCTGAGTTGGATCTGGGCTCCAGTTTACTAGTCAGGGCTTTTTGGGCTGTGACCAGGCTCATGGCTCGGAGCAGGACTTGGTTTCTGTTGGGGCCTGGCAGTGGGCAGAGGGAGGGCACCGAGCGAGCCTTGAACTCCTCCTCCAAGGTTGATGGGATCCTGGCCCCCGGCTTTTCTCTCTGTCCAGCCCTGTGGTAGGGGCCTTTCAGCTGGCCAAATGTAGCCTCCTCCTGCTTTTCCAGTGGGCTCAGCTCTGAGGGCAGCGGAGCGTGATGCTCACCGTAAGCTTGCAGGGTCTCACGCAGGCTGTTCAGCTCCTCGGCCACATCCTTCCTCATGGCCTCGATACTAGCAGTAACCTCCCCTCTCAGTGCTGCCAGCTCCTTCTGCAGCTTCTTCTCCACCTCTGCAGGAAGCTCCCCGGTGTAGCCAGCAGGGTCGCTGTGCGGCCCACACGCTGCACAGGCACTGTCTGCTGTGCCCTCGGGGCCTGCGCTGCCGTTTGGAGAGACAGCTCCTCCATCATCCGCCTCCCTGTGAGTGATTTTCTCTACCAGCTTCATCAGCCGGCTGCCTGGGCTGAGGTCCTCCTGCGGCTCCCTGATGGACAGCTGGGCTTGCAGTTGGCTTCGGAGCTGAGCCATTCGCTCTTTGCCTAGGCTCTCTCCCCTGGAGTCTCGGGGGGTAGGGGTCTCCTCCTGCTGTTCGTCTCCAGTACCCTGGGCTTCGCCTGTGTCTGGGCTCACTGAATTGTTTGTTCTCCTCTGCTGCTGCTTCTCTTTGTTGTGAGCAGACGCCATGTTGGGATCGGAGGGGGAAGCAGGGAAGCTGACGGAATGAAGCAGACGCACATTGTTCCAAGTTTTGTTAGGCTTAGAGGCCATGTTCCGGCCCTCCGAATTGCAGCTCAGCCTGTGCACAGCCGGCTGAGTGTTTGAGAGTGTGTAGCAGCTCGTCAGTGTTGACTAACCCTGAGCTGAGACCTGGGGGGATCCCAAAGGGAGAAGGAAGAGACTGGGGAGGTGCCAGAAAACCACTGCTATAGCTACCGATAAGTGGAACCTTAACAACCGCCAACTTAGGAACACAGAAGAGCTGAGTGCAGGGAATTCCTCTGTTACTGTTTTCTCACCCCACTCTTGGGCCTAGGCTTTTCTACCAACCCAGATGGGGAGCTGAGATTTTAGAAACAGGGAATGGAAGTAACCCCCTCACCCGCAGGCTGCAATCCTCTGCACAAAACCCATCATCTCTCCAGCAGGGAACGCATGGCAGCGACAATAGTGAAATAATAGTAACGTTGGGTACAAAGGGCTAATGGGGGGATCTCCTGGGAAGAAGCTATCTGTGCTGTAGACCACCCTGGAGAAGCAATGCTGGCCGTACTCGAGAGGTCCAGTGCATTCTGGGTCAGGGAATTATAGATGTAGTGAAGTTCAGCCTGGATGGTTCGCAAAGTGGGACACCAAAGTCCTTAATGAGGCATCTGAATAACAGTGGCCTGATTTTCAAAGGGAATTGTCCAACTAAGCAAAAGTGCTCTCTGGCCCCTCCAGATCCCCAGGGTCATTAGCCAATGCCTGAGGGAGGGGCTCAGACCCATCCCCGCAGCACAGGGTGCTGAATCCGCACGGCCGGGTCAGGAGGAGGGTCGGGCAGCTTGGCACTCAGCAGGCAGAGCGTTGCGCTTACCCTGAGAGTGTGCAGTGGGACAATGGATTTCCCCTCTGGGGTGAGGGAATGTGCTGCTCTGGTACCGTGTGTGCGGGGCTGGGGAAAGGCATTGTGGGCCACCTGCCAAGCTGCTCATTGTCCCCCCATCTGGCAGGGCCCAGGTCCTGTGTGCAGCCTCCCCTGCCCACACCCGACACCTATGGCTGCTGGAGTGGGCTCTCCGGCCTGTGGGGAGAGATCCTGTCCAGACTTGGTGTGCGGGAGTTGGGGAGTGGTCACGGCAGTGACTGGTAGTTCTCCTGTTTGCCTTTGCATTGGGTTCCCTTGTCTGTTTGTGCCGGTTGCTATCAGCAAAGCAACACCGAGGGCCTGATGTCCGCCACACCTGCCCTGCTGTTGGTCTCGCAGTTCCTCGCCAGGTGACATCACACGCAGATCAGTCCCAGCCTCTCCCCCCAGTCCCGAGGGTGGCGGCAGATGCCGCTGTGAGCAGTTGGGCGGAGGTGACCCACCTCATTTTCACCTGCAGGCCTCACGGTATAACCTACCAAAGCTCCTGGCAGATTGCCGCTCCGCGGGCCCCGGGGCTGAGCAGTCTGGTATGTGAGGCCATCGGAAGGGCCTGAGTCAGGCTCTCACTGCTCCAGGAGGCCCCGAGGGGACCTCTCCTGCCCCTGGGCAGAGCAGGGCCCTGCTGAATTACAGCTCCTGCTGCGACTGATCACAAAATCATTACCCACTCAATCTGTTGTTTGCACCTCAGGTGCAGGGCCATTAATTGGGAGCCCTGGTGCTGTTTTCACTCTTTGCCCTACCGCAGGTTCATTAAGGGTCCCTTGGTGAATTCCTTCAGGGCCTTGGCGTTGTCACAGCCCATACAAATAAATATCAACCATCGAGCCCCCGCTCCAGGCCTAGAATAACCCTGGAGTTCTCTGGCACTGGGAATATGCCGCAAATTCCAGTTTCCCCTGCAGTACAAGAGCCAGACTCCAGATCAGATGCTGTACAGGGGCTGGATAATGCCTGCTCATTCCCCCCCCCACCCCCCACCCCCCCGACTCCACAGGAGGTCTGTGAGTTGTGTCCCACGTGCAGCATTTGACATCCATATTGGCAAGACTCCCGAGAAGGAAGGAGCTGCTCTTTTTTTCATCTGTCCTATTGGACTCTCCTTTATCCTCACAGTCCCTGGCTGAGTGTGAAGGAAACATCCAGCAGGTAAAAAGAAAAGTACTTGTGGCACCTTAGAGACTAACCAATTTATTTGAGCATGAGCTTTCGTGAGCTACAGCTCACTTCATCACGAAAGCTCATGCTCAAATAAATTGGTTAGTCTCTAAGGTGCCACGAGTACTTTTCTTTTTGCGAATACAGACTAACACGGCTGTTCCTCTGAATCCAGCAGGTAAAGACTGATTATACAGCTCTGGCCGTTTTACCGACAATAGCAAATGCTCTCTGAACTACCAGAGCAATTAGAGCCCCTGAGTAGCCACAGCAGTGTCCAGATCGAATGAGAAGAGGTAGCACCCATACTATGGCAGGCTGGGCTCTTCTTCCTGGGTGCCACGATTCCTGGAACACTGCGGCATGGAGACCGCTCGCAAGACAGGGCTGCCGGCTCGGCAGATTTGCCAGTTTTTGAAATGCTGTTTTGTGAGTCACCATGCAGCCATTTACTGCCTTATTCTTTCAACGGATCAGCCATAGCATGTGCACGTCTCCAGACTGGATGGTGAACCAGCATCTGCAAGAAGTTTTAAGCAGGGAGGGATTGTGTACAGAGAGGGTGCATGAGTGGGATTCTCCACCATGACAGGCTCAGTGCTTTGCTCTCACACCCATTTTCCCTTGACTCTGATCAACAGATTTTCTTCCCTTCTCCCTAGTCAAATGGCTGATTGCTCAGGCAGTGATTAGATGGTGGAGCAACAGCGGCAAGTTTGTTCTTCGTTGTTGTTTCTTCTTTGCACCTTTTAATAACTTGTTCAGGTTGGTGGGTGGGAGAGGGGACTTTGGTGATTACCCGGTATTATCACTGGTTTTCTAAGGTTCCCACACCAATTGGCAGTGTAATACATTTACTTGCAATGTACTATTCAGCCCCGAGGTGAGCTGTAGAGGCCCCTCAGACAAGGTGACTTGGTGGACCTGGTGAAGAAGGGAGACAAAGCTGGAACTCAAGCTGTGTGGAGGTCTTTTTGTTTGTATCTATAGTTTGTCACTGTTTTCTTTAATAATGCCCCCCCACTATGCCATGTGATGTTAGAGCTTTGCTTCCATAACCTGGACACGGTCCTTCAGATGGGCCAGCAGCATTTCTTTTCTTTTTCTTTTTTTTGTTTTTTTATCCTCTCATTTGGAGCGCCTAGAAGAATATGCTTTGTCCTCCTCCAGCAGTTGTTAGGTCTGAGGCTCAGGGGATCTGGACTGCCAGTTACCACTGTGATTCTGACATCTGGTGCTCCTGAAATGCTCCTGTGGCACATGTTGAAAGTTCTGTCATTCTGGTTCTTGGGCTGACTCCTCAGCTGCTGCAAATCGGTGTGGTTTCATTGACTGGGAGGGAGCTATGCCTAACTGCCCCAGCTGAGGCATTTAATCTCTTTGCAGATTGTTCGCAGGAAAGAGGAATGGTTCTATCACTAAGATTCAGTAGTGGAGGAAATTCACCCCCCATGCAAATGTCCTGTGCACCATATAAGTCTCACTTAAAACCTATTTTGAGGGCTTAAGTGGTGCAGACTCTCTGCACAGGGGTGAATTTCACCCTAGTGCAATGATAACCTTGCATTGCTGGCCAGTACTGACATTAAAACCCATGACTCTAAAATGGCATTTGTCAGGTTCCTTCTACGAGCTCCTGAAACACTTGGCAGAGGCAGCGTGGCCTTCTAGCTCAGAGCCATTGATTGGGGAGCGTTGCAGGGGCCAGGGCTCTTACCTTTCTCACTAGGTTTGTGTCCCCCTGGAGCTTGGTTCCAGGCCAGTGCCCCGAGATACTGAAGCTGGTGAAACTTCGGAGAGAAACAGGAGAAGGCAGTGGTGGCTGGGAAACACCAGCAGGACTTCTTGTGGACTCTGGAAAGAGCAGCCCCGCCATGTTAGCGAACTCAGGTGAGTTGCCAGCAGCTCCCTGCCCCAGGGAATTAAAAGGGAGAGGGAAACATTAAGGAGGCAGTGAAACCGAATAGTACACAAGGTTGTGTGGTGTCAGCATGGCTGTTTCACAGGTGAACAAGTCCTTCAGTATCCTGATGATGCCCTACTTAGCTCCTTTGACCCCGAGGCTGGCAAAGGCCAAGGAGAAAGGGTCCCACCAGAGACCATCAGCTGAGCAGCGTGGGAGGCACCAGGGTCCCTGTCTCCCCTCTAACAACCAGAGCGCAGGCTCATGCTGAGTCACTCGCTGCTAGAGATGACTTGCAGCTATGTCGGTAATACTGCTCCCCTAGAGTGTTAATTAAGGTAGACGCTATATTCTCAGCCTAATCCTAATTAAAATGAGTCCCTCTAATAAAATACGTGCAGCCTAACGGGGGTGTACATCGCTATGAATCAGGAACCACTTTCACCAGCTTGTCAGTGGAATGACAAGGCGCTTCCCAGGGCGAGATGAGGAGCAGGGGCTGGAGAAGCCAGGGAGAGCAGTGGGAGGGGAGAAGCTAGAAGGAGAAGAGGAGAAAGAGACACACGTTGCTCTCACTGGGATCCGACCCTGGTCCCACTGAAATCAGTGGCCAATCGCTGGCTTCAATGGGAGCAGCAGCGGGCTTGGAGCGCTCTGTGGATTTGCTTGCTGATGGCTCCTCTTCTTCTTGATGGGCGGGAGATGGCACACAGCTCAGCCAGGCAACACACCGCTTGCCCCATCCGTCATGCCAAGGTGCAGAACATCCCCAACCCAGCAGGCTGGCGAGGAAGAGGCGGGTGGCCCAGGAGACAGCAGAGAGCCCAGACAACAGTCAGTCAGTCGGCTAGACAAATAATCCATCGGCTACAGCTCTGCTTCCCAGAGAGCGAGATGAAATCCCTGCCAGAAGCCAAAGGGGACAGAGAACTGCTCATTCGTTAGTATCTGGTTCTTTACATTCTTCCTTCAGGAAACACAGAGGGGTCGCTTGTGCCCGGGAAGGCTGCAGGTCCAGCTGCCCCTGTAACTGAAGTCATTTCTGTTCATGCACAGGGCGGGGCTCCCTTCACTGAATACTGTGTAAACCTGACCTGTTGGACCCACCATCTCTAGGTGCTGAAAAGTCCAAAGGGCCAATTTCAGCCCCAGTCCAAATGGGTGAGGCTACACTGAAGTCCATACTTGCTGACACCAAGGCTGAATTTGCCCCTTAGTCTCTGGATCAGCTAATTGCTGGGCCTCTCTGAAGGCTGAGGTTGATAGCTGTGCTGGACTGCATGTGGTAGAGGTTTTTATTTCTGCTAGGGACTGAGCTGAGATCCATCAAGCTCTTGGCACTCAGGACCTGAATCTGATTCCCCAGAGGTGAACGCCGAGTGCTGTAGTCACTAGGCCTCCTGAATGTGGCTGGGAAATGGGCTTTTGATTAACAAGGAATCAAAGAAATAAAATGCGGTTTCAGGGGGGTAGCAGCAGCGGCATGGTGCAGAGGGTGAAGCGTGAGAGGGAAAAGCTAAAATGCCTCGCATTAGCTCCTGTGGGGAATTGTAGCGAGTTCCCTGCACTCGGTTAACAAACCACTGATGGACTGTGCCCGTCCCACATTAAGGACTCTCTCTGGGCCAAGTTTTCAGAGTCAATGGACCCGTAGACTAGTTTAGATCCGTCACCTGCCTTCAAAACCACTGATCCTGAGGGAGCGTGGACACATCTCTTATTCCTAGCCAGAGGAGAGGGAACCGGGCGGTTCCTTTTGAGGGGTCCCAGAAACTAGCACTTGATAGCTGCTCAGATTGCTCTGCCGGCTTTGGGGTACCACAAGGTCCTGTCTTGTCATGCTTGCTGTTCAATGTGTATATGAGGAGGGGTGGGCTGGGGGCCTTCAGCACACGGATAACACCCAGCTGTATTGGCCAGATTCAGACAAGCCCAGCTTCCATTTACACACCAAAGTAAGTGGCTGGATTTCCAAGAATTGGATGCCGAGCACTTGAAACTTGGGCCCCATGTTGCCATCTCATCCAATCCACCTGATGCAGCTGGGTGACTTACAAGTGCCTGAATGAGGCTGGGACTTGAAGGATGCCTCCACCCTCTGTGCCTCAGTTTCCCCATTTGTAAAGTGTTGCTCTCCTTTGTGCAGTGCTTTGAGATATCTGGATGCAGTGGGCTATTTGGGGGTGCAGCATATTATATCATTATTATTCTTCCATGCCCTGAGCCCTTTGTCTTTCCCTCAGCCAAGCTCTTTGTGGAGTCGCTGTGGGTTTTGTTTCCATAAGGACTGGGCGAGACCTTCAGGGCTTGGCGTATTATTTATGGCTGTACCAGGCTCACGGGGCAGAAACCTTTTCAAACCCTTTCCAGCATCCCAGGTGTGAACGCTGTAAGAGGATCAAACCGTGGGTCACACTGCCCTCTCCCAGGGAGGAAATCTGCTGCTGGGGGTCAGGGTTTGCCTCCAGCGAGGAGGAGGCCTTGGGACCTGCCCCACGCACTGTGGATCCTTGGGGATCAATGGGAGACCAGGGCCACTCATGCAGAGGCCTGGTGCTTCCGCATCAGCCCTGCCCCCGCCCTGCGGCAATCTAGCGCCAGAGGAGCCGCGCCGACAGGGACGTGCTTTGGCAAACGCTGCCCCAGGCAGCAGCTGGAGGGAAAAGACCATCCAGAAAAACAAACCCAACCCAAGCAAAGTGCCTCCTGCGAGGGTTATAAAATAACGTCCCGGGAGGAGGCCGGCCGGCTGGAGCAGCCGCCCAGAGCTGGTTTGGACGAGCCCGGCCTGGTGCTACCCTTGTTCAGAGCTGAGGGAAGGATAGGGCGTTTGAAGGCCACCCTGTTCATCTAATTTTAGCCCTCTTGTTCTCCTCTCCTCCACCCACCCCCACACCTCCCAGGGAGTAAGCCGTCGAGCTGTTATGAAATCAGTGGGTGCTGAGGCTCTCTCTCCACAGCCCCTTTGACGTGCTGGTGCCGTTCTGCCTCCTTTCTCTCTTGACAAGGCTCCCGCCTCAGGAAGCTCTTGGCTCGCACAACATCATAGACAGCAAAAGACCCTTAGCGAAGGCTGCGAGAGGTTGGTGCCTGGAAACCAAGAGCCAGGTAAGACCACGCAGCAGTCCCATGGCTGAATTCCTTGCTGGAAGGCTCTCAGATGCCATGGCGATGGGTATGGGATAAGCACTTGTACAGAATAGAAATGTGCCTGATTTGTGGTTTTATGATGTAGCTAAAACACTCAGACTTGTACACACCTTCAAGTAGACTAGAATCCCATGGAAGAAACCCCCCAGCTTCACCCATCCTGCCCTCCTGTTAGGTCATCTAGCCCCATACAATGTATTTTCTACGGCTTTGTCCTTTCTAGTTTTAAATGTCTCCAGCAATAGGGCTGGGAAGATGCCCCTGATATAAAGCTGCTTCCCTGACTCTACGAACAGCCACGTAGAACTGGAAGGGTAGCGTTAGCCAGGCATATGGCAGAAAGGGGGAGGTTGTGAGGTTCATTTTGGTCCCGTCTGTGAAGTGCTCAGAAAGCCCATAAACAACACGACATAGCAGCATCCCCTTCCTGCCCTGCCTGGCCTCTGGCTTGTCACAGGATGGCGGTCTCATGCCAAACACTAATAAAACCTCGTGACTCCAACCCAGTGGGTTCTTCAGAGGCCATGAAATGAAGCGTCTGCAGAAGGACAAGTGGCTGGACTGGGGAAGTCCAAGTGGGCGATGCTCACGTTCAAAGCCGAGGGGAGGAAAAATGATACAACATGGACGCCACTGGACTCAGCGTGGCTGATGTTGGTTCCCCCTCGCTCGCTCAGGACCGGCTCTAGGCACCAGCAAAGCAGGGACGTGCTTGGGGCGGCGCGATTCCAGGGGCGGCCTTCTGGCCACTCTTTTTTTTTTTGGCTTGGGCACTTGCACTCTCGGAGCTTGGGGTAGCAAATTTTTTGCTTGGGGCGGCAAAAAACCTAGAGCCGTCCCTGCGCTCACTCATCCACTTCGCCTTCCTCTCAGAGCTCTCTGTTCAACAGGGAGCCCGCTAAAGCATGGGCATTTCACTCCAAGCACTTCCTAAACGTTGGTTGGGTTATTACAGGAAGGAGCTTGGCTGGCAGGAAGCAGGGCTTTGCCGGAAGGACACGGCAGCCCTCCGATCCCAGAGCGCGGCCTGGATTCTCAGCCATGTTGTGGTGGATGCACTACACCCACGACTGATCGGCACGTTCCTGTTCCCCTGAAAAGGAGCGTTCAGGGAGCTCGGCATAGCCCTCACCTCTTTCCTGTGGGGAGAGCCGTAACCCCGTAGCAAGGCAGCTTGAGGGAGCGGTGAAGTCTGATAGTGGAGGACCAGGAGCTCATTTAGCAGGTTGCCATAGCCCTCTCCTTTGTTCTCAGCTCTTGGGCAGACCGATCCATGCATTCTCATGGCTATCTTTGGGACAGAGACTGTATGTCGAAGATGGGGTAAAGATTTTCATGAGCATTTCTGCTTATGAATGCCTGGTTCCCTATTCTAACAGCTACCATTTCCCCATTCCCTATAGCTGGGGCACCCATGTTTTGCCCAGTGCAAAAATGCAGCACTTCCTTCTTCTTAGGTGCTGCCCAGTGAAATCCCCTGAGGGCTAGTGTTGGTAATTACTCAGCTGCCTAATTACCACCAAGTTCTGGCTGCAGCTGCTCCTGCAAATGACCTTGCTTGGAGGAGTGGAGGGGATTTGCATGCTTGACCTTTTCTTAATTATTTCATTAGCTCAGGTAATGGCCTTTCCCGTGTTCCTTCCATAATGTTCTAGGCTGGGAAATAGTTCATTACATGAAGGGGCCTTGTAGGGCACTTGCTCCTGAGGCAGCTTTGGTACAGATTACTGGGTAGGGGTCTGGTGGAGGGAGAACTCCCAGACTTGTTTGTAAGACCATGTTTGTAGCACAATCAGCTGGTTTTCTCTAAGGGGGTGAGGTGGCCTTGGGAGTGGAACTGTGGCTGGAATAGACCATTCCAAGCTGCGGTGCTGTGGGGCGGATGTGTGTTCCTTGGTGCTGTGGAGAGAAGGACCTGGAGGGAGGGCCCCTTTGTGTTGTGAAGGATGAGGCAGGGGTGGTGGGGGTGGGTGAGATGCAGGATGCAGACCTCTCTTGTCCAAGGTTAGAAGAGCTTGCATGTAAACAAATGAGCCCACAGCACGTTTGCCCTGAGCATGTTAGCGACAGAACATGAAGGCAAATGAAAGGCCAAGTGGTGGAGGAGCATAAGGCTTATGGGATACTGAGCAATGACAACGAAAGCAGGTAAGTGACTGAACTGAAATTAGGCAGGAGCTCCGAGGGGTCCCCAAGGTCTGTTCTGGAGACCCTAGGTCATTGGATTGCTCAGGACAGGGAGTGTTCAGCTGACAAGAATTACGCATGCAGGAATCCCAATGGGGCCTGCAGGGCTGCAGCTGCAGGGGCCTGATTAGAAGGGCTGTTAGGTGAGGGATAATTGCTGGCCCTGAGGTTAATTGCCCAGGTCACACACTCCTTCAAGGGCTGGCTCGCTGTAGAGGCACGGAGCACCTGACAGACCCACAGGGCAGCTTTCATGCAGCTACAAGGAAACTCATTCAGGTGCAAAGGGCTCCAGCTCAGTTCACTGGTCTCTGGAGAGAAAGGGAGCCTCCTTATGGCCCAGGCAGGCCCGGCTCCCAGCTGCAATGGGAGGGGGAGATTATTGATTAACCATCTGAGAGGCTCTGGGGTGCACCAGCTATAGCCAGCAGTGACCCAACCTCAGCGGGGCGGTGGATGCCGTGTCTTCATGTCAACGTTGTTTTTGAATGTAAAATTCCTTGGAGGTATTTGACCTTCTGTCTTGGGGCTGGCTCCAGGCTTGTGCCCACTTTACAGTATGCCCAGTCCACCCCTTTGGGGACCTCTGTTCCATTAGCCCCCCCTCCCACCTGCACTCCCCCAGGCCCTACACACTGCAAGGGGAACTGTGGGATTTCCACCCTCCTGGGCTCTGCAGGATCCAACCCTCTGACTAGACGCCCAAACCCTTGATGGATTTTGAGGGAAAAACAAGCTGCTCCTGCTCCCAGCTTGGGCTGTGGGAGGCTGCTGGAGGCTTCTTTACCAACACCCTGAGGAATCCAGGCCTGGCTCTGCCTGTCACCATCCCAAAGGCCAGAGCTATTGCTCTTATTCTAAGGGAGATTCCTTTAGGAGACAATTCCATGAACTGGGTTCTGTCAGATTTGCAGCTGGGTGGGAGTGATCTCCAAAGGGCCCCATGCTGGGCTCCCCATCAGATCTTCTCTCAGACATGCAGGGTTGGGAATGCACTCCCAGTGTCAAAGTAAAGGCTGCAGCAGTCAGGCTGAAAGCCTTCTGGTTCTTTGTTTGCTACTTCTGCTCTTCTAGCTTTCCTGTTGCTTAGGGCCATCACCCAGGAGACAGGCCCTGAATTAACTGACACTACAAATGGCTTGGATTTTAAAATTGCTTCCCAATACAGAATAATCTGCCAGCATCAGCCAAACAACACAGGGACAAGCTGATTACAGTCCCTCTCCTCCTCTTCGTGGGGGCTGCTGGGTCTAGTCTGGTGGTGGATGTGCAGTGTTCTGCTCTGCCCACCCTACTGTGGCATTCTGTGTCTGCCATGATTCTTGCATCCTCTCTGCTCCTGGGAAACAGAGCCACAGAATGACAGCATCGGTGGGCAGTGGTCCAGCCCCATTGCAGCTGGAGGTGGGTAGATAGCCTGTGGCCTGTGTGGGGAGCAAAGCAGGACACAGAGATCTTGCTTTGTCTATCTCAGGCAGATGCAGAAAATCAATAGCTGAGATTTTGGCCTGTGCTCTGCAGGGGTCAGACAAGATGATTGTAATGATCCCTTCTGGCCTGAGTATCCATGAATCATTAAAGAGCAGATTCTGCTCTTCCTAGTGTGAGGCACTAAGTGCTGAGCTGGGGCTGAGGGGAGGCTCCCTGAGCCAGGCTGTCTGCACGGAGCAGGATGGCGGAAGGAGGCCAAGATGACCTGCACTTTGGAACAGCCCCTTTTGTTGCTCCATAAAGCAGCCGTCTGCGGTCTATGTGCGCGGATCTGAACCATGGCTACTGTACCTCCTGCGAGCCACTGAGCTCCCCCTCCGCCCCTCACCAAACTAGGGCCAGTCCATATCCTAGATCCATCCTGTGCCGGTACCAGGAATGCGCACAGACTGGGTGCCTTTCAGCACTCGCTGTGCCCGCAGGTTATTGCTGTGGCAGTTCCTTCCAAGATTCTCGAGGGTGACAGACAGAAAGAGAGAGAAAACCAGACAGAAACACGTGTCACAGCAGCTTCTGACAGGCCACCCTGAAAACACCCGGCCCCCTGTCTGCTTCAGAACGCTGCTTCAAACGGTGGCCACCCACTCCTCTGACCTCTGCACAAGACACTCCACAAGATAAAACCGAGACAGAATGCCAAGCTTGTCAACTCCCGTTGAAATACCCCGGGGTGTAAGAGTTTTACTCCGATAAAAGACTTCACTTGAAGCATTAATTGCTTCAATTACTGAGCCATAGCCCCAGGGGCTACCTTTCCCCCAGGCTCCAGCCAGTCATGCCACGCTGAAGTCCTAGCAAGCCACACGATGGCCCCTGGGGGTACACAAAAGTGGGAGGAGATCCAATGGGGATGCAGTATGTACAGTGATGCCACTTTCCCTCATTTGGTGCTGTGGGGCAGGGCAGGTAAAAGAGGCCAAGATTTACCTAGCCCCTGTATCACTAATAATCTCCATGTTCTCAGCTGGGTCGTTTCCCACAAGCACTGCAGCTCAAACCCTTTCTTTCGCCATGTGCCCAGAAACCATCACAGTTCTGTGTGTGGTACGTGTGGCACCAGTAAGGGCATCTGTGAAATAACGTGGATTGTATGGTGATGGGAAGCCCATGGAAGCACGGGGAGAATGAACTTGGGCTGAAGGGAGCTGCCAGGGGATGATGTGACAATTTCTTCTGGTTGCGTTAGCCTCCTACTGCACTCCCTCTGCCTATCATGTGGCAGGTGATTGGCCCTCCAGGGGCCTCATTTACAGCCCATGGATGTCAATGGGAGTCTTTCCACTGACTTCAGAGGGCTTTGGATCTGTGAAATGAGCTAGAGAGGGAGACTCTGCAGACTTTTGAGTGGGGGAAGTTGCTTCTGTGGAGGGGAGCCAGCCTGGAGGCTGAGTGTTTTCCCAAGTTTCAGAGGAACAGCCGTGTTAGTCTGTATTCGCAAAAAGAAAAGGAGTACTTGTGGCACCTTAGAGACTAACCAATTTATTTGAGCATGAGCTTTCGTGAGCTACAGCTCACTTCATCAGATGCATACCGTGGAAACTGCAGCAGACTTTATATACACACAGAGAATATGAAACAATAACTCCAACCACCCCACTGTCCTGCTGGTAATAGCTTATCTAAAGTGATCAACAGGTGGGCCATTTCCAGCACAAATCCAGGTTTTCTCACCCTCCACCCCCCCACACAAATTCACTCTCCTGCTGGTGCTAGCCCATCCAAAGTGACAACTCTTTACATAATCAAGTCGGGCTATTTCCTGCATAGATCCAGGTTTTCTCACATCCCCCCCACCCCCATACACACACAAACTCACTCTCCTGTTGGTAATAGCTCATCTAAACTGACCACTCTCCAAGTTTAAATCCAAGTTAAACCAGAACATCTGGGGGGGGGGGGGGGCGGGGTAGGAAAAAACAAGAGGAAACAGGCTACCTTGCATAATGACTTAGCCACTCCCAGTCTCTATTTAAGCCTGAAATTGTGGAAAAGCAGCATCACTTGCCCCATAACCTCAGCCATGCGGAACGCAATGCCATCCACAGCCTCAGAAACAACTCTGACATCATAATCAAAAAGGCTGACAAAGGAGGTGCTGTTGTCATCATGAATAGGTCGGAATATGAACAAGAGGCTGCTCGGCAGCTCTCCAACACGAGTTTCTACAAGCCATTACCCTATGATCCCACTGA
This sequence comes from Caretta caretta, assembly GCF_965140235.1. Lineage (NCBI taxonomy): Eukaryota > Metazoa > Chordata > Testudines > Cheloniidae > Caretta > Caretta caretta. Next base: position 14,446,603 of record NC_134220.1, on the reverse strand, counting down.
GAGTTACCAAAAGCAACTACAGCATTTGCTCAAGAAACTTCCTGAAAAAGCACAAGATCAAATCCGCACAGACACACCCCTGGAACCCCGACCTGGGGTATTCTATCTACTACCCAAGATCCATAAACCTGGAAATCCTGGGCGCCCCATCATCTCAGGCATTGGCACCCTGACAGCAGGATTGTCTGGCTATGTAGACTCCCTCCTCAGGCCCTACGCTACCAGCACTCCCAGCTACCTTCGAGACACCTCTGACTTCCTGAGGAAACTTCAATCCATCGGTGATCTTCCTGATAACACCATCCTGGCTACTATGGATGTAGAAGCCCTCTACACCAACATTCCACACAAAGATGGACTACAAGCCGTCAAGAACACTATCCCCGATAATGTCACGGCTAACCTGGTGGCTGAACTTTGTGACTTTGTCCTTACCCATAACTATTTCACATTTGGGGACAATGTATACCTTCAGATCAGCGGCACTGCTATGGGTACCCGCATGGCCCCACAGTATGCCAACATTTTTATGGCTGATTTAGAACAATGCTTCCTTAGCTCTCGTCCCCTAAAGCCCCTACTCTACTTGCGCTATATTGATGACATCTTCATCATCTGGACCCATGGAAAAGAAGCCCTTGAGGAATTCCACCATGATTTCAACAATTTCCATCCCACCACCAACCTCATGCCTCCAGCTTTCACCCTGACCACACCACACGATCCATCGTCTACAGCCAAGCTCTGCGATACAACCGCATTTGCTCCAACCCCTCAGACAGAGACAAACACCTACAAGATCTCTGTCAAGCTTTCTTACAACTACAATACCCACCTGCAGAAGTAAAGAAACAGATTGATAGAGCCAGAAGAGTTCCCAGAAGTTACCTACTACAGGACAGACCTAACAAAGAAAATAACAGAATGCCACTAGCGGTCACCTTCAGCCCCCGACTAAAACCCCTCCAACGCATTATTAAGGATCTACAACCTATCCTAAAGGATGACCCAACACTCTCACAAGTCTTGGGAGACAGGCCAGTCCTTGCCTACAGACAGCCCCGCAACCTGAAGCAAATACTCACCAACAACCACATACCACACAACAGAACCACTAACCCAGGAACTTATCCTTGCAACAAAGCCCGTTGCCAATTGTGCCCACATATCTATTCAGGGGACACCATCACAGGGCCTAATAACATCAGCCACACTATCAGAGGCTCGTTCACCTGCACATCCACCAATGTGATATATGCCATCATGTGCCAGCAATGCCCCTCTGCCATGTACATTGGTCAAACTGGACAGTCTCTACGTAAAAGAATAAATGGACACAAATCAGATGTCAAGAATTATAACATTCATAAACCAGTCGGAGAACACTTCAATCTCTCTGGTCACACAATCACAGACATGAAGGTCGCTATCTTAAAACAAAAAAACTTCAAATCCAGACTCCAGCGAGAAACTGCTGAATTGGAATTCATTTGCAAATTGGATACTATTAATTTAGGCTTAAATAGAGACTGGGAGTGGCTAAGTCATTATGCAAGGTAGCCTGTTTCCTCTTGTTTTTTCCTACCCCCCCCAGATGTTCTGGTTTAACTTGGATTTAAACTTGGAGAGTGGTCAGTTTAGATGAGCTATTACCAGCAGGAGAGTGAGTTTGTGTGTGTATGGGGGTGGGGGGGATGTGAGAAAACCTGGATCTATGCAGGAAATAGCCCGACTTGATTATGTAAAGAGTTGTCACTTTGGATGGGCTAGCACCAGCAGGAGAGTGAATTTGTGTGGGGGGGTGGAGGGTGAGAAAACCTGGATTTGTGCTGGAAATGGCCCACCTGTTGATCACTTTAGATAAGCTATTACCAGCAGGACAGTGGGGTGGTTGGAGTTATTGTTTCATATTCTCTGTGTGTATATAAAGTCTGCTGCAGTTTCCACGGTATGCATCTGATGAAGTGAGCTGTAGCTCACGAAAGCTCATGCTCAAATAAATTGGTTAGTCTCTAAGGTGCCACAAGTACTCCTTTTCTTTTTGTTTTTCCAAGGCATCCCACTGTCACCGGCATCCTAGTAGGGAGTCAGCTGTGGTCAGTCAATTAGGGGGAACTGCAAAGAATGGGGTAGACAATCCCCATAAAACTGGTGGATATTCCAATGCTTAGATTCACCAAACCAGCATAAAACACCTTCTTTATGACCTTCCTGGTTACTCAGAAGTCCAAACAACACAGTTCTCGTAAAGTGATCCAGCCTCAGGCCTCCATCCAGGTACCACATCAAATATGATGAAAATTTCTGAAAATCTTATTTCATCATATAAAAGAAAAGGTTCTACCAATCCCAAAGGATCAGGACCAAAATCAGGACACAAATTCAGGACCACTTTCTTCCTGGGCTTTAGTTGTATCCAGAATCAGCTCTGGGTTAACTGATAAATCTTCAACCATCATAGGTTGACAGGCTTCTTCTGTCTGCTTTACAGACAGAAAAGAGCTGGAGAAACATTCCCCTTTAACGATAGGTTTCAGAGTAACAGCCGTGTTAGTCTGTATTCGCAAAAAGAAAAGGAGTACTTGTGGCACCTTAGAGACTAACCAATTTATTTGAGCATTCCCCTTTAACAGACAAACAGCTTGGGATATCCTTTCCTTTTTTCTAGCACATATGGCTATTCACAGACAATTGCTTGGAGATGGGGGTAGCTCCCTTCATAGGCAAGTCATTACCCCTAACAGACACAGGAACATTTCCTTCGCTTCCCAATTCTCCACACTGGTAACAGGTAAGGTATAGGGATACTTATGTTCCACTAACCTTGCCTTCCCAAACTGCTGATTAGACAAATCCATCAGCTCAGAAGGCTGCCTATGCTCATCTAAACTTTATTTGCTTTATTTATAACTTTATAACTTTATTTATAGATTCTATGATTCTATGCCTTTCCCTCCCTTAACAGATAAACTGCAGTTTTCCATAAATAGTGTCTTATTACTCTGAGCTACTTTAAGCACATCACTTTTACCTGGTTTCAGAGGAACAGCCGTGTTAGTCTGTATTCGCAAAAAGAAAAGGAGGACTTGTGGCACCTTAGAGACTAACCAATTTATTTGAGCATGAGCTTTCGTGAGCTGTAATTGGTTAGTCTCTAAGGTGCCACAAGTACTCCTTTTCTTTTCACTTTTACCTGGGTCAGGCTTACTTTCCCAAGCTTTACTAGCCAACATTCCATCACCCATAAAAAAAAAATTACCCTTTTCTTCCTCAATTAGGGCTTTAACCTGATCACCAAGCTTAATTTGCTCTAGAGAAACATCTTTCTGAGCCTTATCTAATGCCAGATTCACTTCTGAGATACCAGAGAGACAAATAGGAATTTTTTCCACATATGCACTGCTTCTTTGCACAGATAAACAGCTATCTTCCTCATACAAGCATGTGGAGAAATCCTCCATAGGCAAATCCTTGTCCCTAGTAGACACAGGTTCAGGATTATTTCTTTCCTGTGACTGGTTTATGTCATCAACTTGACTGAACAAAGTTTTAATATCATCCCCAATCAAAAGATCCTTAGGCAATAACTTCCTTACACCAGCTATAACTTCATGTTTAACACCATTCCATTCAAGATGGATTCTGGCTAAAGGCACACTTACAGTAAACTCATAGAGGATTACAATATTCACACTCTGATTTGGTAAATAATCTTCCTCTTTGACGAAATCTGTTTTAACAAGAGTGATGTTAGAAGCTGTAATTTGCCCTAAACAGCTTTTACCATTGAGTTTTACATTCTCTGCACAAGTTATGGGGTTACCTTCACCTGAGCTCACAGTAAAAGCATTTACATAAAAGGTGGCAGTGTTGGGGTAAATTTGGTTACACACAGACAGCTGCTTAGAGTCAAACAACATACCAACATTGTTACAAACTGGATAGCTTCTATCCCCACCTTTGCTGTTGAGAGGAGTTGGTTTTTCAGTATGATACAGTTTCTGTTCCTTTATTCTCTTGAGTTGGCGCTTAAGTCTATCCACTTTTGCCTTAGCTTCTAGTTCCTGCAATTGAATATATGCCATTCTTTGTTCATGTTCAAAACACAGGCATTCTCTTTCAGCAACTTCTCCTTCCATATCAGCTTATTTTTTGCTTTTGTTCAAGTTATAGCTGCTTGTTTCTCACTGCAGGCATTTTCGCTGGGTCTGCTTCCTTCTCATTGGCAATTAACAGATTTTTCAGTTCTTGCTCTGGGGCCTTTTTCTTAAAATACAACCCTCTCTGTAAGCACAATTCTTCCAGGCTTTTTTTTCAGGATCTTGATCATGGGTCACTCACTGTAACTGATTTTTAACCCTTAGACTCTCCAATATCAAAATTAAATGTTGACAAGCGTGTGGTTCTGATCCAAAAACCTAATTAACTTGTGGTAATGTCAGGTTTCATAGAAGCAGCCGTGTTAGTCTGTATTCGCAAAAAGAAAAGGAGTACTTGTGGCACCTTAGAGACTAATCAATTTATTTGAGCATAAGCATGCATCTGATGAAGTGAGCTGTAGCTCACGAAAGCTTATGCTCAAATAAATTGGTTAGTCTCTAAGGTGCCACAAGTGCTCGTTTTCTTCCTGTGGTAATGTGTATCCAAGACGACTATGCCACCAGGGTCCTAGTGGAGCCAGCTGTGGTCACTCAATTAGGGTGAACTGCAAAGAATGGGGCAGACAACCCCCACCAAAAGCTGGTGGATATTCCAATACTTAGATTCACCAAACCAGCATAAAACAGCTTCTTTATTACCTTCCTGGTTACTCAGAAGGCCAAACAACACGGTTCTCGTAAAGTGATCCAGCCTCAGGCCTCCATTCAGGTACCACGTCAAATATGATGAAGATTCCTGAAAATCTTTTTCATCATATAAAAGAAAAGGTTCTACCAATCCCAAAAGATCGGACACATTACCTCCCAGGTTATTGAATATTCCAGATCTTACCCCAATACACGCTACAGCCAATTCTTATCTAAACTAAAATGTATTAAAAAACAAAAGAGAGTATAGTTAAAAGATCAATATACAGTCAGACATGAGTTCAATCCATTGAGGTGCAGTTTCATAGCAGAGATGGTGAGCTTTGTAGTTGCGAAGAGTTCCTTTAGAATTCAGTTCATAGATCATAGTCCAATGTCCCAATATCATATTCAGGGTGGACCAGCATAACTGGGACCTCAGTCTTGTGACTCAAACTTCCCTGATGTAGCCTAAGCAGATCTAAGATGATAGAATTAGGACCCAAGGATCTTTTATACAATTTAATGTCCTCTTTGACAAGCTGGGATTTCCTCGGGGAACACAAAGTAATGAGGATGACTTTGAAGGAGGTCCACAAATTAACGTAAGGCCGTTTGCTTTTTCCTCCCCCAGTCACAGTACATTTCAAAGAGAGATGAATACCAAGATATCCCATAAAAAGAAAAGGAGTACTTGTGGCACCTTAGAGACTAACCAATTTATTTGAGCATTATTTATTACAGCTCACGAAAGCTTATGCTCAAATAAATTGGTTAGTCTCTAAGGTGCCACAAGTCCTCCTTTTCTTTTTGCGAATACAGACTAACACGGCTGCTACTCTGAGATATCCCATGTTTACAATTCATTTAAATGATATCAGAATACAGCATAGACAGGGACTACTGATTACATTGTCGGACCCTACTCATACATATGTAAATACACAAGAACACAAACATGGTCTTCCTACCTGTCTTTTGAGGGTTATTTATTTTGCAGGATGTTTAACCCTTTCTAGCCATGCGTCACACCCACTGTAATGGCTCAGCTTCCCAGGGAATGACCTTCTGATAAACCAGCTCCCCTCTGCTTCCTGTCAAGCTTATTAGATCAATGTTTTGCAAAGAGCCCCATATGCACGGAGCCAATTCCATTCCTCACCGGGCTTAAGGGTCCCGGTGGCAATGGCCTGACCTGAGCTTTGCAGAGACCTGTGCTCTCATGCCTCACTGCCTGGAGGGGGGCCCGCAGCGCCAGGAATGCGCACAGACTGGGTGCCTTTCAGCGCTCCCTGGGCCCGCAGGTTATTGCTGTGGCAGTTCCTTCCAAGATTCTCGAGGGTGACAGACAGAAAGAGAGAGAAAACCAGACAGAAACACGTGTCACGGCAGCTTCTGACAGGCCACCCTGAAAACACCCGGCCCCCTGTCTGCTTCAGAACGCTGCTGTACCTGCCTTCAAACCGTGGCCACCCACATCTCTGACCTCTGCACAAGACACTCCACAAGATAAAACCGAGACAGAGTGCCAAGCTTGACAGCTCCCGTTGAAATACCCCGGCGTGTAACAGTTTTACTCCGATAAAAGATTTCACTTGAAGCATTAACGCTTCAATTACTGAGCCTTAGCCCCAGGGGTTGCCTTTCCCCCAGGCTCCAGCCAGTCATGCCACGCTGAAGTCCTAGCAAGCCCCACGATGGCCTCTGGGGGTACACAAAAGCGGGAGGAGATCCAATGGGGATGCAGTATGTACAGTGATGCCACTTTCCTTCATTTGGTGCTGTGGGGCAGGGCAGGTAAAAGAGGCCAAGATTTACCTGGCCCCTGTATCACTAATAATCTCCATGTTCTCAGCTGGGTCGTTTCCCACAAGCACTGCAGCTCAAACCCTTGCTTTTGCCACGTGCCACAGTTCTGCATGTGGTTCGTGTGGCACCAGTAAGGGCACCTGTGAAATAACACGTGGATCCTATGGTGATGGGGAGCCCACGGAAGCACGGGGAGAATGAACTTGGGCTGAAGGGAGCTGCCAGGGGATGATGTGACAATTTCTTCTGGTTGCGTTAGCCTCCTACTGCACTCCCTCTGCCTATCATGTGGCAGGTGATTGGGCCTCATCTACAGCCCATGGATGTCAATGGGAGTCTTTCCACTGACTTCAGGGGGCTTTAGAACTGTCCAAAAGAGCTACAGAGGGAGAGATGTTCTGCAGACTTTTGAGGGGGGAAGTTGCTTCTGTGGAGGGGGGCCAGGCTGGAGGCTGCGTGTTTTCCAAGGCATCCCATTGTAATGGCTCAGCTTCCCAGGGAATGACCTTCCGATAAACCAGCTCCCTTCTGCTTCCTGTCAAGCTTCTTATAGCAGCGTTTGGCAGAGCCCCATGTGCATGGAGCCAATTCCATTCCTCACAGCTGTCACCATGTGAAAATTGCCTAATCAAAAAACTTCACAGGGGAGATCAGGAGTGATCCAGCTTTATTACAGGAGAGGCTCCTGGGGAGATGAACTCTGACCTCTTCACGTTTATCTCAGGTGTGAGTTATTACCTTATAAGCCACCAGGACAGGCTGCCCCAGTGGGCTACGAGATAACAGCTTGCTGATGAAGTCTCAGTTGAGCTCTGGAGAGTCAATTTATGAACTAATGTTAGTATACTGTTTCCATTTTAACGCAGTCGGGGGGAGGGATAGCTCAGTGGTTTGACCATTGGCCTGCTAAACCCAGGGTTGTGAGTTCAATCCTTGAGGGGGCCATTTAGGGATCTGGGGCACAAATTGGGGATTGGCCCTGCTTTGAGCAGGGGGGTGGACTAGATGACCCCGTGAGGTCCCTTCCAACCCTCATATTCTATGATTCTATTTTCTTAATGAAATATGTGTCAAACCCAAGTTCCTTGTAGCTGTGAGGAGAAGGAAGGAGCAAGGAGAGGGAGGGGTGTTCCACAAATGTCTAACCTACCTGTGGCCAGCCTGAGTTGCTGGGAGTTGCCAGGTTTTATGTTATCTGTGGGAGTGCTAACCCTGGAAGCTGGGACTCCTGGGAAAGCCATCACAACTGCTGTTGGCAGTAAGGGTAGGCCTCTGCTGTGATATAATTCTGGAAGGGATTGCAGGAAATCCAGGTGGGTGACAAGCCTGATGTCAGCTCCCACCCATTCAGAGGTAAGTCAGGCAGGTAAAATACCCCAACTACCTTGGATCTCGGAACATTTCTGTGTTAGGAAATCACTGCAGAGCGGAGCAGACCCAATTAATTCCCAGGCTAAGTTCTCCTCTCCAGTAAATCAGTACAAAGGTCAGTCAGACAAATCATGTTTATTTCCATCTCTGTTGAGGGAAGAGACTATGAATAGATCACAGGGAGGCTGCTTTCTTGCTTTTGACCGTAATTTCTGAGATAAGCATGTCAGAGGAAGTTTGGTCTAATGGCACTAGGATAGCACTGACAGAAGCTCAGTTCTGCTCTTGGCTCCAGCACTGAATTTCTCTGTGATGCTGGGCAAGTCACTTCACGTATCTGTGCCTCAGTTTCCCAATCTGTAAAATGGGGACACTACTTATTATGTGTGTCATTCCAATAGGTGAGAAGGATTAATTAGTGTTTGTAAAGCATTTTGCTGCCACCGGTTGGAAAGTGCAATAGACACGTGAGCCTGTTGTTTTTGTTCTTTGCATCCTAGTGAATGGACACCATGGGTTCTTCCAAACCAAGTCACCTGGTGTATAGCTATCCTTATGTTTGCACCACAGCTGCTGCATGGTGTGATGCAACATCATGGCATATCATTACACTAGCTCTGAAGCTAGATATGGGCCTGGGTCACAGAACTGGATTCAGATGAGAACTTCCCCATCATTTTGGGTGTGTTCAGATTCAGGGTTTTTCTGTCTGAGTCTACATCTTACATTATGGAATTACTTTAGCTTCCGGTAAGTGTGGCGTAGCCCTGTTCTACATTCGCTGGGGTGGCTGGCAAGCCTCGCTAAGATGTTCTCCTTTGTACTGTAGCGTGCGCCATCTCTTCCCCTTTCCTCCGTACGCCTGGAATCTCCTACCTGCTCTGTGGTATTTTCTTGACTTTGGGGAACAAAACCCCATAGAACTTAGGCGCTTTCTCCAAGTGTTTGTTGGCTAACTGCTAGAGCTCATTCTAACCCTGTGAGACCCTCCACTGTGGTCATGGCTTTGAACAGGTGCTCTCCCTTAGTTTTTTCATCCAATTCCAACTCTCTCCACACTGGGGAGCCTCTCTCTTCCAGGCCCCTGTTTTCCGTGTAACAAATTTCCCCAGTGAAAGCAGAGTTTTGTATTGTTTTCCGGGGACTAATGGCTCCATCTTCTGGTTAAACCCAGGAAGGATACATCTGATGACGTGAGCTGTAGCTCACGAAAGCTTATGCTCAAATAAATTGGTTAGTCTCTAAGAAAAAAGAAAAGGAGTACTAGCGGCACCTTAGAGACTAACCAATTTATTTGAGCATAAGCTTTTGTGAGCTACAGCTCACTTCATCGGATGCATTCAGTGGAAAATACAGTGAGGAGATTTATATACACACAGAACATGAAAAAATGGGTGTTATCATACACACTGTAAGGAGAGTGATCACTTAAGATGAGCTATTACCAGCAAGATGAGCTATTATATACCAGCAGGAGAAAACCTACCTACATGCCTCCAGCTTTCACCCAGACCACACCACACGATCCATCGTCTACAGCCAAGCTCTACGATACAACCGCATTTGCTCCAACCCCTCAGACAGAAACAAACGCCTACAAGATCTCTATCAAGCATTCTTACAACTACAATACCCACCTGCTGAAGTGAAGAAACAAATTGACAGAGCGAGAAGAGTACCCAGAAGTCACCTACTACAGGACAGGCCCAACAAAGAAAATAACAGAACGCCACTAGCCATCACCTTCAGCCCCCAACTAAAACCTCTCCAACGCATCATCAAGGATCTACAACCTACCCTGAAAGATGACCCATCACTCTCACAAATCTTGGGAGACAGGCCAGTCCTTGCCTACAGACAGTCCCCCAACCTGAAACAAATACTCACCAGCAACCACACACCACACAATAGAACCACTAACCCAGGAACCTATCCTTGCAACAAAGCCCGTTGCCAACTGTGCCCACATATCTATTCAGGGGACACCATCATAGGGCCTAATCACATCAGTCACACTATCAGAGGCTCGTTCACCTGCACATCTACCAATGTGATATATGCCATCATGTGCCAGCAATGCCCCTCTGCCATGTACATTGGCCAAACTGGACAGTCTCTACGTAAAAGAATAAATGGACACAAATCAGATGTCAAGAATTATAACATTCATAAACCAGTCGGAGAACACTTCAATCTCTCTGGTCACTCGATTTCAGACCTAAAGGTCACAATATTAGAACAAAAAGACTTCAAAAACAGACTCTAACGAGAGACTGCTGAATTGAAATTAATTTGCAAACTGGACACAATTAACTTAGGCTTAAGTAGAGACTTGGAGTGGATGTGTCATTACACAAAGTAAAACTATTTCCCCATGTTTATTTCCCCCCCACCCCCCACTGCTCCTCGGACGTTCCTGTTAACTGCTGGAAATGGCCCACCTTGATTATCACTACAAAAGGTTTTCTTCCCCCCACTCTCCTGCTGGTAATAGCTCATCTTAAGTGATCACTCTCCTTACAGTGTGCATGATAAACACCCATTTTTTCATGTTCTGTGTGTATATAAATCTCCTCACTGTATTTTCCACTGAATTATGCATCCGATGAAGTGAGCTGTAGCTCACGAAAGCTGATGCTCAAATAAATTGGTTAGTCTCTAAGGTGCCACAAGTCCTCCTGTTCTTTTGTGAATACAGACTAACACGGCTGCTCCTCTGAAACCTGTCAGTAAGGTCTTTGCCCTCTTTCTTCTCTCTGTCTGGTTGCTGCAGTCCACAGTGGATGTGAAATTTAACAGTATCTTACACGAGGCTGTGTGTTGTCTACCAAATAGTCAGGGCAGAAATTGGCCTTGGAAGTAGAGTTCGCATTCTGCTGGGCATTTCTTCATCTTGGGTCGTTTCTTTAAAATGTCTATGGTTTGTGTTACACTGGTGGCTATAGGCCTCAATTAGGGATCAGGGCCCTGTTGTACTCGGCCAGGTACACACACACACACAACAAAAAATAACAGACCGGGCCCCAAAGTGTCTGCAGTGGAAGTAACGATGGACTCCTGCATGCTCTGAATGCACACTCACTGTGACAGTGTAGAGCTAAAAATAAGATGCCCTGCGTGGATTTTGTGTGTGTTTGGCTTCCCTCACGCAGATCTAGGCCTTCATCACCTTCAAACGGAGACAGGAAACTCCTTTGCTCTCAGCAAAGTCAAGTTTAAACAGAGCTGGTCAAAACCTTTCCTTCAAAACTGTTTTTTTTTTTTTGACTAAATGACATTTTTCATGGACAGCGCCTGCTTTCCATGGAAAATACCAAGTTATCGAAAACGTTGTGGCCCAAACCGAGAAGCATCCAGTTTTTAGGCAAAATATTTTGGGTTTTGAGTTTCCAGTGAGAAATCAATTTTCCCCATTTTCCTTCAACTTTTTCTGTGAAATAAAACCTATTTTCCACTCAGCTGCAATATTAACGTTTAGTGAAGGAAGCCCAGGAACTGTATTGTAAAAACCCAGTGAGTATGAGGGCTACATCCACACTACGAGTGTGGGGTATGATTTCCCCTGCTCGCGTACACATGCTCGCGCTGTCTCTCATTGAACTAGAGCGAGTCTAAATAGCAGTGTAGCCACAGTAGCATAGGTAACGGCAGTGTAGGTATGGCTGAGCCATACTGAGTCCATACTCCCCAGTTTCCAGCTGGTTTCAGAGTGGAGTTTGGCTCATTAAAGTGCTGGATGAGCATCCTGGAGAACCCCAGATAGCTCCTAGCAATGAGGTTTGCTTGGCTCACAGTCAGGCCGAGAGAGCTAGCGAGGGCTTTGTATCTCTGAGGTTAATTTCTATGTGGTCTGATTGAAACCTGCCGGGGAGAGAGCAGAACTGAGAAAGAGTTTTGTTCTGAGCGGCGCTGAACCTCAGTGCCTAGTCAAGCAGAAAGTTTCATCGGAATGAAAAACGGTAAAACCACAAAGGAGAAAGTTAGCCACCTATTCTGTCCGGGGTTTGTAAACCCCAGGCTATCCTGAGTTACCCTCCAATCCTGGGAGGTGCTGAGGGCCCTCCTTGCCCACTGACCTCACCAGAGACAGGGGAGCTCCGCCCCTTGCAGGAAGCACTCAGCATCTGGTAGGAGTCAGCTCTTACAGCTCCCTGGGGATACACTGATGTGACCAGGTGATCCTGTTTCCATTAGCTGCTCTGTCCAGTGTTGCTGGTGAAAACCTCTGCAGAAGAGCAGCAGGAAGGTGCCGAATAGCAGCACACTGGTATTTTCACCTATACAACTGGGGACTCAGATAAACCCAAATTCACTTGGTCATGGTTTGAGCTCAGATCCCTGGGGTGAGAGGCTAGTGCCGTTGTACCACGACATCTGGCACCTGGACAACTTCCTGCTGCATTGCTGAGCTTGCCCAGAGGGGCGTTTGTCCCAAGCCCATCTCTGCTTTGGGTGGTTCACTCGGGGCCCATGCACTTGTGTATCCACTTCCGTTTATGATGGAGCTCAGATCTGCATCCCTCCCTCCTGTCTGTCCCTTGGTGAGGCGGTTCCCATCCAGCTAGCATGTTGCTTGAGTGACATCATGGACAGGGTAAAGAAGAACCTCTTCAGATTGCATAAGATGCCAGGGCCTTGCTCTGTATCTTGGTCAATGCTCAGATGGCCTGACTCCATATTCTGTCCCTGAGCTGTGCACATTGGCAGGTTTCTGGGGGGAAGGAAGGCTCCATGGTCCCTGTCCAGGGGAGGGAGGAATGGCTGGAGGAAGATACTAATTGGTATCCCTAGTCACTGATACCCTCTGTTTTTCATATGGTCAGTAGTGTTGAAATCTTCCCTCCACTACCCGGCTCATAGGCCACAATCCTGAGGTGGAAGGACCATCTTTAGTGGTGAGAGAACAGCTCAGCCTCCAGACCTATTCAGTCCTGGACCTTGCTACCAAGTAGGGCCACCCTAACATGGAGGTACCTCCGCTAGCAATGAGACTGAAACCAGCAACTTCAACCCCTGAAGAACTTTCTGTCACTACCTTCCTAAGCTGGCTTTGAACCAGTGACCTAGAAGTGAAAAGCCATCACCAGATCCCTGGGCTATCCTATCCCCTCGACTGTCTTCACTGTTCAGTCACCATGTAATCTTAAAGCTAATTTCTTTCCTGCTTGTTGTTTGTTCTTTCCTATAATATCCCATACCCCATCTCCTCAGCCAGTCTTATACCTGGACTGTATCCTGCTCTTGTCTGCCTGCTTATGCCTTTTTGTGAAGTCTGTGTGCTGATGTCATGAATTACACTAAATAACTAAGTGACCACAAGGTGTCTCTGTAACCTAAGAAAGGCCAGAGTTTGCCTTTGGTTTAAAAATTGACCTCGAGACGCAATCTGATAATTTCTTTACAAATATGGAGACATTCCTTATACCCATGGTCCCTTCCAAACAAACTAACACACAGGTTCATATCTTGCTGCCCTTACTCTCTTCCACAACCACATTTCATACCCCTCCCCAGGTCTCATGATACTTTAAAGGCTTGGCGAAGTTAACCTCTCACCAATGTACGTCTCTCTCTGGTGGATGTAAGGTTTGTAAAATCCTGTGTTTGCAGGATGTTTTGTAGGCTGGAGCTGATACATTATAATTAAGGCTAAGATTTAGTCCTGGGTATTTTTAGTAAAAGTCATGGACAGGTCACGGGCAATAAACAAAAATTCACGGCCAGTGACCTTTCTATGACTTTTACTATAAATACCCATGACTATGAAATCTCTGCTCCTGGGCCCTTGCTTCTCTGGGGGGCCCATGCTCCAGCAGTGGGGGCTGATTGCTCCTGGCGGCCCACTGCTCCAAGGACCCTGGGGACCACACTCCCAATGGCCTCTGGGGCTGCTGCTCTGGCTGGTCCCAGGACCACTACCGCTCCAGCTGTCCCCGGGGCTGCCCCTAGGACGGATGCTCGGGTGCTCCGCACGGACACTGCTCCAGCCACCCTCAGGACCGCTGCTGCTCTGGCCCTGCTCTGGCGCTCCCCAGGGCCAGCCACACTGGCTACTGCTTGGGCGCTCCCCAGGGCCAACTTCATGGGGCCGCCTGAGCAGCGGCCAGTGTGGCTGGCCTTGGGGCAGCTCCGGCAGTGGTTGGTGTGGCTGGCCAATGGACCAGCTGCTTGGGCAGCCCTGGGGTCAGCTGCACCAACCGCTGCAGGTGCGGAAGTCACAGAAAGTCACGGAATCTGTGACTTCCGCAGCCTCCGTGACAGAATCGCAGCTTAATTATAATCAGTTTGTACATTTTGCTGGAAGCTCTGGGAGCTCTGGGTGAGTGGCCTGGGGTAATATTATCATGTACTATTGAGGGCGTCTCTGTGTGATTAAAACACAGTCAAAAATCAGAGCCTGAAATGTCAGTAATGAGCCCCCGAGGGAGTGGCTCTGCCATTGCACAGCCGCGATGGTGACGTCGCTCTAAGAATGAATGAACACGAGATTTTTCCTTCTGCAAGCGAGGTTTAATTGGTGCATTGATTCTGACCTGCCATCTCCTTCCATTAATTTCTATAGCGCTTGTCACAAGACCAGCTTGATGCTTTCATTACTGGAATCAACGAACAAACCCGGATGGTCTGAAGAGCAGCAGCTGGTTTGAAAAATGGCCCCTCTTTAACCACGCACCTTCATCCGCAATGGGATGGAAGGAAGACAGAAAAGAAGCTCCATGATGAACTGTCAGACTCTTTCCAAGTTGATAAAAAAACATGTTGACACAAAAGCAGGAGCTTATTTTTAGAGCCCAGCTGGTGTTCTTCCAAGCCAGCCTCTCATTTCCTGCTGGAAGGGGAAATTACTCGCCTGTGTTCTGCCTCTCTGAGGATCACACTCCAAGATTCCAGCATTAGAACAGTGCAGCTCCCACAACTTGTACAATTTTGACCTTGAAGGACGGCAGTAGTTGGGAACAGCATGAGCCAGACCCCGGGCTAGCCATTACGTGCCACTCCCCACTGGTTATAACTACTGCCCTGTGAACCTTCCAGGCGGTTCTTTCAGCTTCTCTGCAAATCGGGCCCAAGGGGCCTCAAGTTGGGCACCTGAATTCAGCGTGTCCCATTGATACGTTCACATTCCTACACAGTTCAATGCCTAATAGTGCATCTACTGGCAGGAATACCAATGATGTGATCTTGATCAGACATATACAAAAGCAAGCTCAAAATTCACTTCCATATCTGAAAAAACAAAGCATTTTGCAACCTCAAAACCACTCCTGGAATTAAAATAATTATTTTTGCATGTACCTATTTTTCACTTGGTTCTTACGCGGACAGATCCAAGGACAGATTTTCCCAGGTGAGGACTGAATAAGACCTGTGTAGGGGTCTCAGGATTTGGCATCGCCATCATTAGCCCACGGGCCATAGTTTGCTGACCCCTGCTCTATGCCAATGGGAGAGAGCTTTTCCCTCTGTGCAATAAATCCACCTCTGTGTGAGGTGGCAGCTGTGTCAGCGGGAGAGGACAGAGAGCTGTCCACACTGGTGCTTAGGGTCGGTGTAACTTACGTCTCTCCGGGGGGTGGCATTATTCACACCCATGAGCGCCGTACGTTATACCAGCGCATCCTGTAGTGTAGACAAGGCCTTAGTCTGTGGCTTTCTCTGAAGTCATGTGACTGATGCTTGTGAAGAATGAGTGCTAAAACCGTGAGTTAGTGAATTACACTGAATAGGAAAATGCCCACAAGGTGTCTCTGTAACCTAGAAAAGTGCACTTAAAAATCGACCAAAGGACCCTGCATGATCGTTTCCTTCTAGGTCCCAAGACATTTTTGTGCCCATTTACCCTCTCCAAACAAGCTAACACAAAGGTTTGTAGCTTTGTCCCTTGGCTTTTAACATGCCCATTCCATTCCCACTCCCCAAGGTGACGTTCGAATGAATCCGCTAGGACTGAAGAAGCATTACAAAGCAAGAAGGTCTGAGAAGCTCGACACAGACCTATTTCCAAGAGCAGAATGGGTGCTATAGCACCGGTACTGACACATGATATCCACAGAGATAGTTTTCACGGTGGGATCTTATAATTTTTTTGAGTTGCTTCCAAAAATCTGTAAGTTGGTTGGGCAGGGATCATCTTTTTGTTCTGTGTTCATACAGTGAGGTCCTGGTCCATGACTGAGGCTCCTTGGTGTTAATGCACTATAAATAATAATTAATAATCATGATTAAAAGCCCCAGTGTTGATCTGGAATGTGACCAATGATGCTGCTTGGATTTTAGAACTTTTCCTTTATTGTCCATCAGAAAGCAGACCAGACCATAGCTCATGGGGATTAGAGGTAGGAAAACTAGACTAAATAATAATATTCCTTCCCAAGCCTCATCTGAGGGTCTTTGTGGTTCCAGGAGCTAGTTGGGATTGGAAGCAGAAATGCCTGACTATTGCAAGAAAGGCTGGGGTTGGCATAATTCCATCTGTGACAGGATGAAATGTAACAAGAAATGTGTTCTCACAAATAGTTCAAACTAGGTTCTGTTATCTCAGAAAAACATCCAGAACATTTAGGTGTTTATCTGACCTACATGGTAACTCTAGATCTTTGGAGGTGAGCCCCACCATTAATGTCAAGGTTGCCTTCAGTCACTCAAACTTCTCCTGAATGCCCCTGGTTCGCAAGAACCTGTGTTTGTTTTGAAAGCAGAATATTGTGCAGAGCAGGTCAGGAGGAGAAGCTACCGAGCTGAGTAGCAGAACTGAGTGTTTGTTATGGACTCCAGACAGGACTCTGATGGGTGGGTACATTGGTAGGAACAGAATTGGTTCTGGGTTGCAAGCACCGCTTCTGAGCACTGGAGGGTACTGCTAATATAGACACTGTGCATATGTGTGTATATTCCTCTAATGTACAGACATTTACTGAAGTGCTTCTCGGTGATTGTAAATGGTCCTGCTACATCAGTGAGGGGCATACTTTCCATTCGAACTCTGTTTAAAATTGCCTCAAATAGCCTTGGTGGCTGTGACTGGAAAGGAGTTTATGAAGCAGAAGAGGTGTTCCTGCTGAAAGAGAGCTGAATCCATCCAGATGTCTCCTGACGAGTCCCAGGAGAGAGGATCTAACTGAGCCTTTCATTCTTATGTGTTGGGATCAAAACTGGTCTAGCTGTCCTTGGATGCCACCAGGAGAAGTGCCTTAGAAACGTGACAGAGAGGTAGGCAGGGAAAGGTAGCTAGCTGGAGAGGTGCCGGTATTGGATTGAGTTTGGTTACTTCACCGAGGTCGATAGTGGATGATGCTCCACCTTAGAAAACCTCAGCACAGCCATGAGGCACAATTGTTCGTCTTGATTCGGAGACACTCACGACTAGACTAGCAGGCGGTGCTTCAGGTCATGCTTGACATGCTTTGGCAGAGCTGTGTGTGAACCCAGGGCTGGAGTCAGGTGATGCTACAGTCTGGAATAAGATGCTTTGGCTGAGCTGCCTGAGGGCCCAGGTATCAAACAGGAAGGGATATGGGTCTGGATGTGGTCTGGACTCAACAAACAGCTCCTCTTTCCCTTGCGAGCAGTGCCAAATGCAGCTCAACTGCTCCGGCACCAGAGCTGAGCAGAAAACACTCTGTCAGGAGCCCAGTCGCTAGCAGCAGCAAGCGAAGGAATAGATCAATCTGAGATGGCTCTGGACTGGAGGCTGCTTCACAGAGGCAAAGAAAACCTGATCTGGCTTTTCCAGAGCAGTTTGTTACAGGAGTCTGAGCTGGTTCTGAATTCCCTTGGACTGGTAACTCACTGGCAGTAAGGGATTCTGCCCCCAGATGAAATGGGCTTTGTCTGTGCCTCTCAGATCTGTTTACTATTCCTTTTGGGACCTCTCTGCCATCTCCAGGCTCAGGGTCAAGGATCAGTTATTGTGTCACCATCACTTGATATGAACTTCTTTCCCCTTAGTCTTGGGCTCCTGCCCTGAAAGCTGGGTGTTCGCTAAACAAGATCTCACCGCTTCCTGTGTCTTTTCTCTTCGATCCCTCTGCCGGTTACAGCAGTGCTCATCGTCCCCAGCTTGTCACTGACCAGTTGGTATGAATCAATGCCCTGAAGACTGATGCTGACACATGTTCTCAGAGTGGGGTTATTAGGAGACTGGAGACCTTAGCAGAGACAGGATCTTACAGAGAATCCCACAGCTCTTGATTCAGATGAGATATAAAACCAAGACCTTGACCATTCATGGTCATTATAGACTCCATGGCAGTCTACAGGAGATGGGTGCCCTCGGAGCCTGTAAGTCCCAGCTGCCTGATCGCATGCTGCCTTCTCAAAAATCCCCAGGCTGTTTTTTTAAACATTAAAAAAGAAAGCGAGAGAAGCCCGGATGGTAGGATCTACCCCATAGGGCAGAATGTCAATACTCAGTGGTCTCCTCCCCTGCTGTGTTTCAGGGTTCACTCACTATGGAGTCACAGGTAAAAATGTAGATTCAGCACCCAATTACCTATGGCCTAGCAACTGTCAAATAAAAGACAAAATTGCTACCTGCTGATCTCAGTTAGAGCATCACTAGGAAAAGAGTGAGAGGGAGTTTTGTGAAGTGTCAAGGATCCCCTCTCTGCCGGATGAAATGTTTCCCTTCCTGCCCTTCCACACGCAGTGCTGCTGGGTCTGATTCCCCCTTGCATTACAACTGTTTTGTAATGGGGAGACTCTGCTGAAGTCTCATGGGCATACAATGAGTGCACAGCAGCTGAGAATGAGCCCCGATATATGCAGTACATTCCACCCAGAGGTGGCTGCATCTCAGTGGTGAGTGAAGTGATCCCTGAGTTTATATGGGGCCCTATCCTGCAAAGCATTCCCCGCAATAGAGATTTGGATCTATATGTTAAAGTAGTGAAGTCCGTAGGCTAGAATCAGTGGGTAAAGTTTGCTGGATGTGTTTCGATGCGTGGTGCGTGTAAATATCAGTCATTATCATCAGGGCATCTGTGTGCTCAAACCCAGCCAAAAAGCAGACCCTGAAGTGTTGGTAATGTGCCCCAAAGGGAGAGACTGGGCCCGCTGTTATTGCACAACAGTGACCGTGACACTGCTTCAGGCTCCCCAGGTCTGCACTGAATGAACGACCCCAAGATTTTCCTTTCCTTTTCCCCCCAAGCTCCTGAAAAGGTTAACTGGTGCATTGATTCCGAAATGTCACCTCCTTTCGTGAACTGCTATGGTGCCTGTCACTAGAGCAGCTTGGTGCTTTCCTTACAAAGACGCTAACCCCAGAAAGAGTGAAGGTCCACAGCAGAGCACCGGCTTGAAGAATGGTCCTTCTTGAACCGTACTCAGAACCGAGCCCTAAGGAGGACAGGGAGTAAACTCCATTACCAAGCAGCAGGCTCTTTGCAACGGGACAGAAAACATGTTTGTCACAAAAGCATCAGTTCTGTGGAAACGAGGCCTCACTGGTTTATTTTTAGAGCCCAGCTGGTGTTCACCCAAGGCAGCCTCTTGTTTCCTGCTGGGACATAATTTTAGCAAAGGTAAGATGTTCGAAAACAACCCCGTGGGCCATTTTGAGTTGTGGTTGGAACATCTGTACGACACGATAGGGATGGGAGATGTTTGTGATTTTGGCTGAGCATGACAGGGTCTTTAATATGTCCACTCGGCTGCATCTATGCCTGAGATCTGTTGATGCAGTATTGGAATTGTGCCAGTACTCATATGGGGGGGTGGTAGAGGGTCAGAAGAAAGGGCATAGGTGCTGGAATTAGGGGTGCAGGGGGGGCTGCCGCACCCTCTGGCTTGAAGTGGTTTCCATTGTATACAGGGTTGACAGTTTGGTTCAATGGCTCTTAGCACCCCCACTATAAAAATTCTTCCAGCACCCCTGAGAAGGGGGGTTCCCTGTCGTGTTGATAAATGAATTCCATTACTACTTTGTGCCCATGCAGGGCAATGTCCCTTCCCTTCCCTGGCCAGAGACAGTCTGTTTCAGCGCTAACAGTGGTCTACGTGCTTCTGTCTACTTTTTCCAGGATTTAAATGTGTGTGACAAAGTGGGAACTTTTTTTAGTGTTTTGTGAGTCCTATGTGTGCCTCAGTTTCCCCTATATTTTGTATGGCTACCGAGTGGTGTGGGGATGGAGAAGACTTAGTTTGCTTTCAGCACAGGCTAAGAGAGAGAGGTGGATATGTGTCACCTAGTTGTCTGAGCCTGAATGGGTCATTAAAAAAAGGACTGGCCGAGGCCAAATCAATGGAAAATCCAAGAAGAGAGTGGAAAACCCAGTAACCAGGATGTTGACAGCTGGCAACCAATGACCCAGAGGGAGACAGAGTTTCCTGCCGCTAAGCGGGGAAGCTGGACATAGATCCCCAGCTTGAGAACAAAGGGCTGGGAGGGGTAAGGTGGGGAGATAAAGGGTTGGCATCTGGAAGAAGCTAGGAGCTGGCTAAGGAGGCTAGATGTGAGGGAGACACAGGGCCTGCACATGGAGCTCTGGCCTAACCAGAATGGACAATACTTTAACCTTCATCCCTCTGTGCTAACGTAAGGACTTTCCCATTCCGGGTGCCAGGGGACCAATAAATGGTGTCCTTGTAAACTCTCCCTGAGATTACATATGGTGCCCTGAAGGGGCCCGGGACAAGCCTCCCACGGGAGTCTGGCTTGGCTGGATTCCCTGCAGGGAGCCACAGAAAGAGACAGTGAAGGCTGGTGCCAAAGGCCCAGTTCTAGAAGCCATGGGCCTGCTCCTGTTGAGCAGGGTGGGGCCCAGCACACTAGGGCCTGCTCCTGTTGAGCAGGGTGGGGCCCAGCACACTAAAGGGGTCACTGCCAGGAGATGGATTCCAGGTCGGGGCATAGCCCAGACCCTGAGGTTCAGTGACACTATGATCTCAATATCAGTATTTTATCTTATTTAAATGCACACCTCAATGAAAAACTTCAAGAATTGGATAATAGCACACAGCTACCCGATGGACTCACCGGTCTCGGCTTCCACTGAAAATAGTTATACCCACTTGGTACAGCAGGTATACGAGGCACATAGGCCTTTGTTGTGGTGCCGGCAAATCACAGCTACCCGTTCTTTCTCTAGCTCTACTGCTGGGGTCATTCGGAGGCTGGGAGCACCGCACACAGACCCTCTGCTGGGGCCACCTTCTAGGGGGACCATTTTTCAAACTCTTATGTTCTTACATCCACCTGTTCAGCTTTTGGTGTATTGCTGCTCCAGTGTCCCAAGCACAAAGACTGACCCCAGTCCAACAAAGAATTTCACACATGCATAAGTGATCTGCTGCCTAAGGGCCTAAGTTAACCACACAATGATATTTTGTGCTTCTTATTTGTGGCTCCAAAGATCACAGTCGTATGCTGAAAATCTCCACAGTGGGTCCTCCTATCATTACATGCTCCGGTAGTATAGCAAAGATTATTAGCATAAAGCCATAGAACTAGAGATTCATTTGCTCTGCTTTTAATGATCATTGACTTGCCGTCGACCCACACGTGTGCTGGATCTCTGTCAATAGCGTACTGCAGAAATGCTCATCAAAAGCCTGAAATCACGAAAAGGGCCCCCTTCGTTATTTGTGTTTCTCTTGTTTTCCTTCTGGTTCTCACAGTTTTCAGCTCTAAGCCACACAGACAGGGCCCTTGTGAGATTTATCTGAGAACCAGACGTTCAGTGGAACTGTTCACCAATAGGGGGTGGAGGCTAGTTAAGAAGTAGGGGAATTCTGTTCTAGTCTGGTTTGTAATTCACCGTCTTTACTGATGTAAGATCCCTTGGGGATCACCCTCAGATATACAGTTCTAAAGCAGGGACAGAGTCCCCCCCACCCCGTTCTCACACTGAGTAATAATTGACCCAGCAAGGAATTCCATTGGTTAGATACTAGGCTATGGTTGTAGGGCTCAAACACTGTCTGAAATTGAGTAGGTAATAAAAAGAATGAATAAATAACGCATGTCAGTGCAGCGGATATGACTAAGAACAGATAAAGGGCCCCATCCTGCAGACACTTACTCTGGGGAGGAGTTCCATGGACGTTAATGAGGCTGCTTGTCTGAGTAAGAATTATTCACTTGAGCAAAAGTTTGCAGGACTTGGCCCAAAATATTTATGAAAAACATACCGATGTAGCTGGCTATGTGGCTGTACCCCTTAGTTCAGCCGGGATCAATGTCCTTTCACAACAAACTGCTCGTTAGAGTGAAATCCTAGGCCGTGGTGTCTGGGACTTTCAAAGGGGCCTGAAGGGCGCTGGAGGAATCCATCCAGCATCCCAGGCTCCCGAGCAGCTTTCAAATAGCTGCCATTTTGATACAAGGAAGATGCCACAAAAGGGTCTCTTCCCCACCAATGATGCAGCACCAGAGGTCAGGTCAGAGAAGCAATTACTGACCCAGGGTCAGAACTACTCACCTAGAAGCACCTGTGGTCTCCCCCTGAGAAGCTGGGTTCTAGGCTTTAATAGTAAGGCACAGCACTCATGCTAGCCCTGGCAGGTCAATCCCAGGGCCTCACCCTGGTTTAGAGAATATTGACGTTAGGTAACTTGGGGGCAGTTTTAAGAAGATAGTTGAGTTAATTTCTCTCCCCCTCCTTGAGCACAGCAGGAATCACGGCACTCAGGCACCCACGCTTTACAGGGTGAAGGAGAAAAAAATACCAATAAATACCAATAAAAGCCTCCCTAAATCATACATGACAGCCATGAGTCAGCAGGACCTGTGCTTTGCTATGTGTGTGTGTAATTAAAGCATTATGAGTTACCCTTTGCAAAAAGCAGACTCAAGCTCTGGTCTCTGTTCTTCTGTTTATTCCCCACCCCGTACGCACTTCTAGTTGTTTCTAGTTAGGAAACTTTGTTTGAAGTTAAGTTTCAAGCCAATTTTAGGTGTTTTAAATTCAAATACAACTGTCCTTGTTTGTATGACTAAAAAAGAAATCAACTTTTCTCTTAAAAAAAAATCTGGTGATATAATTTATCAGCATCCACAAAAACATAAATCTTTCTCCATTAGTCCAGTATGCACGGTGAAAAGTAACATTTGCTTCTTTTACATTTAAGAATTACTTCCTTAGCAGAAAGCAACTATTTTCTATATTTCCTGGGGATTGGAAACTATGTTAGGAGTTTTTTTTCTTGTAAATGCTCTAAATCTTAGCTGGATAATATCATTTGATTCATAGAAATAACAAGTCCTCTTTACCAGCAGATGGAAATTTATTTATAACTTGTTCACAGACTTCAGTGTTTACATGCTATATGGCTGAATGCATCAATATCTAAATATTTGTGTGTATGTGCATATTTTTATATATATTTATATACACAGGTGCGCACCTGCAAAATAACTCACAAATAATTTATCCTGCGGTTTCACTCAGCTAGCAGCGAGATTCAGCGTATTCGACTGGGGAACTAGTCAGTTGCAGTTTTGAGGCATGAATGCAAAACTTTTTTTTTTCTGCAAGAATGTTCTATATTGCTCAGTTACTCTAAGTAAGGGAATGAACATAAAATATTTATTTCATTGTACTGCACAATTAAAAATGCTCACTGCTTCAGGCTCTGTGAAACCATTTATGTTTAGCTCCCAGTTTATACATAGGTTCTAGGCTTGTTTACTTGTTTTTAAGTTTACTTTGGGAACATTTGTACCTTGTATTTATCTCAGAATTCAGCCAGCCTCAGTTGTTCGTTAATGAATCCCAGGGATCAAGTGTAATTTGCTCATTATTTTAGAGACCAAATGAAACTGACACTAAAACAAATGACTTTCCAGCTGAGTTAATGTATTTTTCTTCTCAGGATTTAGCAACGAATTAATTCAATGTAGACTTAATCTCATGTTTTCCCTGGGCAGTCAGGCCTGGTGGTATAAGGTGTTGAGGGCCTCAACTCCCACTGACATCAGAACGGAGCCAAGGCCCCTCGGGTGATCCTTACCCTAGTCAATAGCCAGCACAAAGCCCCTCTCTCTCTTAAGGCTCACTTAAACCCTGTTTTGAAGGCTTAAGCCCTGATTCACAAATCTTAACTGGAAGCACGTAACTGCTTGGCTGAGGTGGGGTCTTCAAGAAGTGCATAGGCCTTGTGCTAGTCCTGTGTCAAATTTTTCCCTCAGCACCTAGTGGATTTATCCCTCCAAAAACAGTGTTCGAGTGGACGAGGCAGATCTCAGCAATCAGAACCAATAACTGCTCCAGCAAGTAAAAAGAAAAGCTCTTTTTATTATTTCTCCATGTTGTACCTGTCTGTAAATATCTGATGTAAGCAAAAATAAAGCCGTGATCAGTAGATGTTAGTACAGCTAGCTCCCGTGTTCAAAGGGGGCTAACATAACAGTGTGGCATATTGTATCACAGGAAAATATGAATGGGTTAAGGTTCTAACTACCGTTTGCACATATAATTAGGATGCCCGCCGACCCAATCAAAGTGATGGAGAACCAAAACATTGCTCCGTACTGTTCAGGATTCACGTCACAAAAAATCCAGTCCTGTCTGTACAATATGCACCAGCTTGGCCTCTGTTGGGGTTTGCCTGAGTAACCCATGCAGGGCTGGTTCCTCACAGCACAGCTATTCTGATCAGGCTAAGTGCTGTATATTTCGGGGTACATATTAACTGCATGGATCGACAAAAGGGGACCATGCTGAGTTCCGTGTTCCCAGGACATTGCCATTGCACGCACAGGAAATCTTTCCTGGAGCTGGGAGCTCACTGAGCTGCTCTGAGGAGTCTCATTAAAGATTTCCAGGGGATTTTACTATAAGTGAACGTAGTGTTTGTAAAAGCTCCAGGAGGCTGAAATGCTTTGTTGGGGCCCATCCAAAATAGGAATCTTTTAATTGTCTGCAGTGGTTTTTGGCCTGTCATCTCCTTAGGGCGGATGTCTGGGGCTGCTCTACCTAATGCTGTGGGATAAAAAGGGCCCTGGCTAGCCCCAGGATCTGGGGTGTGGCGTTATATGATGCAGCTCAGACAGGCTACAGGAGCTGGCTCACACTGGTCAAAGAACATTTATGAACAAGGCCCTAATCCAAAGCCCACTGAAGTCAAGAGGGAGACTCTGGAGCAGGCCCTACTCTTGTTAAAATCTCTTTGCTGGCAATTCATGTACAGAACCAAGTTTTGGGTTTGTGAGAGGGGAGGGGTTGCCCCAGGTAGTGCCCTGAGCTCTACCAAAAACAGAGTTCAATTCAGAGTTTAACACATCATCGGCCACCGACAGTACCAGGAGGTGTGAGCTGGTACGACATCGTGCATCAACTGTGGGAAAGGGACTGAGAGACTTTTTCCATTGGACCATATGAACTGGAACCATAAATTCACTGAATATTAAATCCCACCAAATGAGGGTAAATCCATCCCCATCAGCGTATCCACTCATTATACTCCACACCTGAACATAACCGTTATATGAACAACATACCCCCATATCTCAATGTCTGTACTTTGACCCGTTAACCTTTTACCCCCAATCGGGGATATTGCAGATTATGTATTCCTTACGCCATCCATTCCTAAACTGAATTTCGCACCCCTTGATAATCTGTATCTTATTCCCTGATAACCAGAAACTTCTATGCTTAAACTCTGTACCGTTCTCCTTTTTACTTCAACATCATCTTAATAAAATTATTAAATCTGGCAGACTGCTTATACCTCTTCACCGACACATCCAGGGTTTCTTAGCCTGAGCAAATGCTGGCTTGGGCTGTGGCAAATCCCCCCCAAAGGGTCCAGTCATGCCCGGTGCTGAGCTGATCTCCCCTGTGAGTGGCTGCCTGGCAATGGGAACCGAGGGCTGGCAGCTGCTTGTGGGAGGCATACAGCAGCACCTAGCGGGATCGGGTCCTCCGTTCAGTTAATAAAGTTTGGATCCAAGGCTGGAACTCTTTACACTGCTCTTCCCCCTCAGGCAGCAAAATAACGAATCTGGGTGATTAGTAATAAATCTCTTAGGGGAGCGGCTGCTCTAACCGGAACCCCTCGTGTCACTGCTTGACAGGAAACGCTGAGCGCGGGTCCGTCCGGCTTGGATGCAGCTCCCCTGACTCTGAGAACAAATTACCCAGGGGGCTCTGGGGCCAGACCCTCAGCAGGGGTAAATCGGCCTAACTCCACTGAAGCCAGGGACGCTGCGTGAGTTTGTGCCAGCTGAGGACTGGGCTCATTATGTTCGATCCGATTCCGCTTCTTCTTCTTCTTCACCGAAGTGGATCGGCGCGAAAGGGCAAGTGAGTGAAGGCCCTAAGGCAGGCTTTGAAAATGTTCCATAATGTCCACGTGCCAGGGGAAAGTCCAGCTGAACCATTTGCCATAGATCTGGCAGCGCTGGAAGAAAGATGAAGGGAAATGCTTCCCAAGTGACTTCCCCCAGGGGTGTTTGCCCGGGAATGGACTCTCCCGCCTTAGTTACTCAGCCACCTTGGCGTGCGCCTGCTCTAACCCTGTTTCCCCCAGGACTGGTCACTGACTGACATGGGACAGGCTTCCTGCCCCTTCAGGAAAGGGTTTGAAATCTAGAAACCTCCATATCCACAGTTCCCAGCCACGAGAGCATACTTTCCCCCCCAGGCCCGTGGAGTTGCCTCTGCTCCCAGACGGGGGAGGAAGGACTGTGTTTGTACATTAGTCAGCAGAAGAGACGTGTGCTCAAAACCAGCGCACGGCCACAATGCAAGAGCACGTTGTCCTGGGTCCCATAACACAACGACGTGTCATGGGCAGGACGGTCCAGTGATCAAGACACTGGCATGGGACTTGGATGCTGTGAGTCTAAGTCCTCCCTCTGCCACAGATTCCCTGTGTGACCAAGGGCAAGTCCCTGAACCCCTGTCTGTGCCTTAGTTTCCCTATGTGTACAGTGGGGATAATAGCACTTCCCCACACCATGGGGTGCTGTGAGGATAAACTCACTCACATGTGTGTGGCGCTCAGATACTTCAGCAAGGAGGCCACATAGGTATCTAACTCAAACGTCTTCTCCAGCAGCATATCTACTTGGGGCCTTAATAGAACAGGGTAGCTGCTGTTTCCCTTCATGCTAGCTAGGTACCTACACGGTCCTCATCACGGTAATAACGGAGCACCTGGCACATTATGTTGACTGTCTGATTACCAATAACCCTATGTTCCTCTGGCATAACGGTGCACTTACTTGCTCAGATAACTCAGTGGTGTGATTACTGCAGTCTCCCCTGGAACACAACAGTGTATTTTCTTGTAAAACAAATAAAGAGGAATGAGTCAGATTATCTCAGTTTGATAGTTGCAAAGATCAAGTGCCTCCAAAACCCCATGCAACTGGGGAGCAGCTGGGATCCCAGCCCATGGGCCTTCCACCTCTGCGCTGCACCCAGTCGGAGCCTGACTCCTGGGACTCTAGTAGCAGGGTGGATTTCACCCTTGGGACACATTTCTGAACGTGAGTATCCCCATATTCAAGCAACGGGCCTGAGTTCAGCTGGTGAAATGGGCGTAGCTGCATTGAAGTTAACGGAGTTGCACGCATTTCTACCAGCTAAGGATCTGGCCCAGCTTGTTCATTGATGTAGCCAACTAACTCCTGTTATTTGTCTCTTGAAACCCTAGGCAAGTAGGCCTCAGATGGCATGTTAGCTCTTGGGCGCACATCTCCATGGGTTAAATACACATACCGGATCTGTCGCTTGCCCCCTCCTGGCAGTGCGAAGGGGCCATAAAGGATACTCTTCCAGGGCTCTTTCAGACACTTTGTATCTTTTAGGTCAAGCATCCATTTTTATTTTTTTTTAATTCAGCAAATTACAGACTGTGAATTCTGGACAAATCACTAATGACAGAGATGTGTACTTGTGGCTGGGCTGCATGGTGACTTGTTTGTGTATTTGTCTCTCTCTCTTTCACATGTCAATAGCCAGTGGAGATGGTTTCACTTCATTTTTTGCTGGCGTGTTCTAGTTTCTGATTGGTCATTTAGGCCAGAGGAGGTTAAGTTTAGCATGGGGGCGCCCCTACAGCCGTGCAGCTGCATAGAGATGGCCAGGTGGGGCGGGGCTGTTTTTTACTGTGGCAATACAGATCTTAATCAGGGAAATATTGTCCTGTTCGTCCTTGAAAGCATTTTAATAGGCGCTTACATCAATGTATAGACTATATTTCAGTCCCCTGACTTGTGTGTTATATCCTTTTTCACCAGCCTTTGTTTTGTCTTTGTGATTTAAAAAATAAGATATAAATGAAAGGTAACGTCTATCATACACACTGCCCTGGAAAAACCCTGGGGGACAGCATTAAAACGTAAAATCCTCTCTTTTCCTGTATTTGATAGGCCCAATCCGGATAGACAACACTCATTGATAGCTGTGGGAGTTTGGTCTGAATAAGAAGAGGATGATTTAGTCCAATAAATGGAACTTGTTCTCAAAGGTAAGAGAAAAGTCCCTTTTGCATTTTAATGTTGCTCTCTGCAATCGAAGCAAGAGAAAACAGGTTCACTGGAAGGGCAAACACGGCATACGCAGATGTGATGTCTGGATTAATTTCACAACCAGCTCACACTGACTTACTTTGTGAGTAATTAAATAATGGAACAGCACAGGTGATACGGCATTGATTTTACATGAGGACCAGCTTGCGCTGACTCCTGTGTGGGGTCTCAGGGGGGCCCCTGCAAGGGTCTGGGTTAGTAGATCCTGATACAAAACCAAGGTCCGACAGAGCTAAGGAAACAACCGGAAAAGGCGTCCCTCCTGGTTTTCCCAGGGTAACATTACAGTGGCATGTATTGCAATGGGGTTGTCCAATCTGCCCTGAGATCATTCCAGAGTGGGTGCCGAGAGGATGTTTTCCAGAATATTGTTGGCCACTTGGTACCCGAGAAACAAACACATACTTATATCAGGCTATTTCCTCCCATCCTTCCTCTTGTGAAGTACCTCACCTTGCAAGCTGTCCTGCTGAAATCAGTGGGACCAATCCAGGGCCAAGGGACAGCTCAAAGGGTGAACCAGTGTGGTGGAATCAGAACTATCTTGATGAATTCCTGAGCGACACAATACTTGCTGACTAGGCTTTCCAAGGGGCCTCCAGAAATGAGCCACGCACTTTGCAAGTGCCTACCTTTGCCAAATGCAAACCCCTACATGCGCTCGAGTCAGCGAGCACTGTATACATGTGTTTATTACTTGTCCTGCAGTAGTGCCTTGGAGCGCTAGGCACGGCCCAGGACCCCATGGTGCTAGGCACTGTACAAACACAGAACAAAAAGACAGTCCCTGCTCCCAAGAGCTGACAACAGAGGGGGCCTTTCATTGATTTTATTCATTTATTCCCCCGTTTAATAGAACCATTCACTTTTCGCCTTTCGTAATAGCTCAGGTGTGTGGACAACCAGTAAGAACTAATATGATTGGAATTTGTTGACTCCAGTTAACATAACTGAAGGACTAACTCCCCTCCCTACCCCCAATTAAACAAAACTTCACCCCGAGAGACCAAGCTCTGTATTAGCAGATTGGCAGTGCATTGATGGCCACCAGGTTTGGATGCTGTTGAACCAATGGGAAAAGCATGTTCTGGAGTTGAGGGTGTGAGAATGTTCTGCGGGAAGCCCTTTAAATATAGGGGCACTTAGTTTGAACTCTTTAGCTGTCGTGGAGGAGCTTGGGGAGAGAAGGTCTCTTGGATAGTCAGGACTTGGAAGCAAATATGGAGCCAGTGGCATAGAATCATAGAATATCAGGGTTGGAAGGGACCTCAGGAGGTCATCTAGTCCAACCCCCTGCTCAAAGCAGGGCTAATCCCCAATTTTTGCCCCAGATCCCTAAATGGCCCTCTCAAGGACTGAACTCACAACCCTAGGTTTACCAGGGCAATGCTCAAACCACTGAGCTAGCCCGCCCCCCATGATACATTCCTCTGGCTGACCCTGCTCTGCAAGCTGGTTGCCACATTCCGTACCAGCTCCTGAGTGGTGTATGGCAGTGTGGTCTAGACTGGGCTATGCTCATCCAGCCTGGGGGTGAAAACTGCACAGAAACCCTTGTTTGAGCACAAATGCTGATTCTGGCCCATGTGAGCAGCATCTTTCTGGAGGCCCCTTTGCAAATGTAGGCCTTTGGACTGAATCTGTCCCTGCTGTAAGAGGTAACAGTAGGAGTGAATTGGGCCCTTACTGTTCTACCAGGGTGAAAGAGTGTGTTTGCTTTCCAGGCATTTCCCGCATCCCCTTCAAGGGAGCATACTGGCCAACCTAGTATTAACGGTGACTGCCATAGGGGAGAAGTGTATGTTAATGAACTTGACATTGCTATGAAGTGATCAGAAGAGTCACTCTGCCTGCTTGCACCATGGGAACAAGGAGGAGGAGAATCAAAGGGGACTTTGACTCCTGGCCGTTCCCTGATGCAGTTATGACAGTGGGGGAAAGGTACGACTGCCCCGTCTTCTCCCCACGTCCCTAGAATGTTGACTGGTTCCTCTGGGCGGGGGGTTCCGCAGGAGATGGAAATGTCTCAGGCCTTGTCTGCGCTGGAGAGGTTGGCCGCTCTAGCTAGAGCAACAAACCCTCCTCCTGGAGATGCAGCTTATACTGGCAAAAGAGCTCGTTTGCTGGGAGAGCTTATACCAGTTCCCCCACACGAAATAAGTTATGCCGGCAGAAGGGCCTGTTTGCCAGTGTAACTGCATCTGCACTAGGGGTTGTGGTGGCCCAGCGCTGTCGGTTATGGAGGTGGTTTTCTCCACCCTTCGAACCGACATGGCTGTGCCAGCAAAACTTGGAAGTATAGACCAGGCCTAAGGGTCAATGCTGCCTCACAGTGCCGCAGCTGTACGGCAGGCCTGGTCATGCTGGCGCAGAATAGACACCCCCCGCCAAGCAGGGACATGCTGTATCTCCATACAGAAGCCTGCAGGTACCTGCAGCAGGGAGAAGTGGATGGGAATAATGCCATTGACAGGAGGTGAAGCCTCCTTGCCTACCTAGCAGCCTGTGCTCTCAGCCACCAGTGTGTGTTCCTGGCTCCCTGCACCTCAGTTTGCCTGACCTCTTTGTGTGGCTTCATCATCAGACCTGATGAAATTCACCTCTGTGCAAATGGCCCCACCAGCCCTGGGCACCTCTTGAGCCCTGCTTAAGCCCGTGGGCTGCACAGGCTTTATGAAAGGCCTTCTGGACAGGGTGCATGTCACCCTCAGAAAATAACCGTTGCTTACATGAAAAAAGCGATCAACCCCTGAAGGTGACAGATCAGGGGCTGCTTGATACACGTGTTAACAGCTGCTGGGTCAAGTCAGCAGAACAAAAGCAACGGACCTTGAGCTGACCCTCCCAAAATAGCCCAGAGCCACAGCTTGCCACCTGCTCTGAGCCAGAGATGAGCTGGACCTAGTGGCCTTCTGAGGCCCCACCCTGCCTCGTTGTTCTTGACAGTCCTGCACCTGTTCTTTCTCTTTCCCTGGTGCATCTCTTTCCGTTAACTGTTGAGTCCTGTGGTCCTTGTCTCCTGGCTGGAGCTATTCTTAGTGCACAGAATTTGCTTTTCAGTTTCAGCCCTGCTGCCCTCAGGACATTGGGAGCTATTTGTGTGTCTCACAGCTGCTAGCGTGAGGCCAGCGGAAAACCCCCTTCACTGAGCTCACGTTGACGATACTGTCTGACTGAGTTGGGAACGTTGCGTCAGCCTGTTCCCACTTGCTGTACTTGATCTGTAACCTCCGTGATCCACGCTATGGTTCTGTGCTTGCCCAGATCATAGTCACAGATTTGTTCCTGGAAGAGACAACCAGAGATGAAATTGTAGGTCTGGCCAGAAATCGGAGCTGTAGCTACACACAGGGAGAGTGACGCCATGCTACTGACTTGCACACACTGGAGGGGTAAAGGCCATTATGATTTATGCTAATCTAGAGCCAGATTCTGTCACCTTTCCATGGAGCAGCCCTTATTCTGCAAGTAGCCCTAGTAATTTCAAGGGCACTATTCCCCGAGTGATACTCAGCACGAATAAGGGGTCAGACCCTCTCCCTTGGAGGGGAGTTTTGTCTTTGTGTCTGATTTAGGGCCAGATTCTGCCTCCCTTACTCGTATTGAGTAGCACCATGAGTCAGGCCATAGAAGTAAATGAGTCTACTCGCGGATTGAGGGGTTTCGCAATGGGACTAATCAGAATCTCAGCCCCTTAGAAATATTCACTCACAGACTCAGAATCAGACCTTCAAAGGTCAGAAGACCCTAGAGCAGATTCTAGGATATTTTCTCCCTGGTCGAAGCCTCTCAGTGTTTTTCTACTTCTGCTGCTCTGGCCTTATATTGAACTGCGTTGGTATATTTGCTGTTATTATTGAAATACGCAGCCATAGGAGAGGCTCCCTGTATGACCCTGATTGCTGGATCACCTACAATAGGGCTGGATTTTCAGAAGAGTTCAGCCCATTGGGTACACGTACACTCCGGGCACTTGGGAAAGTCTGGCCTGTGAGATCACATTGGGAGCAGGGGGAACATCAGCCCCCAGGAGCATCCAGGTCATGAAATCACACGGTAGGCCCCATTTGGTGCCGCTGGTATGGACCGTCACATATAGATTACTGTGGGCGGGGGTGTGTGCGCGTTCAGTGCTGGCCCAGTACTCCTGCCATTGTTCGCCGCGCGGAGATTCCCCTTGGTGCCTGTGTGTGGCAGAGCACATGGTTCCAGGCTGGAGATTAGCTCTGTAAAACCAGCCCCTTCTTCCTGGAGAGATCTGCTCCCCGTGGGTCTGGGATCTGCCGCCTCTCGACACAATTGCACTGGAACTGCCTTTTGCACCAGCAGCAGAGCTGGTTACTAAATTCCAATGAGTTCCATCTGTGCAACCCCACTGGCAGCCTGGGGATTGCACAGGTTCAATACAGGGATAATGGGAAGGCAATGGGCTTGCTCCAGGGTCACTGTGGCCACCATTTGGCCTGCAGAACCTTTGTTACTGGTGTTGATGGGTGAAGAAGAACGAATCCAGCTTCACCTCAAGCGAGCCCAGCTGGTTGGCTGCTGAGCACTTCTGAAAAGCTGGCCAGAAGTGCCACACTGGGAAGGGAGCATGCCTGAAAATCTGCCCCCTTGAGCTCTCTCAGGAATGGGGCCCCAGGAGCCCAGTTTACAGGGCTGGCAGCTAGAAACAAATCTCTGTTTGCTTCCACACTGAGTGTTTTTGATAAGGCGTCACTGAGACACAATCAACATAGTGCCTTGTGAAGTTACTTTTATAGCGTCTCCTTTCAGAGTAGGCGGCTCTGGATTTGTGCCCTGGTTGTAATTGCTCTGTATTGTATGCAGGCCCCGAGCCCGATCACCAGACTTTTATACATTTGATTTACAAGGAATCACAGCCAGTGACTGGCCCGGGAAGGCTGCAGGTTCTCTTTATAGCTCTTGTAGTGCCTTTAGCCCCTATCACCTCCAGAAGCCTTTCTGGCCTTAGATCCCATTAGAAATTGGACTGATTGCTTCCCAGGTGGAAACACTTTGTTGTATCACCTGACAGGGCTAGGTCTAATGGCCCTTCCACTCTGATGCTTTCTTTGGATGGCTCCGTCTGGGCTCCGCTCAGGATGCGTGTGTGCTTGTAGCTGTCTGGGTCTCGTGGACTGAACCAGGTACAAATTTCACCATCTAACACAGTTGTGGGGCTTTGTTTCTGGTGGGTACAAGAAGAGGTTCTTCTAAAGGAGAAGCTGCCTGGGGTGTTGGGGGGGGGGGAAAGAAAGAACTGATGTGATTTGAGGTTAGTCCAACAAGCGTGTGAATAGCTCAGTTATGGATGACCAGAGATTAGCCGCTCGGCTCAGCTTTGAGAGCCAGGTGAGGGTGCAGGTGGAGGCTGGTAACTGACAAGGCACATTCAATGTCCCTCGGTGGGAATGTTCTCAGGGGCAACAAATGCTCCATGTATCCCTGTCTGCATGAGCGTCTGAGTCCTAGGGAGTATGTAGGGGTGGATGGGCCTGGCTTGCCTCTAACGTGCCCAGTCACGCCCCCTTTGTGGGGCTGCATGCTACTGGTAGGGCCACCCCAACTCTGGCTGCCTCCTGCACAAGTGCCCTGCGGGAGAGGAGTCCCTGCCCCTTGACCCAGGCTCCAGCTCCTGGAATCTGGTCCTAAACTGGCAGTTTGGTTTCTGGAAGGGAAAATTGGGACCTTTTGGCCTTGGAAACCTTTGGCCTGCCCGTTGCTCTGACCCCAGCCTAGAGCCAGAGACGACACTTGTGCCTTGGGGGACTGGGGGAGGGGAGCTAGGTGCATAGCTCGGGCCCTGTAGCTAGATGACTGACCGCCTGCTCTGCACAGGAACTGAGTTTCGGTGAGCACAGCTAGCCTGTGTGTGCTGGGAGCGAATGGAGGCTGGGTTAGAAAACCTGGCCCCCAGCGTCTGTCTTTCTCTTTGGCTATCCACTGAGGCCAGCCTTTCGTGTGGCTGGGGTGACACGGGAGAGAGTATCTCGTTAATCTCTGTATGTGGTTTAAAAGGGTTTGAAAAGGAGGATTTCAAATAAAGATCTTGGGCTCGATTCCCCCGCTGGTGTTCCCTGGCAAAGATCCCTTGACCTCTGTGGAGTTGCACGCCCGTTTACGCTCGCTGGGGACCTGGCTCAGTGAGACAGGCTGGTGCGATTGTCCTGTGTTCTGCTGCTCCTGAAGCCTGGCTCGCTTCTGTTTTCGCTGGTGGTGAACAAACTGGGCCCTCTGGCGTATGCTGGCCTGTCAGCTACGATGCACCTGGAACCAGGTGATCGACATGGGATTGCAGGCTCAGAGGACAGAGATCAGCTTTGTTAGGGGGCTAGGTGCATAAAATATGACGCATGTAAACCAGGAGCAGAGAGCAGCACTCCCTGGCATTATACCCTTCCCTTCCTGTCTCTTCCCCAGGCATGGCACCCCTTTATATTGACTCATCTCCCGTTATTTTCCTGCTCCCCATCTCCTGTGTTAGCAATCCTTCTGCCTCTCTCGAGGTGGCTGTGTGCAGCAGAGGACAAGCCTTCGCTATGCAGGGCTAGCATTTCAGCCACGGGCAGCTTTGCTCTTGCACCTTATTCTGTGCTGAGCTTGTGCATCAATAACCATCGGCTGGAACTCGAGGTGAGGGGGATGCTGCCGCACCCCCTGGCTCGAAGTGGTTTCCATCATATACAGGGTTTACCGTTTGGCTCAATGGCTCGCAGCACCCCCGCTATACAAATTGTTCCAGTGTCCCTGTCAATAACCTCACAGGGATGCCGAGAGCTGAAAATTTACAGAGTGGGTTGAATTTAATGGCAAGTGAGACTTTTGATGGCATGGAGGTGCACGGCCTCTCTTTAACACTTTAAATACTTCCCACTAGACCTGGTGGGGGCTGCAGAGGGGCAGGAGACTGGGTTTGGGGAGCATGGCAGTGTGCCAGGAGATGGGGACATAGAGGGAGCTGCATGGGAGGAGTTTCAGGGCACTGGGAAACACAGAGGGACAGGATGGGGGAAGGGGAGCTAGGGGGCTGGGACCACAGCACTCTGGGTCTGTACCAATGCAATTGCTAAGGGTCTGGGAAATCCCCAGTTATGTTCCTCCTCCCCTGCGCAGTGCTCCTTTCAGATCAGTCTCCAACACAGCAGTACCCATCAGCCACCCATGTGTACACACGTCCTGCACGCGTGGTTGTGATCACCAGGGAATACAGACCTTTATTTCTTCAGCCACGCAGTAAACTGCATTAGGGCCAGACTCTGCAAAGCCCTACCCTGGCGAGCAGCCTGGCTGGAACCCATGGGAATTCTCAGATGCGTTAAGGTTTACAGGGGTGGGACCTTACTTTGCTCTCCTGACCCCCCCGCTCACTCGCTGTCTGCCTATTAACCTGTGTGCACTGAGAAGGCGACTGAAGCCCCAGGTGCTGGAGCCGCGTCCAACTCACAGCTGCTTTGATACAAAGAACGTGCTGCAAACATGGCACTCTCTCCCCTACCCCAAATGTAGCAGCGGCCACCAGAGTCAGCTCAGAGCAGCCCAAGGACTGAGCCTCTGGATATCTGGGGTGAGAGGCCTTCATAGAGATGTGCAGCATTCATTGGTAGCCCTGGCCAGTCACTCGCTATTCGCAAATGTATTAGAACAAACTTTTCTCCCTCTGCCAGCGCACTGCAAGGACCATGGCCCTGAGCTTTATAGGCTGAGGGAAATAAAAAACAATGCCAATGCATATGAAGTACTGCGTCACCCACTCCTGTTAGGGAGGGCTAGGGCGCAGGCCTGAGCCGTGCCATGCGTGTGTCTATTTTTACCTTTACTTAAAGCATTTCCAAGTTGTATACATCTGCTGGATTACGCCCATTGGCTCTTCACAGTCACGGCGATCGCTGAATGTTTCTGGTTTTATTAATATCAGAACAAGGCTGCATCAGAGGCTAAAGCAGAAAGGACATTTCCAGGGAATGCAGAGGGGCGAGAGCAGGGGGAACGTGGGAATAAAAGCAGATATCAAAGGGATCGGCAAAGATTCCGCCCACATCAAACAGGAAGCAGAGTTACTGGAAATCAGCATTATGGTTCCTGGCTCCTCTGGGGAACCCCCTAGTGACTGACCCGGAAGCTGGCTGAGCACCCTAGGGTTTAGAGGGCTATGAACACTCTGAGCTCTTCAGGGACTTCTCAAAGTTCTTCCCATCGTGTGTCACCTGGCAGGTGTAGGTCTCCTGGGTCTTCCACTGAGCTGCATCCAGAGGGGAAAGAAAGAGGCTTCCCTCCAGGCCCCTGGCAAGGGGTGCCCACAGCAGCAGTCCCAGGAAGCCCTGCGCTTCGGGACATGCTCATTCCTTCTTCCTGCTCCTTGAGGAGCTGGATGCTGAGCCGGGAGGGGGAAGGGCAGGTTGTTGTACCTGGGGGAGCACCCTCTGGCAGCCTAATGGACCCCCTTTGTCTGAGGTCTCCTGCAGCACTGGGACTCTGCAGCACCCCCTTCCTCAGGGCTTGTGGCTAAATGCCACCCTCTAGCCATGAGCCTCGCCCTGTGCTGTGCTGCAGAGCGGAGGCCGTGTTGCCCTTGGGGAAGGCAGGGTGCTGCCCCACTCGCAGAACAGAGAGACTCAGAACTATTGCGTGGGCCTCCCCCAGCTGTCTAACTCCATTACTCCGACAGATAAAGGAGCTGGGTGGGGAGCAGCTGCCCGGGTGCCCCAATGCATACGAAATCTGGGCACACTCCTGTGGGGGAGCCAGAACAGCAAGAGCAGTGACAAGGCCTCTTCGGACGCCTGCCTACCCCAGCAGTGAGCCGAGGGGCATTTCCTAAAGTGTCCTTCATCAATGAGGAGGAGCGAGAAAATGCACCATGAGCGACAGACGTTACTCGTGTTGCTCAGTGCAGGCTCAGAGACCGGTATCGGACCCAGAAGAGAATCGAGCCCCGGGTGAGTTTTATATCCACATCAATTAGCTGTTCCCTCTTACTGGGGAGGTGACTTTGGAATAAAAATGCGGACGTTCTCTGCCCTGTACTCTCGGCATAGGCACTATGCTTAGAAACCCAGCACCCCATCTCTTCCTGTAAGCTGCTTTTTCGATACAAAAATCAGCTAGAGTGTGATCCAGCTCCCCTAGGAGTCAGTGAGATTGACTTCAATAGAGTTGATGGGGGAGGAGGCTGCTGAACCCCCCCCAGTAAAAGGACATTTTAGGGGACCATTAAATAAACAATCAACCCATAAAAAGGCATTTTCAATGATGAATGTCAAGTCTTGTTTAAAAGACTTCTGACTAGCAAGAGCAGCTGCAACTGGCAGAGCCCCTGAAGTTCACCTCACTCCCAGAACGAAGCCAAGCAGCAGCGCGGATGCTGCAGTAGCTCGTTAATGTATTATTCATTGATTATTCGCTTCCAAACTGGTGCTTCAGGACACGGTTCAGCAAATCTTTTAATCAATAATTAGTGAGATTTTCTCTCTCTGCCGGAAAGCAGAACAGCCTGAGTTAAACTGGCTTTTCTGCAACTTCTGGAGACATCTCCAGTGGGGGAAAACCGATCAGATGAGGGGCGGTGGCTCGTCAGGCACACTAAAGCAGGGACTTGAAATGAATGGAGAGCCCAGTGCTATGACTTTACAGCTCCTGCCAGGACTTACTGCAGGACTCTAGAGCTGACTTTTCTAAAGTGGATGGCTTGGTTTGCGCTGCCCGGCCAGAGAGAACGTAGTCCTCATTTTCAGAGCTGTTGAGCACCCAGAACTCCTATTAAAGTCAATGGGAGCTGGGAATTCCCTGCATCTGAAAATCAGGGTCTCTGTGGGGCTCAAAAACTGACACCCTAAATCAGTGGCCACCTTTGAAAATTATGGCCACAATATTCAGGCTTTATGCAGTAAACGGCTGAGAAAGGAGATTCCCAAACCTGTCCTTTAAAAGAGTAGTTTGCTTCCAGTTTAGAGGACCTGTGTGATGAGCGTGGGGGCTCCTATGCAGCTTGGCCATTGGACAGTATTTTCCCCATAACCAAAATCTAAAACTCCTGCAAAAAGCTGTCGGAAAGAGTCTGGGGGTTTGGGGACCTTCAAGCTGCTCCTAGTTGACAAGCACCTTGTGGTATCATACAACAGAGCAAAAGAGAACAATTTCTGAACACTCTACATAGGAAAAGTACCTGTCCTGGAGAAAAAGATTAAAAGTATAAAGATGCACATGAAAGGGAAAAAATGTACTCCGTTGAAGAGGAGATCGTGCAAGCCTATTCCAGTTACTTACTGAGGACGTT
This sequence comes from Caretta caretta, assembly GCF_965140235.1. Lineage (NCBI taxonomy): Eukaryota > Metazoa > Chordata > Testudines > Cheloniidae > Caretta > Caretta caretta. Next base: position 14,407,875 of record NC_134220.1, on the reverse strand, counting down.
CAGCTGGGTTCCTCCACCGAAGATCCACCACCATGATACACACCTGTGCAAAAACCTCCCGCTCAGTGAGAGGAAGATCCCACTCGTGTCATGAATCCAGCACGGAAAAACTCCTTTGGGGTTATTCCTCTGACGCCCAAGAGCAGGATGAGATGTCTTCTCTCTGTAGAAACTCCTGGCACAAGGGGTGAAATGAGTTTATTGGGAACAAACCAAGCATGGTGGTCCTAGCAGAGTCCTAGGGATGGGCAAACTGGTTTGAACAGAATACACTCCTCCACCCCCACCCCTTTGCCCATTAATAGAGCTGAATGCAAGTCAAATATGTTGAGGGCAGGGTTAGGGGTCCAGTCTCGTCCCAGTGCTCTGAGCCTGCTGAGGACGGCTGGGCTCATAGGACCTGATCCAAACATCGCTGAAACGAATGGAAAAACACCCACAGGCTCTGGATCAAGTCGAGAATCATGGAGCTGTAACTTACCCCCTGATTTCCTCATCCTGACCCCCAATATCCCCTGCTGTCCAGAGCGGCTCTTCGCCACAGCAGAGACTCTGGCTCCACGTGTTTGCTCTGGGTGGATTCCATGAAGGAATGTCCAGCTCTCTAGGAAGTGAAGTGATTTCTGGCTAATAGGGAAGCCGTTCCAAGCAGGAAGGGCCTTCCAGCTGAGGTCAATGGAAAAGCTTTGATAGGTTTTCAGGCCGGACCCATCGAAACCAAATAACTGATGTCATTTAGGACACTAGGTCAGTACCTGCCTCCCCGTTCCTCAATGAAATCAAGTGCCTACCTGCGTGCATGGCTTTCTGTACTTGAAGAGACCATCTCTCAGGGTCATGACATGTCATGCGCAGCCCTGTTCATAACTCGTGGGAGCTCCGTCCTGTGTTTACCCCTCTAACAGGCACTAGGGGTCTGCCGGACGCTTTCTTTTTACCATTCTTCTGTCTCACTTTTTTTAGGCCAATGTTTTTGCTGGAGCTGCAGTTCTTGGCACCTTGGAGAACCAAGCCACTCAATTTGGTGCCTAAATATGGACTTAGGTCCCTAACTTTGGGCACCAAGGGCTGTAGGGTTAGGAAAAGGGTTGGACTGGCAGGCCTAGAGCCCGAAGCCCTCTTTAGAGGTGTAGCATGTAGGATTTCCCCATGATGGTCTGCCAATGCACCTCAACCCTACGTGGGAAGGCCCGGCTCTAGGGTGAGTGGGTCTGTAGTTCAGTCCCCAGATGTCCAGGCCAATTCAGCCCTTGGCTGTTCCACTGTAAAGGCCCATAAAGGGGCTGGCTGCGGTGGTAATTTTGGGATGTGGAGACTTGTCCACTAGGAGCTGAACCTCGTTCCTTTATCCCGTCACCGAGACCATTAAACAGCTTCAGTGTGGTGCTCTCTGGTTACCATGGCTGTTTGCTAAAGGGTGCTATGGTAGCAGCAAGGGGCTAGCGAGGGATTTGTAATGCCGACGCTGATCGCTGGCTTCCATTGCTGGAGAAAGAGGAGACATCCTGGGCCTGATTTCTCCCTCCCCCCCCCCCCGACTTACAACTGGGTAAACCAGGAGAAACTGTGCTGAAGTCAGCACAACGAGCCCCGTGCAAAGCAGGTGTCGGCGAGAGAGGATCAGGCCCAGTTTCCCCCGGGTGCCGAACTCTGAGTGGCAGGGGGATTCATGCCCCCGTGTAGGGGCAAAAACTTGAGCTCAAGGCCCCTCTCCCTTCCCCACTCACCCTACCATGCAGTTGTCAGGAGGGAGGGAGCTAGAACTAGGAGACCAGACTCCTGGGAAGGGGGAAGACTGGAGGAGACAATCATGCAATGATTGTCCAGCCATTTGAGTCCTGAACTGGAATTCCAGAGAGCATGATATTCATGCTCTTGCATACATCTGATTGTGGCCTCGTGCTTGTACCCTGGGCAATGCTGCTGAGGTTTACCAAGGATTATGCCTGTGAGAGGTTAGAGTAGCCGGTGAACACAGCACTTGGGGGCACAACTGCTCTGAAGAATGTTTCCATCGATCAAAGCGCTTCTGGCTCCTTTTCCAAGCAGAGAGGAGCCTCAATTAAAAACCCTCTGATGTTACAAACAGCCCCATTCCGATAACGGGTCAAATCGAAACTCTAGATCTGGGCAACTTCTGATCGTTGGGGTGTTTGAGATTCAGATCCAGAGCAGGATTTTGGGTTTGGGTCCAAATTTCAATGCAGGTGAAACTAGTACATTGTAGCCACTGAGCAAAAGAAAAGTTACTCTGTGCCTGGAGCCTTTTAATAAGTAAATGTTTTAAAACATGACTGCAAACTCATTGGCTCCATCTCACAGCTCCCTCCCTGTGTGTGTGCGCGCATGTATCTCATTTCACCATGCATAGTACCGGCCAGTGTCCATTGCACAGATCTGGGTAGAGGGAGGAAAGAAGGAGACAGGTTCTTCCCCCGTCCCCAATTCCCAACTCCCTTCCAGAAGTGGAGAATCTGGCAGGCCAGGGAGAGGACCCCAAACACTAGTGCTAGGCGGTGTACACCTCCTTTCAAGCCCTTCCGTGAGCAAACCGATTTAACCCATTCCCTACACCCCTTGATCTCCTCAATTATTATTTTAAAGTGTACATCATTACTGAAGACTTTATTTTAATAAAGGCATCTCCTTTGGCTGCATCTGACTTGGGCACTTGGAGTCCTTGATAACTCCTCTGTAGGAACTTGGTTCCCAGTGGTACCTAAGTGCTGCTGTCTGGGATGTCCATTGTATCTGCAGATTTGGACGCTGTCATTGCGCTAAGGGGAAATAATACCTCAACACGGTGTGTGGTTTTGATGCAAGACTAGACAATTGTATTTAAGAGTCCAATAGTTTTTGATGAGTCAGTTCACACGATGAGCAGCCTAGAGCTATAAACCTCAAGGAAGCCTGGATTGTTATGATTGAATTGTAACTAGAGCGTTTGCATCACACAATCAAACATCTCTGCATTGTCACCTTTGCTCATTTGGAATGAATCACATTTTACCCTGGGATTAGCCCTATTGACTTCAATAGGACTTAGGCAGAATTTGGTCCTCTGTAATTAACCAACAGAACTTGCTTCCGGGGAGAGTTTCTGCGGTAGGGATCCCTGGGTTTGGAGTTACCACCTTAGATCAGATCAATCGTTAGCTCATCTATGACTCCCAAGGAATAACACCCCAGCTCTCTGCTGCTAGTGTTCATGGAGTAAGTAGCTAAGAAAAAGTGTAACGCAAAAGAGACTCAAACACAGAAGGATGAACATTTGGATGATAAAGGTACATGTTTTATTGGAAGATAATGTAAATAGTTCAAATACAGTCAGTAAGTGTGAAGAGCACAGAAGAGGTTTAACTCTGCACAGACACAGTGATAGCCGAACGTTTCTGGTTTTATTAATATTGTAACAAGGCTGCATCAGAGGTTAAAGCAGGAAGGATGTTTCCAGGGAATGCAGAGGGGCGAAAGCAGTGGGAACATAGGAGTAACGGTGGGTATCAAAGGGATCACATAAAACAGGAAGCGGTTTTGCTGGAAATCAGCATTATGGTTCCTGGCTCCCCTGGGAAACTCTCTAGTGACTGACATGGGAACTGGCTGAGCCCCCGGGGTTCAGAGGGTTAAGAACACTCTGAGCTCTTCAGGGACTTCTCGAAGTTCTTCCCATCGTGTGTCACCAGGCAGGTGTAGGTCTCATGGGTCTTCCACTTTGATGCATCCAGAGACAGGTAACTGCTGGCCATGAACTTGTTGTCACTCTGTTTGGATGGCTTGGTCGTCTCCACTCCAGTGGAGATCTGCTGGCCGTCAGCTTTCCAGGTGACTTGGACTGAGCCTGGGTAAAAGCTGCCCAGCAGACACACCAGTGTGGCTTTGCTCTTTGTTTTGATCTCTTCCGAGGATGGAGGGAAGAGGTGCACGGTAGGAGACGCCTTTGGCTGACCTACAAGACAAGGAGATTCAGTGTGAGGATTAAGGAGAATGATTAACATTAGCTGAATTGTAGAACGTGCCAAAGCAGAAGGAAGGAAACTATTTCAGAGCTAAATAATGTGGGTGTGATTGCCAATTTTCATTCAGTTTGAGTTTTTTTTTCCTATACAACAGTGGAGCTTGGAGTCAAACTATTGCTGTGAATAGTTATGATCAGTGTGCATATTCTCAATGACTCTAATGTTACAATGGGGCTATCTGCATAAGGACTACTTAGATGGGTCAGAGTTGAGGATGGGGCCCTGACTCAGACCTCAGAGATGCACATGCTGAGAGCTAATCAGGGAAAACATCTGGCAGAGGCATTGCACCGAACTCGCATCAATAGCACCATGCTACAGCTGCCCCATCTGTTGAAAAATGCTTCCCTTTCAATTACTGTATCCAACTGTGAGCTCCTTCCTATGCCCTGCACTCCTGGGGCAAGCTCCCAAACATTGTGGAGACAATTATCTCCACTAGGCTATGCTGAAAACAACGTTCGAAGCTGCAGACGTTGTACTTTTGAGGGATTTTTTTTTTAAAAAAAGTTTTTTCATAAAATGTTATAAAACCCACTTTTCAGCTTTTTTCTTCCACGGAGAGTTAATGGGATTTGATCAGTCTTAAATAAAGACGGGAAACTTAAGAGAGAGAGCGTGTGATCCAAAGCCCATTGAATTCAATGGAAAGACACTCATTCGTTTCAATAGGCTTTGGATCAGGCCCTAGATAACGATCTAGCCCATTAGCAATACTAACTCCATTGTCTTTAGTAGTGTGACTCTGAATTTACACTGGTGTAACTGAGATCAGAATCTAGTCCTAAGTATATAGCACATTTCACAATTCATACCCGAGTCAGTAACTAGATGCATTTTCAAAAAGTGAGTTCAAGTCTTATTTAAAAGACTTATCACTAGCAAGGCAAGAAAAAACACCCCCCCCCCCCCCAGAGTGTGCCATTAAAATTCAGAGTTCAGCAAAGCAAATGAAGGCAATTCCAGAGCTTCCCATAGAATCTGTGTGATGTCGTGTTCTTTGATTATTCCAGTCCAAATTGCTGCTTAAGGACATAATCCTGCAAACAGGCTAATATATTCTTAGGGAGGCTTCCTCTTTCTAAACGTCAGACTTTTAGGAACATTGTTCTGCAGGGTCTTACAGCCTTTAAGCTTCATTTTCTGTTAACCTCAGTAGTTTCCCCCTCTACAATATTGACAAGCTCTTTGTGTCTTACAGGTTTTGGGGAAACCTAAATCTGCCTAGCTCTCAAGTCCCTATTGTAGCTGGAGGCCCCAGTGCTATTGCAACCCTTCAGGAAAGTTGCCCTTTTGTTTTAATTAAGGCCCCTTAGTTTAGGCTTTGAGCATTTTGTGTTTGGCTCTGTTTGATGTTGTAACTGTTGCCAATGGTGATAGTTCAGCTGTGCAGCCCCATCCCGAGGGGGGGGGAGGGGGGAAGAGGAGGTGACCCTTTGTAAATAGAACTGTCTAGCAAAGGAGGTCTAGGGCGGGAGACGGTGAGTGAGAAGACCTGGGTGCTATTTCTGACTCTGATACTGATGTGCTGTAAGACCTTGGGCAGGTCACTTCACCTCTACGCTTCACATTCCCCAACTGTGACATGAGGAATAGTAACCCCTATTGTAAAATACTCTGAGATCCTCACAAGGCACAATGGGTGAAACCCTGGTCCCACAGCAGTCAATGGCAAAACTCCGACTGCATCAGCGGGGCTGGGATTTCCTGAAATGTACTGCAGGTTTGATTAAATTCTTGTTACTGCAGAGAGTCTCTATGTTCCCCTGACTACAAGGATCTAGATGGCCCAGGCCTGTCACTAATGACTCCTTGCCATATTTCTTCTAAGTACATTTTAATATTGGAGACTGTCATAAAAGAGCCTAATATGTCTCACCCTCCCCTTGATTTCCCATGAAGCTCCCATAGGGGTCAGTGGGAGATCTTCATGCAGAATAAAGGGAGAATATGTGTCAGGGGTTTCAGCAGGGGAAACCTGCAGCCGCCTGAATTAAGATGCCCCCTTTTCTCCCTTTTCCATGCCCAATCACTGTTAACGTTAACAGTGAACTCCTCCACTACATTGAGTATTGGTGGAAATCTGAACTAGAATAAGAAAGCAAACGAAGTTTTGGTTTGTCTCAGAAGCTGAGTGGCAGTTTGTCTTGGTGACACAATAGTCTTCTGAAAAACCAGACCTCCTATAAAAAGCACAGCATTCCCTTTCTAAATGATTGTATCTGGGGGAGGTTTTCCTTCAAAGAAAGGAGGAAAACCAAACCCATTCCTGTTGCATAAACTAGCAGAATTCTAATTGACTGGGTCACAGTTTCCCTCCCCCCCCCAACCTTCTGTGACCCCAAAAAACCCAACCAACATCAAACAAACTAGGGCAAGGAACTTAGAAATTTCACTCATGGGAGAAACTCAATATCCATTTTTTAAAAAGACCAAATCCTTCACTTGCGATAAATTCTGAGGCGAGAACTACAAGCCCCTTCTTAATCACAGAGCAAAAGGAAAGAAAACAATTTCAGTATGATTCATTCTACTGGAACAAAAAGATGCAAAGTTTTTAAAAACAAAACAAAACAAGCTGGACAATAAACTAGCTGGACAATAATTATAGAGGAATATTTCAGTTACTTACCAAGGACGGTTAGCTGGGTTCCTCCTCCGAAGACATTCCACAGTGACACGTGGCTGTGCAAAAACCTCCAAGCAGAAGGTGACCCCGTGGATGTGCTGAATCAGGAATTGCCAGAGATCAGGAAGACGTTCCTTTTCTCTGAGGAGACTCCTGGGTCCAATGAATGTTGGTTGGGCATTAGCACAGCAGGGTGCTCCCACATGGACACCGTGCATAGAATGAGAATGTTGCTACCTCCACCCTAATGGACGCCACCATGGATCTCTTCACGCCGCATAAAGGGAGACTATGTACCAGAGGTTTCAGTAGGGGAATCCTGGGAAGGACCATGCTATAGTTCCAGCATTTGACACTTACCATTGATTGTTGCTGCGTCAGTGTTTCTGGAAGTGTTGTCTTCTGGGGGAAGAACACTTGGACAGAATAACAGAACATTCTGCTCTTCACCGATTCGGAGGTCTTTTGCAGATAAGATGGGCTTCTCTGTGGAGAACTTGGAGCACCTATAGACATGAACACCAAGGGCCAATTCCTGCATTGATATCCCATATAGCTTCACGGATTTCTTTTTTTTTTTTTTCATGTGCCATCCTTTAGAGGATACAGCAGGTATTAGGTAGGTCAGACTCCTGGGTTTTGCAGGATTGCAACACTTAAAAATGAAGTCCGAGAACCTATGTCAAGCACTGGAGAGCCAGGACAATTGACTACTGAACGCAGTATGTTGGAAACGATGTGTGAAAACTGGTACTGCATTGTTATAGTAAGTGATACCCATTCTCTGTAGCGGTCATTATTGTCTTATGGGAGAAGTTAGGATAACTGTACTGTACCTTCTCTGATCTGCCTCTTCAGGAGACACCAGACCAGGGCAGAAGCTACTCCATCCCATATTCACAGGAGATGTTGCTGTGTCGGCCCTTGGCAATAGGGTATCTGGTTCAGGATACGTCTGGAGCTGTGAGACAATGACCCAGTGCTTATGGTTTATTTCCCAGGGAATAAAACCTACATCATCCTTGGTTTAGGGCCTAGCAGTCGGTTCAATACAGGTTTTCCTGACTGCTGTTGGTAGCTGAAAACCAGTTGGGAACCTCCAAGCTTTTCTGGGACTATCGAGGCTTTGTCTGTCTGGTAAACTTGAATTTACCAAGTCTTTGTACCAATACAGGCTGGTCATTTAATAATATGGCAGGATACATCAATCTGGAAGCAGCCTGTAGAATTAACTTCAGCCTGTATCTGTATTCTGATCTTTTTGCCAGTTGAACCAGGCACTCTTGTCTTAAAGATGTTGATTTCAAACTCTCAGCATTACAGAGCTCTCCTCTCCCTCCAGAGAGTCACAGGGCAGATTCACTTCCTGGTGCCCAGTAGACTGTTCACTTGTGATGCTAACCCCCTCTCTCTCCAGGCATCAGCAACGTAGATCTTAACTGTGATCCCTCTCTCCACTCGGCTGGTTTCATCTGTCCTTCCAGAGCACTGCACCATCCCTCTGTCTGGAAATGTGAACTTCTTTCTCTCTCTGGTATCTATAGAGTCCAGCTAAGTGTCATAATTAATGTATGGGACCTGAAAGAAAAACTCATGTATTGACCAGTGAAGTCTACTTTGGGGGCAATGGTGGCCCCCTCCAGCGCTCTCCCACGCGGGGAGGTTTGCAGCCCCTCTGTGCAGCAAGCTGGTCTCCAGATGGACTGGGAGCCTCCACCCGGGTCCATGCTGGCTAAACCCTGGGGTGGTTTAGGCGTAAGTCTTTATACAGATGCAGGGGAGCTCAGCTTGCTGTAAAGTGCGCAGGGAAGAATACAGAGGAGGGGCGGTGCGTGCTTTGTGTATTGGAGCACAGCAGGGGTTAGCTCTGATGAAATAATATGGCAACCTCTTTCTCAGACAGCATATGCCCAGCTCTGCTCTTACCCCAAGACTCTGCAGTGGGATGATGATGAGTGAATCTGTAAGACACTTTTTCCAACTCTGCATTTTAAAGCAAAGCACGGATCTCCGGGCTCCCGAACTCACCGGTGAGGAGAGCTTTTAAAAATACTTCACACCCTTTGACGTTCTCCAAGCCAGGAAGTGCCAGCTGAAGATATCCCAGAATGGAGCGCTCTGTGACCTAACAGATAACTGACATCTCATCGCAGTCATGAGTCAATTTTTAATAGTTCTGCAGTTCACCTCTAAGGGTGTGACCTATGGCACTTTGCGTGCCATACTTCTGATGCTCAAGTGCTTCCAGCTCTAGAAAACAAGGACATAGAGACCCCAATGGATGCTACGGGCCAGTCTCAGTCGAGCATAACTCCACTGCAGTCAATGGCATTATGGCCAGTTTATGCTGGTATGACTGGAGAATCAGACCTCAAGTGGGTGCATGTGAAATCTGAATGTAGCAATGTTGGGGACCTGTAGAAAAACACACGTACGGACTCAGAGGGGAGACAACCCACATCTTCCCCAGGTAGAAGTTCTGGTAGACTCCATGGGGGATTTTTTTAGCTGCTCTCTGGTGGTGTCTGGTTTCTACTGGAGGACCTGGAGCCCAGGGTCTGTAAGCCCCACAGAGCCAGTGGACCAAAAACCCCTCTGCTTTCCAAACCCTAGCTGACAAATCAAGCCAATGGAAGCTAGTTGAAAATGTTTAAACTGGAATTTCCCCTGGAGTGGCACTCATCTGATGGGGAGAGAACAGCACACCTGAACACTGCACACCACCCAGGGCATGCCCCAGAAGCAGGAAGCCAGCTACAAAACAGAAGACAGAGGGGTATTTACAGAAACTGCAGATAAACTATCCCTCTAGCTGTCTATGAATTGTAGGGCTTTCTATAGCATCTGTCACCATCGTATCAAAGGGTAACATTTTAAAAAGCACCTAAATGACTTGAGAGACACAACCCCATTTTCAAAAGTGATTTAGACACTTGGGGCCAGATTTTTAAAGGTATTTAGGTGCCTAAAGATGCAGATAGGGGCCCACTGGGATTTTCAAAAGAACCTGGGTGCCTAACGGTCATTTATTGCAATACCTTTAAAAATCTGGCCCTTAAGAGCCTCAATCCCATTGACTTAGATCCTAAGGAAGTTTGTCACTACTGAAAATAACCTCAAAGCTTCATGCAGTTTTTCAATCTATTCATCAGAGTCTCCGGGAGCTCACATTTGCATGGCAAGAGGATTGATCAATAATCATTGAGCAAAGGAATTTAATCTCTTTCCAGAGCCCGTGCATCAAGAACATTATTTTAAAAAATCAGCACAAACCAGTTGGTTCTAGCAGCCAACTCTTTCTGGTGGGCTTTCTCTCTCTCGGATCCCTTCCCTCCCATGCTTGCATTGCGAGCTCCTGAGAGCGTTGGAGAGCCATTGTCTCCTCTGTGTTCTTTACAGCACCATGTACTAGCTTAGTGCTCCACAAAACAGCAATGATCTGGGATAATTATCACTCGCAGACAGTTTGTGTGTGTGTGTGTGTTGGGATGGAGGGACAAACAGGTGCAGAGATGTCAAAAACGTGTGATGGGGAAGAAAATATCATCCTTCAAAACTCCTCGATTGGCTAGCCTCCATTTGTCGTCTTTCCTCTTATTCCTTTTCATTGGTGGTGGCAGAGCATGAGTGGCCTGCCAGCAATGAGAGGCAGATACTGTGAGTGTTAGCTCCCACCCTGCTCTCCTCAAATATCTGGCATACAGAAATGATACCAATTTAAACGCTGTAAAGCTCATTGGCCTCCTCAATTATTGTTTTAAAGCTGACGTGGCTGTGGGAGAATCAGTGTTGAAGTGTCTCTTTTGGCTGGCTGGCCCTGCACTGCTCATGGGTCCATGTTAAACGCTCTCCGTGATTTGAGTTCTCAGGTATACAAACGGTGCATGCTGCTGTCTGGGAAGGGAGGGACAGACTCCAGGGCGCCCCTCAGAGTATCCAGTCTCGCATGCTACTGATTCCCCAGCACAACTGATGGGTTTTTAATGGGGGACAAACTGTCTGGACAAGCCAATTAAGACCCAAACTGTGCAACACACCAGAATAATTAAGGACCCTGGTGCTGCACACCCCACAGAATCCAGACCATCACTAATGTTATGATTTATTTGTAAATAAATAATAAAGCATCTGAGGGATTCCAAAGAATTTACACACTTACACAGCGGGTCAAACTGGTCACCCCCTTCCCCTCTGGCTGAAACACAGCAGGTGTCACCCAGGGGCCAGCAGGACGAGTTTATTTCAAGCAGATTTCCATGTACAGCTGAACCTGCGGGGAGGGCCAGTTGGGTGGGTAGAGAGCTGTCAGCCAGGTTGGTGTTGGCAGGATATTAAAGGCCACTCTTCCAAAGAGGGGTTTGTGTCTCTACTGACCAGAAGTAGCTAGGAGCTCTGTTTGCAGCCTATCCCAGGGAACAGCCTGCAGCAGTGTGGTCCCCCTCACTCTATGGGCCAGATTTGGACACTTATTCCCCTAAGTGCTGACCTGTTCAGCCAATAGCCCATTGACTCCAATGAGGCTTCTTGAAGAATGACTAATGCTCAGGGAGAAGACGGGAGCGGAAATCTGCCCCCTGCGAGGGCAGAGGGTGACTCAATACTAACTCACAGAGCGGACTGGTCTCTGCAGGGCTAGTGACCCAGCTGAGCATTGAGCCAGCCAAGCCCTGCTGGTCTGTTGGGAGCTGCCAGGATCCCAGCACAAGCAGGGCTGGCTGCAGAGCCACGGGGGTTTGCATTACACTCTCATGCAGCCCACGATCCCCCAGTGAATCCCTAACACAACGTGTGCTCTGGAGAGAGATTTGTGCAGCAGCAATTGTCACCCCTCCCAGAAGGCTGGCTGAGAGCCAGAGTGACCCGTGTTAGGGGAGAACAGTCACAGCTTGGGTAATGATCCCTCTGTGACATTTCTCCCCCTTCCCCTCCCCTGATCTCCATGATATTACACGTCACTTAGCGTTACTTCTTCCTTAGCTTGTCTGAAACCCCAAAGCCACAAGATCCCTACTAAAAAGAAAACCATATTGGCTGATAAAAAGGTAAGTTTATTTTATTGGAAGAGAAGGTGAATGTTGCAATTAATACACAAGGTGTAAAAGGGACAGAAGAAGTTAAACTCTTCACAGATACAGCAATACTTGCATGTTTCTGGATTTATTAATATCCGAACAAGGCTGCATCAGAGGCTAAAGCAGGAAGGACATTTCCAGGGAATGCAGAGGGGTATGAGCAGCGGGGACATGGGAATAAAGACAGGTGTGATGAATTGGTAAAATCCCCCACCTAAAACAGGAAGCAGATTTGCTGGAAATCCACACTATAGCAGTGCTACAGGCAGATTCCGGCTCCTCTGGGGACCCCCTACAGACTGACACGGGAACCAGCTGAGCCCCCTTTGGTCAGAGGGTTAAGAACACTCTGAGCTCTTCAGGGACTTCTCGAAGTTCTTCCCATCGTGTGTCACCTGGCAGGTGTAGGTCTCATGAGTCTTCCACTTTGATGCATCCAGAGACAGGTAACTGCTGGCCATGAACTTGTTGTCACTCTGTTTGGATGGCTTGGTCGTCTCCACTCCAGTGGAGATCTGCTGGCCATCAGCTTTCCAAGTGACTTGAACTGAGCCTGGGTAAAAGCTGCCCAGCAGACACACCAGTGTGGCTTTGCTCTTTGTTTTGATCTCTTCCGAGGATGGAGGGAAGAGGTGCACGGTAGGAGACGCCTTTGGCTGACCTACAAGACAAGGAGATTCAGTGTTAGAAAACCCAAATCCAGAGACTGCCAGTGCAGAATGTAAGAAATTCCAGGTCTCTGCAGTGTAACAAATCCAACCTCTCACAAGCGCCATGGGCAGGGTAATGATCTGCGATGTAAGGTGTTCTTGTGGTTAAGGCACAGGACTTGGGGTCCATTCCTAGTTCTGCCACAGGCTTCCTTAGTGAACCTGATGAAGTCACTTACCTCTCTGGCTATGGAAGGGGGTCACATCACTGACCTCAGCGCACACAGGCTTTTTCTCAAGGTTTATGGTTTTTTACATATTTCTAAAGCGCTGAGACACTTGGTGGAAGGTGCTGTAGAAGTGCAAAGTATTATCAGGATTGTTTCCAAGCTCACCTTTCATTCATTGTTGCTCAGAGAAAGGGAAATACGACTTCTGAACAGCTAGCAACCTCGGCAGTTTGCAGAGAATTCCTCCCTATTAAGTGCAAGATTTTGATACCTTTCCTCACATTGAGTAGCACCTTCCTTCTCAAATGGTGCCATTTAGTGCAGACGAAGGTGCTACTCATTGAATTAAGTAGGAAGATATTTCCATGGTGAAAACACTCTCTCTCTCTCTCTCTCTCTCTCATTTCTCAAGAACAGTCTATCTGAGAATGGGGCTATTTCTTAGGGTCTAAGCTTAGAGTTTAATTTGCCTGTTCAGGCCCTGGGGGCTGCTTCACTAGAGTCACAGAGGAATGTAGGGTAACCCACATATTTCCAAATGAAAAAAATGCTATAACAGATAATTAGAAAAAAAAAACCAGTAGGATCCAAAGCATAGGATGGGAGAGCTACATGCATTAAATAGTGTTTTATAGAAAGTTGTGTAAAATTCTGTAGTTTTGAGAGAGAGGGGGGCAGTTTGTTTGTGAACCATCCTATGGAATTCCACAGCAGGGATAAATTCTCTATTCTGCCAAGTGGGTCGATAAACCCATTGTTGAATCATCATTGTCTGTCTGGGTCTGTAGGCCTCTCTGCTAAGGGTCAGATCTTCTGCTTAACACTTGGGTGACAAACAATCTCCTACCACAGCCTGGTTGCCTGTTCCTGTTGCTGAACAGCCTAGTTACCAAGCAAGCTTGTGTTCAGCAGCTGTAAAGTACAGACTCATTTATGGGACCAATCCCTGCTTCAGGGCCCGATCCAGTGTGCATCTGAGTGTTTTGCTAGATTGGGGCTCAAGACCAGAGGAAAAGGACCTTGCAAACTACCACACTGAGGGTTGATTTCATGGTGGGGGCAGAGTAGATTCCCCTGGGCCCTAGCCTGGTGCTGTGCTGTGTAACTGCATAGAGACGGGGGGGCAAAGAAGGCACTACCTGCTTAAGAAGGGACGCAAAAGTTTGGGGAATTTTTAAACTCTTAGTAACATTTCTGCAGCAGCAGCCTTGGTGCTGGGGCCAAATTGGGATGCCCGTCCTCGCGCCAGGTTGCGCCTTACTCCACAGGCGGTCGGTCCCATTACATTAGTGGGACTGTATGAAAAGCAATGTGCTACTCGGCATGAGTAGGGCTCCCGCAGTCTGGGCCCTAATTATTTCACGCTTTATGTAGGTCAAAGCAGCCAAGAATGGTATTTGAGCTAATACTGTCAGCCCTGACTTACCGAGCCCTGGCTAAGCCAGGTCCACTAGGTCCCTTAGGCTGTTCTGTAAGTGAAGCCGGCTGATCCAGCCAGCATCCTGATCACTGAGCTTGGCAGACACACAATCCAGCCTCTATGAAGCCGTCCAGCCTTTCAGACTGGCCAGCAACCTTGTTAGTGCACAGTTAGTGCAACCTCTTTAAATCCCTTCCCCCTGCAGGCTGCTCCCACCCCACCCCATTTAACTAGTATCTTGCATATCTGAAAGGTTTTGGGTGGGTTTGGGTTGCATATCCAAACTGAAATCCAATTTTCTCCAAGGTACAATGGAGCAGATCTTCAGTGTCAGAAGTAAGTCAGTCAGTGCAATTAGACTCACTCAGGGTAAGCGTAAATCAGTGTAGTCCATTGCTGGCAAGGAAGCTACGTGGATTTACACCATGTGGGGAGCTGGCCATCTATTTTTAAAATTTGATCAGTCCCTTGTCTAGCTCCAACTGAGCAATGCTACAAATAGGGCTGGTTGAAAATGACCCATCAAAACCATTTTCAGTGGAAAATTGGTTTTCCACTGAATGAATATTTTTGTGGCAAGTATCTGCTTTTCTCAAAAAAAAAAAAATCATTTTTTTGTTGAAAATCCGAAAATGGAAAAAGTGGAAATCTTAAGCCAAAACCTCTCAATAACTGAAGCATTCTCGGTTTTCAGCTGAAAATGCTTGTTTGGGATTTTGGGCCCATTGAGATGAAAATGTTTTTTTGTTTTGCTTTTTCTGAAATTATTCACAGAAGAAAACCATATTTTCTGCCCAGCTCTCATTCCTAAGCATTCCCTTCCAACGGCCCCCAACAAATCCGATTTTAAATCACCAGGGAGCAAGGATTTTTATAGCAGATGAGATGTCACGGGATTGGACACCTGTCTGCAGGATCCTGGGGTGAGTGCTGGTGGAGGTCTATTGCGGACAATGGAGCTAGGGCATTGTACGGCACCGGAGAAGCTGACCCGGGATTTCTTTCATACACTGACTAGCACCCGGTGCTAATGAGAAATAGTTCATACCCGAAAAGAAAAAGAGGGAAAATCTTTTCCTGAAGGGGCTAAAACTAGGTCATCGTAAGTGGGGGCCCAGTGGCAGAATCTCAATAGGTTTCATGGTCAAATTCAAACTTCTCTTGAGTGGGAAAAGAAAAGAAAATCCAACATGGGCCATGTACACCTGCTATGACTATACAGAGAGACTAAACGTTCTTCCCCAGACAGTGTAAAGGTCCATATATAAAGTGAGAGGAGTCCCGAGCCCAGCATGAAGATGAAGAAAGCAGGAAAAAACCATGGAAAATGTACAATACAGCCAGGAGGAGGAAAGTTTGAGAGTAATTCAGTGACTTACCAAGGACAGTCAACTGGGTTCCTCCACCGAAGATCCACCACAGTGACACATGGCTGTACAAAAACCTGTCCCAGTCGATGGCAGGGAGAGGTCGCCAGCACTGCCCGTGTGGGGGGGAAAAGAGGTACGGGGCAATCTCCACTGGCACCCCATGGGAGTGCAGGTTTATCCTTTCCGGAGAAACTCATCGTACAATTGGAGGAGTGAAGATCCACTGGGAAGTGAAGCAATGGAGTATTCCTTGGGAGAACTCAGAAGAAGACCAAATCCTGGTCCCCGCAGACAGCCCACATAAGAGAGCAGAAGATGGGCTTGTCGTTAAGGCAGTGGGTTGGGAGTCAGGAAAGCGGGGTTCATGTCCTGGCTCTGCCAATGACTTTGTATCTTTGAGCAAGTGACACCCTCTCTCTGCCTCCATTCCCCGTCTGTAAAATGGGGGCAGCAGTTCCGTGCCTCCGAGGGTGGTGTAAGGATAAGTTCTGTTTTGTCTCAGAGATGCTCAGGCACTACAGTGATGGGGGCGTGATGGTACCTAGAGGGAACCAAAGGAGCTCTGTGCTCTGGTACCGTTCTGGGTCCCACCACTACAGCGCTCCCCCAACCCCCGCACCGGCTGTGGATCTGCATGCGTGTCTGTGCTGCTGTGCCTGGAGCCCGTGGAGAACGGGTCTGGGTGCTGGAGGGCATGTACACAACTGGACTGCG
Source organism: Caretta caretta (assembly GCF_965140235.1). NCBI lineage: Eukaryota > Metazoa > Chordata > Testudines > Cheloniidae > Caretta > Caretta caretta. Next base: position 14,391,771 of record NC_134220.1, on the reverse strand, counting down.
TGTTGGTCCCTCCACTGCCATTTGGCCAGGACAGGCCAATACTGGGCCACATTCGTCACTGGTGTCATTGTATTGACTTTGGTGGAATTACGTCGGGGAAAGAATGAGGCGCACGAGCTGTCGTGTATGTTACGGATGCGATAACCAAACTTAGAAAGCACGTGTCCGGAACCCCACACGTCTGGGAGCACCAGCATCCTTCTCGACCTAATTAATGTATAGCATGTCCCGGTGACCCACCAATAAGTGTCAGCGAAGAGACAGATCAGACATGCCAGGGGCTGCACACGCGTGGATCGGGTGTGATCCAAACCACGTGCTGTCCTCGTCTACTCTCTGAATAGCGCAGCCTCCCTGCACCTGTTCGTGAGAAGCTAAGACATCCCCTCCCCCATTGTCCTAACGTACCTGATCGGGATCTTCAGATCGTCCAGGGGGTCGCTCTGACTCACTGAGCACAGCCCTTCTGCCAGAAGCTGCGTCATGACGTCCTGTGTTCACTCTCAGCTGAGCCATGCAGGGGGCTGGTGAAGTCTCCACATTGGACGTGCCTGAGGAAGGGCTGAAGATCCATGTGCCATGAAACCGATGGCCACCACGCTCTGTCTGAACCCCAGCAGTGGGTCAGGTGCAGGCATTGCTGGAAGCCCCGAGTCAAGCAAGATGCTCAGAACCTTTGGTGTTTGTAAAAGCCGTGTCCATCGCACAGCTGGCATATGCTGGAAAATGCCCCAGACCCTGTTGGCACCAATACAAGGCCAGGCTGGTATCTGCCCATGTGCAGTGCGCAGCAGAGATCAGCACTTTCCTCGAGGGAGCCCCCAGTTGCCTTTAGAAATTAACACATTGCCCCCAACGACAGCCATGTGCTCTGTATTTCCCAGCTGTTCTCAGCAGTAAACCCCAGCGCTGTCTCCCTGGACGGAGCTGCCATGAGACTCCCACCATTGCTGGGCTATTCCCTCCCCCTGACCTTAGGGGAGCCGCTCTGGTGTCTGCTGCCCAGCAGAGCGTGGGCGTGTGGTGCCCCTCTCGCCAAAGGCAGGGCCAGTAAACGTCTAGGCTGTGAGCTGTGTCCATGCTCAGCTGGTTTCTTATGAATTAAACCAGGGCCCTGGACCCTCCCTCTGACTGTAAACACGAACCCCCCCTTAGTGCCTGGTGTGCGTCAGCTCAGCACGGCCAGGGGCGTGAATGGTACCAGCCTAATTTCCTCATTAATGGGCCCTAGTTGAAGCCAAGGCTCACGTGCTGTGTTTGACACTTGATCCGGCACCTACTGGAGTTGGTGGGGAAGCTCCTGTGACTTCAGTGGTTCAGGCTCAGACGCTGTGAGAATTCCCTGGGTAGGGAGGGGAGGCCTCAGCCGCTGGCAAAAGTGCTGAAGTCCCCTTGTCAGAAGTGACTTCAGCATGTTGGGCCGGAGTGTTAAAGGTATTTAAGCACCTATATGTACAGGATGGCACCTAGCGGGATTTTCAAAAGCACCTAGCTGCCAAACGCCCATTCATTGCATTGCCTTTTAAAACTGGCCCTTACACTTCTAAATCCTATTGACTTTCAGTTGAACTTAGACTTTTAATGGAGTTAGTCACTTTTGAAAACACCTTAAATACTTCATGTAGCTTGTCAGTCCATTCATCAGTCTATTGTAGTTTACACGTGCAAGGCAACAGAGCCTTTTTGTCAATGAAGTAGTGTTAAAATCAGCGCACGCCCTGAATTCGAGTAGCGAACTCCATGGCCCATGCTCGTTCTCCCTCTCATACACACGTTCTGTGTGAGCTGCTGAAAACTTCTGAGAGCCATTGTCTCCTCTGTGTACTGCACACTCTTGGGGCTCCACAAATCATAACCTGGAATTCTTACCCCAACACCATGTACAGACGTGTTTGTGTAGGGGGGGATGGTGGGACAGCTGGTCTGGGGATGTTAAACATACTTTGTGAAGTTTAAGAACCCTTCATTCTTTCAAACTCATCCATATCGCAGCCTCCCTCTGCTCCCTTTCCAGTTAACCCCTTCTGTAGGAGATGGCAGTGCATGACTGGCCATCCATCCACCCATCCATGTCACCCGTATTGTGAGAGGCGACAGCATGGTGGTATCTGACACATACGTGGCAGATGTGATACAAACGTATCCCTTTACCTCCCTGGCCCCAGGACTGTCAGGGAATCAGGGTCTCCTTTGGCTGGTGGCCCAGCACGGCTCGGGGTCCATGATAAATGTCTTTGAGATGCAAATTCCCAGCTGTACACACGGTGCATGCTGCTGTCTGGGAAGGGTGAGACAGACCCCGGAGCTCCCCTCCGAGTATCCAGTCTCACATGAAACTGATTCCCCAGGACAACTATGGGGTAATTAATGGGACACAAACTGTCTGCTCTGGCCTGTCAAGGCCCAAATTGTGCAGCAGCCCAGAAGTAACAAAGGCCTGAGTGTTTCCAGAGAATCCAGATCATCAGTAATGTTTTGATTTCATTTGAAAAGCATCTTGAATCTGAAGACTCCCAAAGCACTTTACTCATTTACACAGTTGGTCAAACTGCACATAAAGGTCACTGCCTTCCCCTCTGGCTGAAACACAGCAGGTGTGTCTCAGTGGCCAGCAGCACTTGTTTAATTCAGGCAGATTTCCATGTGCAGCTGCCCCTGCTGGGAGGGCAGGTTGGGTGCGTACGGAGCTGTCCCCCAAGTTGGTATTTAATATCCTGCCCAATGGAACTCTTCCAAAGAGGTCCTTTGTGTCTCTACTGACCAGAAGTAGCCAGGAGCTCTGTTTACAGCCTAACCCAGGGACCAGCCTGCAGCAGTGTCGTGCCCCTCACTCTATGGGCCAGATTTGGACGCTTGTTCCCCTGAGTCCTGAGCTGTTCAGCCAATAACCCATTGACTGACTCTAATGAGGCTTCTTGAAGAATGACTAAAGGGAGAAAACGGGAGCCGGAATCTGCCCCCTGCGAGGGCAGAGGGTGACTCAGTACTAACTCACAGAGCAGCCTGCTCTCTGCAGGGCTAGTGACCCAGCTGAGCATTGAGCCAGCCTAGCCCTGCTGGTCTGTTGGGAGCTGCCAGGATCCCAGCACAAGCAGGGCTGGCTGCAGAGCCACGGGGGTTTGCATTACGCTCTCATGCAGCCCACGATCCCCAGTGATTCCCTAACACAACGTGTGCTCTGCAGAGAGATTTGTGCAGCAGCAATTGTCACCCCTCCCAGAAGGCTGGCTGAGAGCCAGAGTGACCAGTGTTAGGGGAGAACAGTCACAGCTTGGGTAATGATCCCTCTGTGACATCTCTCCCCCTCCCCTGATCTCCATGATATTACACGTCACTCAGCGTTACTTCTCCCTTAGCTTGTCTGAAACCCCAAAGCCAACGAGATCTCTACAAAAAAGAAAACCATATTGGCTGATAAAAGGTAAGTTTATTTTATTGGAAGATTATGTGAATATTGCAATTAATACATCAGGAGAAAAGGGGACAGAAGAAGTTAAACCCTTCAGAGTCACAGCGATAGTCAAATTTTTCTGATTTTATTAATATCCTAACAAGGCTGCATCAGAGACTAAAGCAGGAAGGACATTTCCAGGGAATGCAGGGGGTGAGAGCAGTGGGGACGTGGGAATAAAGACAGGTGTCATATGGATTGGTAAAATCTCCCATCTTAAACAGGAAGGAGTTTTGCTGGAAATCAGGATTATGGGAATGCTACAGACAGATCCTGGTTCCCTTGGGGAACCCCCTACAGACTGACTCGGGAACCAGCTGAGCCCCCTGTGGGCAGAGGGTTAAGAACACTCTGAGCTCTTCAGGGACTTCTCGAAGTTCTTCCCATCGTGTGTCACCTGGCAGGTGTAGGTCTCATGAGTCTTCCACTTTGATGCATCCAGAGACAGGTAACTGCTGGCCATGAACTTGTTGTCACTCTGTTTGGATGGCTTGGTCGTCTCCACTCCAGTGGAGATCTGCTGGCCGTCAGCTTTCCAGGTGACTTGGACTGAGCCTGGGTAAAAGCTGCCCAGCAGACACACCAGTGTGGCTTTGCTCTTTGTTTTGATCTCTTCCGAGGATGGAGGGAAGAGGTGCATGGTAGGAGATGCCTTTGGCTGACCTACAAGACAAGGAGATTCAGTGTTAGAAAACCCAAATCCAGAGATTGCCAGTGCAGAATGTTCGACATTCCAGATCTCTGCCTTGTAACAAATCCAACTTTTCAGAAGTGCCGTGGGCAGGGTAATGATCTGAGATGTAAGATGTTTTTCTGGTTAAGGCACAGGACTAGGAATCAGGGACCCAATCCTTGGTCTCTCATGTGCTTCCTTAGTGAACCTGGCCTAGTTAGTAACTGCCACTATGCCTGTAAAAGGGGATATCACTTTACTCATTCTTTTTGTCCCTTGAATCACTGAAGGCTTGATCCCATATTCCTCCTGCACAGGTATCTCCTATTGACTTCAAATAACAACTTGGGGCCTGCAAGAGGTACAGTGTTGGTGCTAAAGGGAAGAAAAATCAATTGGTGTGAAAGGGAGTAGAGAATTGCATTGCAATCTGTATGCACTGGACTTCTCGCAAGAGCCTTTCACAAAGGAATGCTGCAGCTGATTCTGCATTGTGCTGCATTTTAGAAATCTAAAAGCAGCTTTCTAAGGATTTTGTACTATGTTCTGGTTATTTATTCGGCGTTATTTCTTAGGGTCTAAGCTTCGCTTCGAGTTTAATGTGTGTGGTTAGGGCATCAGAAGCCACTTCAGTGCCCAGAGAGGAATCCAGGGTAACCCACATTTTTCCTTGTGGAACAAACCTATAAAACGTAATAACAAAGCAACCAGAATGATCCAAAGGATGGGATATGGGGTCTCGACACATTTCAGAGTGTTTCATATAATGTACCGTAAAATTCTATGGAGTTCAAGTAAGAGACTTTTTTTCTTTTTTTAACTATTCTATGGTATTCTATAGCAGGAAGAAAGTCTCTATATATTAAATTCTGCAAGTTGGGTCAATAAAGCTGTTCAGCAGTTATCATCGTCTGTCACATTCTGCAGGCCTTTCTACTAAGGGAACGTACGTTTGAAAAAGACCTCAACGGGAAATAATCTCCTTAACTCCTCCTGTGATATGCCGGCTGCTGAATAGCCTCGTTACCAAGTTGGCTTGTTGCTGAACCATTTTCAGAAGCTCGTAATGTACAGACTCCTGTATGGGAGGAATCCCAGCCAAAGGACTGGAGCCAGTATGTGTCTAAGTGCCTTGCTGGATGCGGGGCCAAGACAAGCAAAAGGGACATTGCAAAATATCACAGTATTGGTTGATGTCAGGGTGGGTACAGAGTAGAGTCCCCTGCCCCCTTGCACGATGTTGTGCTATGTTACTGCATGGAGCTATGGAGACAATAAGGGACCTCCTGGCTTAGGAATGGACACAGAAGTTTGTGGCATTTTTAACCCCCTAGTAAAAGGCACCCATGAACGCCACAAGTTTTGTCTTTCAATTGGCAGTGTAGCCAAAGCCTATGTAAAGTCCGCTGGCAGCCCTAGAATACCAGTCTAGGAAGGCGTCCAGCCTTTCCAGACTGGCCAGCAACCTTGTTAGTGTGCTCCAGGCTTGAGAGAGGCAATTAGTGCAGTCTCTTTCAAGCCCTCTCCCCGCGCAGTCTGGTCCAACCTCACCCCATTTATCTGTAACTCTCCATATTTCAAAGGTGTCCCTCAGCACTGTCAGAAAATCAGGTCTGAGTGGTATTCCCAAACTGAAATCCACGATAGCTACAGTCGTCCAAGGGACAGTGGAACTGATCCTCCGGGTCATGAGTAAGTCACTCAGTGCAGTTACACTCGCTCAGTGTAAGTGTAAATCCGTGTAGTTCCATTACTGCCAAGGGGGCTACACTGATTTACACCACATGAGCATTTGCTCTTATATTTTTAAGATTACATCAATCTCTTAACTCGTTCTCAATTAGCAATTCTACAAAAAGGGCTGGTCAAAAATGACTCACTCTATCTCCTGTCAGTTAACAATTGGGGTTTTATCTCAACGGACGTTTTGACGGAAAGTGTCTCATGTCGAAGGAATTTCTGGTTGGAAACTCAAGTTTCTGCAGATATCTGGGGATTTTTTCCCCTGTTTTCAGTAATTATTTTGTGAAAATGTTTCATTTTTGATTTTTTTTGCCAAAAATCTATTTTCTGCTGAGAATTTTGACAAAAATAACATTTTTAATTTTTGTTGAAATTTTCCAGAAAATGAAACCCATTTAGTGACTAACTCTTACCAAAATGAATAGTCTTCAAACTACTCCAGAAGATCAGATTTCAAATCACAAAGGACAAATTATTTTTAGATCAGATTAGATTTCAAGGGGTTGTACAACTATTTTAAGAAGGTTTAGATGCGTTTTGGTGGACATCTATTGAAAACAAAGGGACTATGTTGTTTTAGCTGGCTGAGAATCTGGCCCTTGGTTTCTTTCACATATTGGAAAAACCCAGTGCGAATAAGTAAGAAATGTCTAGTCCATGAAAACCAAAAACAAGGTAGAAAATATTTTCTTTTAGATGCTAACACCAGTTATTTAAAAATTGGGACCCAACAGCAAAATCTGGGTAGGTTTCATGGGCAAATTCAGAAACCTGTTCATTGGGAAAAGATAAAAAAACCATCCAGCATGGGACATCTACACCCTGTTCTGAGTCCGGACGGGCTAAATATTGTTCTCAACACCGTATGAAGGTCTGAGTGTATAGTAAGAGGAGACCCAAGCCTGGATCAAAGGCAGAAAAGGAGGAAAAAATCATGGAAACATTGCAGTCTTGGCATTGAGAAGGAAAGTTGGAGTGTAATTCAGTGACTTACCAAGGACGGTCAGCTGGGTCCCTCCACCGAAGACATACCACAGTGACACACGGCTGTACAAAAACCAGTCATGTTCAATGGCAAGGAAAGGTCTCCACCACTGCACTTGTGGAGAAAATGGCCATGGAACAACTTCTGATGGCCCTCCATGAGCGGGAATGTTCATCCTTTCTGGAGAAGCTCATAGTACAATTGATTGATTGAATGAAGATCCATTGGGAGGTGAAGCACTGGAGTATTCCTTGGGAGAGCTGACATGGGGCCAAATCCTGGTCCACGCATGCGCACCACATAAGAGAGCAGAAGATTGTCTTGTTGTTAAGCCACTGGAGTGGGAATCGGGAGACAGGGGTTCAAGTCCTGGCTCTGCCACAGACTGATGTTGTGCCCTTGGGCAAGCCACATAATCTCTGTGCCTCAATATCCTATCTATAAAATGGGGATAGTACTTCCCTATTTCACAGGGGTGCTGTAAGGATAAATTCTTTTATGACTGTGAGATGCTCATGTTGGATATACCCTGTTTCTAAAACACGTGTCTGTAACCCACACCCCTGGGAGCACTGGCCTCTCTAAAGACATAGTGTAAAAACTCTCCTAACACCACACCAACAAGTGTCTGCAAAGAAACAGATCTGCCATGCTGGGGCTGCACGTGTGTGGATAGGAAACCAACACCATGTGCTGTCCTCGTCTCATCTGGATAGTGCAGCCTTCCCTGCACCTATCAGTAAGAAGCTACCACATCCTGCCTTACCTGATCAGATAGTCCATAGGGCCAGGGGTCGCTCTGAAGAAGCTGCATCATCATGTTCTGTCTTGTATTTGGCTGGTGAAGTCTCCACACTGGACGTGTCCAAGGACCAAGTAAATAATGCTCAAGATCCATGTGCCGTGAAACCAATCACCACCATCCTCTGCTGCAACCCTGTTAGTACCAATACAAGGCAATGTTGGGATCAGTGTCCAGTGTGCAGCAGAGATGAGTGCTTCCCTGAAGGGAGCCCCCCATTTGCCTTGAGAAATTAACAGAGTGTCCCCAACGACAGCCATGTGCTCTGTATTTCCCAGCTGTTCTCAGCAGTAAATCCCAGCGCTGTTTCCCTGGACAGAGCTGCCATGAGACTCCCACCATTGCTGGGCTATTCCCTCCCCCTGACCTTAGGGGAGCCGCTCTGGTGTCTGCTGCCCAGCAGAGTGTGGGCGTGTGGTGCCCCTCTCGCCAAAGGCAGGGCCAGTAAACGTCTAGGCTGTGAGCTGTGTCCATGCTCAGCTGGTTTCTTATGAGTTAAACCAGGGCCCTGGACCCTCCCTCTGACTGTAAATACAACCCCCCCTTAGTGCCTGGTGTGTGTCAGCTCAGCACGGCCAGGGGCGTGAATGGTACCAGCCTAATTTCCTCATTAATGGGCCCTAGTTGAAGCCAAGGAGGTTCACGTGCTGTGTTTGACACTTGATCCGGCACCTACTGGAGTTGGTGGGGAAGCTCCTGTGACTTCAGTGGCTCAGGCTCAGACCCTGGGAGAATTCCCTGGGTAGTGGAGGGCAGGCCTGAGCCGCCAGCAAATGTGCCCAAGTCCCATTGTCAGAAGCGACATAAGCACTAGGGGACAGAAAGTTAAAGGTATTTAAGCACCTATAGTTACAGGCAGGCGCCTAGTGGGATTTTCAAAAGCAGCTAGCTGCCAAACCCCCATTCATTTCATTGCCGTTTAAATCTGGCCCTTAGGAACCTAAGTCCTATTGACTTTAAGTTGAACTTAGACTTTTAATGGAGTGAGTCACTTTTGAAAAACCCTAAATACTTCATGCAGTTTTTCAGTCCATTCATCAGTCTATTGCTGTTCACGTGTGCAAGGGAACAGGATCAATTACTAAACATTGAGCAAAGGAAGTTAATCGCTTTCCAGAGCCCTTTTGTCAATGAAGTAGTGTTAAAATCGTCGCACGCTCTGGGTTCTAGTAGTGCACTGATTGGCACATGCGCGCGCTCTCTCTCTCCCTCTCTCTCTCTGATCCTTTCACTCTCCGACTTGCATTGTAGGGGCCTGAAAACTTCTGAGAGCCATTGTCTGCTCTGTGCTCTGCACTCTCTTGGTACTCTACAAATCATCATCTGAATATCTTAAGCCCCCCAAGTACAGACGTGTGTGTGTGAGGGTGTTGGGATGGTAGGACAAATCGGTGTGGGGATGTTAAAAATACTTATTCATAAAACCATCATTCTTTAAAACTCATCCATAGTGCAGCCTCCCTCAGCTCCCCTTCCCCCTTATTCGTTTCTGGAGGAGGTGGAAGTGCATGACAACCGCTCTCCGTGAGGCAAGTTCCCAGCTGTACACAGGGTGCATGCTGCTGTCTGGGAAGGGTGGGACAGTCTCCAGGGTGCTCCTCAGAGTATCCAGTCTCACATGCAACATGAAACTGATCCCCGGACCCCCAGCTCCATTTATGAGTTTTAATGGATCACAAACTGACTGCTTTGGCCCCTCAAGGCCCAAACTGTGCAACACACAAAACGTACTAAGGGCCACAGTGTTGTGCACCCAGAGAATCCAGATCATCAGGAATGTTCTGATTTAGTTCTAAATAATGAGGCTTTTCAAATGGAATAGCTTGACTCTGAAGGCTCCGAAAGCACTTCACACGCTTACACAGCTGGCCACACTGGGCATGAGGGTGCCCCCCTTCCTCTCCGGCTGAAACACAGCAGGTGTCACCCAGGGGCCAACAGGACGAGTTTCTTTCAGGCAGATTTCCATGTACAGCTGCCCCTGAAGGGAGGGCCGGTTGGGTGGGTAGAGAGCTGTCGGCCAGGTTGGTGTTGGCAGGATATTGAAGGCCACTCTTCCAAAGAGGGGTTTGTGTCTCTACTGACCAGAAGTAGCCAGGAGCTCTGTTTGCAGCCTATCCGAGAGAACAGTCTGCAGGACTGTCATGCCCCTCACTCTATGGGCCAGATTTGGACGCTTGTTCCCCTGAGTGTTGACTTGTTCAGCCAATAGCCCCAATGATTCCAATGAGGCTTCTTGAAGAATGACTAATGCTCAGGGAGAAGACGGGAGCTGGAGTCTGCCCCATGAGAGGGCAGAGGATGACTCAATACTAACTCACAGAGCGGACTGCTCTTTGCAAGGCGAGTGACCCAGCTGAGCATTGAGCCAGCCTAGCCCTGCTGGTCTGTTGGGAGGTGCCAGGGTCCCAGCACAAGCAGGGCTGGCTGCAGAGCCACGGGGGTTGCATTAAGCTCTCATGCAGCTCACGATCCCCCCAGTGATTCCCTAACACAGCGTGTGCTCTGGAGAGAGATTTGTGCAGCAGCAATTGTCACACCTCCCAGAAGGCTGGCTGAGAGCCAGAGTGACCAGTGTTAGGGGAGAACTGTCACAGCTTGGGTAATGATTCCTCTGTGACATCTCTCCCCCTCCTCTGATCTCCATGATATTACATGTCACTAAGCATTACTTCTCCCTTAGCTTGTCTGAAACCCCAAAGCCAATGAGATCCCTACTAAAAAGAAAACCATATTGGCTGATAAAAGGTAAGTTTATTTTATTGGAAGATTATGTGAATATTGCAATTAATACACAAGATGTAAAAGGGACAGAAGAAGTTAAACTCTTCACAGATACAGCAATAGTCAATTTTTTCCAATTTTATTAATATCGTAACAAGGCTGCATCAGAGACTAAAGCAGGAAGGACATTTCCAGGGAATGCAGGGGGTGAGAGCAGTGGGGACATGGGAATAAAGACAGATGTCATATGGATTGGTAAAATCCCCCACCTAAAAGAGGAAGCAGATTTGCTGGAAATCGGCATTATGGGAATGCTACAGAGAGATCCTGGCTCCCTTGGGGAACCCCCTACAGACTGACACGGGAACCGGCCAAGCCCTCCGGGGGTCAGAGGGTTAAGAACACTCTGAGCTCTTCAGGGACTTCTCGAAGTTCTTCCCATCGTGTGTCACCTGGCAGGTGTAGGTCTCATGAGTCTTCCACTTTGATGCATCCAGAGACAGGTAACTGCTGGCCATGAACTTGTTGTCACTCTGTTTGGATGGCTTGGTCGTCTCCACTCCAGTGGAGATCTGCTGGCCGTCAGCTTTCCAAGTGACTTGGACTGAGCCTGGGTAGAAGCTGCCCAGCAGACACACCAGTGTGGCTTTGCTCTTTGTTTTGATCTCTTCCGAGGATGGAGGGAAGAGGTGCACGGTAGGAGATGCCTTTGGCTGACCTACAAGACAAAGAGATTCAGTGTTAGAAAACCCAAATCCAGAGACTGCCAGTGCAGAATGTTCAACGTTCCAGATCTCTGCCGTGTAAGAAATCCAACTTTTCAGAAGTGCCGTGGGCAGAGTAATTATCTGAGATGTAAGATGCTCTTCTGGTTAAGGCACAGGACTAGGAATCAGGGACCCAATCCTTGGTCTGTCACGTGCTTCCTTAGTGAACCTGGCCTAGTTAGTAACTGTCCCTATGCCTGTAAAATGGGATATCACTTTACTCATTCTTTTTGTCCCTTGAATCACTGAAGTCTTGATCCCATATTCCTCCTGCACAGGTATCTCCTACTGACTTCAGATAACAACTTGGGGCCTGCAAGGGGTACAGTGTTGGTGCTAAAGGGAAGAAAAATAAATTGGTGTTAAAGGGAGTAGAGAATTGCATTGCAATCTGTATGCACTGGACTTCTCGCAAGAGCCTTTCACAAAGGAATGCTGCAGCTGATTCTGCATTGTGCTGCATTTTAGAAATCTAAAAGCAGCTCTCTGAAGATTTTGGATGATGTTGTACTTACTAGTTTAAGGATATTTGTTAAGGTCTAAGCTTTACTTCGAGTTTAATGTGTGTGGTTAGGGCATTGGAAGCCACTTCAGTGCTCAGAGAGCAATCCGGGGTAACGCACATTGTCCCTTATGAAATAATCCTATAAAATGTAATTACAAAGCAAGCAACATGATCCAAAGAATGGGGCAGAGAGCTAGACAAGTTTAAGAGTGTTTCATATAAAGTACCATAAAATTCTATGGAGTTCTAAAAGAAAGATTTTTTTTTTAACCATTCTATGGTAGGAATAAAGTCTATATCTTAAATTCTGTAAGATGGGTCAATAAACCTATTAAGCAGTTATCTTTGTCTGTCACACTCTGCAGGCCTTTCTACTAAGGGACCGCACTTTTGAATAAGACCTCAATGGGAAATAACCTCCTAACTCCTCCTGTGATATGGCGGCTGCTGAACAGCAGCCTTGTTACCAAGCTGGCTTGTTGCTGAAATGTTTTCAGAAGCTTGTAATGTACAGACTCCTGTACAGGACCAATCGCAGCCAAAGGACTCGAGCCAGTATGTGTCTAAGTGCCTTGCTGGATCAGGGTTCAAGACGAGCAAAAGGGACAATGCAAAATATCACAGTATTGGTTGATGTCAGGGTGGGTACAGAGTAGAGTCCCCTGCCCCCTTGCACGATGTTGTGCTATGTTACTGCATGGAGCTATGGAGACAATAAGGGACCTCCTGGCTTAGGACGGGACACACAAGTTTGCGGAATTTTCAACCCCCTAGTAAAAGGCACCTGCCTTCTAACTGGGGCCAAACTGAGCCTCATTCCAGGTAGCACCCTACTCCACAAGGGGTCGGTCCCACTGACGTCAGTGGGCCTGTTTGAAGAGCAAGGTGCTACTCAGCACGAGTAGGCTCAGTGCAGCCTGTGGGCTGTAGTTATTTCACACTTTACACAGGTCAAAGAGACAAACAATGTTGTCTGAATTAGCACAGGCAGCCCTGATTTACTGAGCCCTGGCTAGCCGAGATCTATCTGCTCCTCAAGGTTTTGCTGTACCTGAAGCCTGCTGGCCCAGCCAGCATCCTGATCATTGAGCTCTGAGCTTGGCAGCCCGAGAATGCAGCTTCTAGGAAGCCGTCCAGACTGGCCAGCAACCTCGTTAATGTGCTAAAGGCTTGAGAGAGGTAGTTAGTGCAGCCTCTTTCAAGCCCTCTCCCCCCTCAGGCTGCTCCAAGCCCACCCCATTTATCTGTAGCCCTCCATATTTCAAAGGTGTTGGGTGTCCCTCAGCACCTGCAGAAAAACAGGTCTGAGGGTATTTCCAGACTGAAGTCCATGATAGCTACAGCCATCCAAGGAACAATGGAACCGACCCTCCAGGTCAGGATTAAGTCAGTCAGTGCAATTACACTCACTCAGTGTAAGTGTAAATCAGTGTAGTTCCATTGTTGTCAAGGGGACTGTGTTCATTTAAACTCTATCAGGATTCGTTCTTATATCTGTAAAATTACATTGATCTCATATCTCGCTCGAAATTAGCAATTCTACAACTAGGGCTGTCAAAAATGACCCATCAAATCTCTTGTCAGTGAAAAACTGGGTTTTCATCTCAATGGAAATTTTTACAGAATGTGTCTGAGGTCAAAAAATTTCTTGTTGGAAACACAAAAACTCAGAACCAAAAGGTTTCTGTAAATATCTGGGGGTTTTCTTTTTCACCCAATAATTACTGAAAAGATAGTGTTTGTTTTTTAAATTTTTTTCCTAAAAAGTCAATTTTCTGCTGAGAGTTTAGACAAAAATAACAGTTTTCATTTTTGTTGAAATTTTCCAGAAATTGAAACCCCATTTTGTGACTAACTCTTGCCAAAATGAAAAGTCTTCAAACTACTCCAGAAGGTCAGATTTCAAATGACATGAAAATAATATGTCCTTTCTCACATTACATTTCAAGGGATTGTACATCTATTTTAAGGAGGCTTCGGTGCATTTTGGTGGAGATCTATTGAAAGTAAAGGCACTATGTCGTTTTACCCTGGCTGAGAATTTGGCCCTTGGTTTCTTTCTCATTTTGGGAACACCCAGTGTGAATAAGGAATGTCTAGTCCATTAAAACAAAAAACATTTTCTTTTAAAATGTTTTCTTTTAAGATGCTAACACCAGTTATTTAAAAATTGGGACCCAGCAGCAAAATCTGGGTAGGTTTCATGGGCAAATTCAGAAATCTGTTCATTGGGAAAAGATAAGAAAAATCCAGCATGGGACATCTAAACCTTGTTCTGACTATCCACAGATTGAACATTTGTTCTCAATCCTGTGGAAAAGTCTGTGCATAAAGAGAGAGGAGACCCAATGCTGGCTCTAAGAGAGAAAAGGAGGAAAAAAATCATCGAAATATGACAGTATTGGCATTGAGAAGGAAAGGCGGTGAGTAATTCAGTGACTTACCAAGGACGGTCAGCTGGGTTCCTCCACCGAAGACAATCCACAGTGACACAAGGCTGTACAAAAACCAGTCATGTTCAATGGCAGGGAGAGGTTGCCACCGCTGCACGTGTGGAGAAAATAGACACGGGACGACAACTGGGATTTCCTTGAGGGCGAAGGTTCATCGTTTCTGGAGAAGCTCATAGTACAACTGATTGAATGAAGATCCATTGGGAGGTGAAGCAATGGAGTATTCCTTGGGAGAGCTGACATGGGGCCAAATTCTGGTCCCAGCATGCAGCCCACGTAAGAGAGCAGAGGAGGGTCTTGTACTTAAGGCACTGGAGTGGGAGTCAGAAGATGGGTTCAAGTCCTGGTTCTGCCACAGACTGACTTTGTGCCCTAGGGCAAGTCACGTCATCTCTTGCCTTAGTTCCCCATCTGTAAAATGGGGATAGTACTTCCCTATTTCACAGGGGTGGTATAAGGATAAATTCCTTTAGGGCTGTGAGCTGCTCAGGTATGACAGTGATACAGGTCATAAACCTGCCTAGATAGAAGCAAATGAACTGTGTGCAAGGCAGCTGCTGCTGCACTGGGTTCCACTGTCCCTGTGCTCCACCAACACACCCACGGTCTGTGGATCTACAGGTACGTCCAGCATGCCTGTGTGTGCTGCTGTGGATGGAGCTCCATCTAGCACCACTGTGGGTGATGGAGGGGACGCAGAGAGTGTTTGAATTGGGGCTGCTAAGCTGTTGGTCCTTCCATTGCCAGCTGCCCCTCATAGGTCCCCAGGAGGGAGAGGCTGGCAAATTTATTTGGGATCCTGAGAGTGAACATGCTGAGCCACATTCAACCCTGCTACAATTATAGTGACTTGTGGGAATTCTACTAGAGAAGAATTAGGCCCATTTGCTGTCAGTATTTAATGTATCCAATAGTGTATTTTATGTCGGCGTTACCCATGTTTCTAAAGCACGTGTCTGTAGCTCACACCCTGGGAGCACTGGCCTCTCTACAGACCTAGTCAGTGTCAAAACTATCCTAGCGTCACACCAACAAGCGTCAGCAAAGAAACAGATCTGCCATGCCGGGGCTGCATGAGTGTGGATAGGAGACCAACATCACATGTTGTCCTCGTCTCTCATGTGGACAGTGCAGCCTTCCCTGCACCCGTCAGTGAGACGCTACCCCATCCCATGACACATGATCCTGCCTTACCTGATCAGGATCTCCAGATAGTCCATGGGCCAGGGGTTGCTCTGAAGAAACTGCACCCTCCTGTTCCGTCTCTCATTTGGCTGGTGAAGTCTCCACACCGGACATGTCCGAGGAACAAGTAAATAGTGCACAAGATCCGTGGGCCATGAAACCAATCACCACCATCCTCTGCTGGGACCCCAGCCATCGATCGGATGCAGGTGTTCCTGGCGGTCTAGCTGGTAGCCAAGGTTCTGCATCTGGCATATGCTGGAAAATTCTCCATGCCCTGTTAGCACCAATACAAGGCAATGTTGGGATCAATGTCCAGTGTGCAGCAGAGATGAGCACTTTCCTGAAGGGAGCCCCTTAGTTGCCTTTAGAAATTAACACAGTGCCCCCAACGACAGCCATTTGCTCTGTATTTCCCAGCTGTTCTCAGCAGTAAATCCCAGCGCTGCCTCCCTGGACGGAGCTGCCATGAGACTCCCACCATTGCTGGGCTATTCCCTCCCCCTGACCTTAGGGGAGCCGCTCTGGTGTCTGCTGCCCAGCAGAGTGTGGGCGTGTGGTGCCCCTCTCGCCAAAGGCAGGGCCAGTAAACGTCTAGGCTGTGAGCTGTGTCCATGCTCAGCTGGTTTCTTATGAATTAAACCAGGGCCCTGGACCCTCCCTCTGACTGTAAACACGAACCCCCCCTTAGTGCCTGGTGTGTGTCAGCTCAGCACGGCCAGGGGCGTGAATGGTACCAGCCTAATTTCCTCATTAATGGGCCCTAGTTGAAGCCAAGGCTCACATGCTGTGTTTGACACTTGATCCGGCACCTACTGGAGTTGCTGGAGAAGCTCCTGTGACTTCAGTGGTTGAGGCTCAGATGCTGTGAGAATTCCCTGGGTAGTGGAGGGCAGGCCTGAGCCGCTGGCAAATGTGCCCAAGTCCCATTGTCAGAAGCAACGTAAGCACTTGGGGACAGAGAGTTAAAGGTATTTAAGCACCTATAGTTACAGGCAGGCGCGTAGTGGGATTTTCAAAAGCAGCTAGCTGCCAAACGCCCATTCATTTCATTGCCTTTTAAATCTGGCCCTTAGGAACCTAATTTGAATTGACTTTCAGTTGAACTTTAGACTTTTAATGGAGCTAGTCACTTTTGAAAATACACTAAATACTTCATGTAGTTTTTCAGTCCATTCATCAGTCTATTGCAGTTCCCATGTGCAAGGGAACAGGCCCAATTAATAAACTTTGAGCAAAGGAAGTTAATCTCTTTCCAGAGCTTTTTTGCCAATGGTGTGTGCTGATTTTTAACACTACTTCAATGGGGTCTAGCAACGAACTATTTATGGTACATGCGCGCTCTCTCTCTCTCTCTCTCTGACACGCTCTGTCCCATCCCTTCACTCTCACCCTTGCTTTGTCCCCTCTGTGCTCTGCACACTCTTGGTGCCCCACAAATCACTATATGGGACTCTTATCCTGCCATGTACAGTCCTGTGAGTGTGTTGGGATGGGGGGAGGGGGGGGTCAGTCGGTCTGGGGATGTTAAAAATACTTTGTGAAGGTTAAAAAACCCTCATTGTTTAAAACTTCTCCGTAGTTCAGCCTCCCTCTGCTCCCCTTTCCCCTTATTCCCTTCTGTAGGAGATGGCAGTGCATGACTGGCCATCCATCTATCCATCAGTGTCACTCATATGGTGAGTGGGGGCAGCTTGATGGGATCTGACAAATACGTGGCATAAATGTATCCCTTTCCCTCCCTGGCCCCAGGACTGTAGGAGAATCAGGGTCCCTTGTGGCTGGCTGGCCCAGCACGGCTCCGGGGTCCATCATAAACCCGCTCCGTGATGTGAGTTCCCAGCTGTACACACGGTGCATGCTGCTGTCTGGGAAGGGTGAGACAGACTCCAGAGCACCCCTCAGACAGAGTATCCTGTCTCACATGAAACCGATTCCCTAGCACAACTAATGGTTTTTTTAAGGGATGCAAACGGTCTGCTCTGGCCCATCAGGGCTCAAACTGTGCAGCGCCCCAGAAGTAACATGGGCCTGAGTGATACCAGAGAATCCAGAGCGTCAGCAATGTTCTGCTTTCACTTGAAAAGCATCTTGAATCTGAAGGCTCCCAAAGCACTTTACACATTTATGCAGCTGGTCATACTGGACATAAGTATGTCTGGCTGAAACACAGCAGGTGTCACCCAGGGGCCAGCAGCACTTGCTTAATTCAGGCAGATTTCCATGTACAGCTGCCCCTGCTGGGAGGGCAGGTTGGGTACGTAGGGAGCTGTCATACAGGTTGGTGCTGGCAGAATATTAAAGGCCACTCTTCCAAAGGGGGGGCTGTGTCTCTACAGATCAGAAGTAGCCAGAAGCTCTGTTTACAGCCTATCCCAGGGAACAGCCTGCAGCAGTGTGGTCCCCCTCACTCTATGGGCCAGATTTGGACACTTATTCCCCTAAGTGCTGACCTGTTCAGCCAATAGCCCATTGACTCCAATGAGGCTTGTTGAATCTGCCCCCTGCGAGGGCAGAGGATGACTCAATACTAACTCACAGAGCAGACTGGTCTCTGCAGGGCTAGAGACCCAGCTGAGCATTGAGCCAGCCTAGCCCTGCTGGTCTGTTGGGAGGTGCCAGGATCCCAGCACAAGCAGGGCTGGCTGCAGAGCCACGGGGGTTTGCATTACGCTCTCATTCAGCTCACGATCCCCCAGTGATTCCCTAACGCAACGTGTGCTCTGCAGAGAGATTTGTGCAGCAGCAATTGTCACCCCTCCCAGAAGGCTGGCTGAGAGCCAGAGTGACCCGTGTTAGGGGAGAACAGTCACAGCTTGGGTAATGATCCCTCTGTGACATCTCTCCCCCTCCCCTGATCTCCATGATATTACACGTCACTTAGCGTTACTTCTCCCTTAGCTTGTCTGAAACCCCAAAGCCAACGAGATCCCTACTAAAAAGAAAACCATATTGGCTGATAAAAGGTAAGTTTATTTTATTGGAAGATTATGTGAATATTGCAATTAATACATCAGGAGAAAAGGGGACAGAAGAAGTTAAACTCTTCACAGTCACAGCAATAGTCAAATTTTTCTGATTTTATTAATATCCTAACAAGGCTGCATCAGAGACTAAAGCAGGAAGGACAGTTCTAGGGAATGCAGGGGGTGAGAGCAGTGGGGACGTGGGAATAAAGACAGGTGTCATATGGATTGGTAAAATCTCCCACCTTAAACAGGAAGGAGTTTTGCTGGAAATCAGCATTATGGGAATGCTACAGACAGATCCTGGTTCCTTTGGGGAACCCCCTACAGACTGACACGGGAACCGGCCGAGCCCTCCGGGGGTCAGAGGGTTAAGAACACTCTGAGCTCTTCAGGGACTTCTCGAAGTTCTTCCCATCGTGTGTCACCTGGCAGGTGTAGGTCTCATGAGTCTTCCACTTTGATGCATCCAGAGACAGGTAACTGCTGGCCATGAACTTGTTGTCACTCTGTTTGGATGGCTTGGTCGTCTCCACTCCAGTGGAGATCTGCTGGCCGTCAGCTTTCCAAGTGACTTGGACTGAGCCTGGGTAAAAGCTGCCCAGCAGACACACCAGTGTGGCTTTGCTCTTTGTTTTGATCTCTTCCGAGGATGGAGGGAAGAGGTGCACGGTAGGAGATGCCTTTGGCTGACCTACAAGACAAAGAGATTCAGTATTAGAAAACCCAAATCCAGAGACTGCAGTGCAGAATGTTCAACGTTCCAGATCTCTGCCGTGTAACAAATCCAAACTCTCACAAGTGCCATGGGCAGGGTAATTATCTGAGATGTAAGATGCTCTTCTGGTTAAGGCACAGGACTGGGAATCAAGAGATTTGGGGTCTAATCATTGCTCTGCCATAGGGTTCCTTAGTGAACCTGGCCTAGTTAGTTACTGTCCCTATGCCTGTAAAAGGGGATAATATTACTTTACTCATCCTTTTTGTCACTTTAATCCGTGAAGGCTTTATCTTGTATTCCTGCTGCACCCATAACTCCCACTGACTTCAAATAATAACTTGGGGCCTGCAAGGTGTACAGTGTTGGCACTAAAGATACAAATTATTGTTATGAAAGTGAGCAAAGAAGTATGTTGCGATCTATATGCATTGGATGTCTAGCATGAGTGGTTCACAAAGAAAATCTGCAATTCGTTCTACGTTGTGCTGCATTTTAGAAATCTAAAATCCGCTTTCTAAGGGTTTTGGACTATGTTCTGGATATTTGTTTGGGGTTATTTCTTAGAGTTTAATGTGTGTGGTTAGGGCACCAGAAGCCGCTTCAGTGCCCAGAAGGGAATCTGGGGTAACCCACATTTTCCCGTATGGAATAATCTTATAAAATGTAATAACAAAGCAACCAACAAGAGCCAAAGAATGGGACAGGGGATCTAGACACATTGATAGCATTCCATAGAAACTACTGTAATATAGTACAGCACTTTCCTAGAGAGAGCTCTTTTGAACCACTCTGTCATTCTATCTTCCCAGATAAAGTTTCAGGATATAAAATTCTGCAACATAAATCAATGATCTCATTGAGCAGTTACCATTGTTCATCACGTTCTGTAGGTCTCTAAGCTAAGGGTCAGATCTGTCTGCATGAGTCTTGGCTGGGAAATAGCTTTTTATCACACCGTGTCATATACTGGATACTCTTGTTGCTAAAATGTTTTCAGAAACATTTATGGGACCAAAGGACTCGAGTCAGTATGTGTCTCAGTGCTTTACTGGATCAGGGTCCAAGACAAGAGGAAAAGGGACATTGCAAGATATGGACACAATAAAGGACCTACTGGTTTAGGAATGGGTGCACCAGGGGTTTAAAAGTTCCTCAGAGTGGTAACATCCAGACACCTGGGACCAAACTGAGCAACTCTTCCTCATTCCAGGTAGCACCCTACTCCACAAGGGGTCGGTCCCACTGACGTCAGTGGGCCTGTTTGAAGAGCAAGGTGCTACTCGGCACGAGTAGGCTCAGTGCAGCCTGCGGGCTGTAGTTATTTCACGCTTTACACAGGTCAAAGTGACAAACAATGTTGTCTGAGTTAGCACAGGCAGCCCTGATTTACTGAGCCCTGGCTAGCCGAGATCTATCTGCTCCTCAAGGTTTTGCTGTACCTGAAGCCTGCTGGCCCAGCCAGCATCCTCTCCATTGAGTTCTGAGCTTGGCAGCCCTAGAATGCAGCTTCAAGGAAGCTGGCCAGCAACCTTGTTAATGTGCTCCAGGCTTCGGAGAGGCAATTAGTGCAGCCTCTTTCCTGCACCCCGCACAGGCTGCTCCAAACCACCCCACCCCCATTTAACTGCAGCCCTCCATATTTCAAAGGTGTTGGGTGTCCTTCAGCACAGTCAGAAAATCAGGTCTGAGTGGTATTTCCAAACTGAAATCCACGATAGCTACAGTCATCCAAGGAACAATGGAACCGATCCCCCGGGTCAGAAGTCAGTCAGTGCAATTGCACTCACTCCGTGTAAGTGTAAATTAGTGTCGTTCCATTGGTGCCAAGGGGGCTACACTGATTTACACCACATGAGGATCTGTTCTTATACTGTAAAAATATCAATCGCTGAACTTGTTCTGAAAGGAGACTGCAAATAGGGGTGTTAAAAATTACCCACCAAATCTCTTGTCAGTTAAAACATTGGGGTTTTATCTAAATGGAAGTTTTTGCAGAATGTTTCTCCAGATCTCGAAAAAACATCTTTTTTTACTGTTGGAAAAGCAAAAACTCAAAACCAAATATTTTCACCTGAACTCTGATTTCTCCCACCTCCCCGGCTTTTCAGTAATTGTTCGGTGACAACGTTTTGGTGTTTGGGTTTGGGGTTTTTGCCCCAAAGTCAAAATTTTCTGCTGAAAATTTAGATGAAAATATTTTTTTAAAATTTTTGTTGAAAATTTCCTATAAGGAAACTTTAATAATATTTTGTGACCAACTCTCACTAATTTGAATTTTCTTCAAGCTAACCAGACAAATCGGGTTTTAGATTGCAACAAACACATTATTTTCTCTATCACATTACGTTTCAAGGTATTGTACACCCATCTTAAAGAGATTTGGATGATTTTTGGTGTAGGTTTATTGAAGACCATGGGACTATTTTGTTTGACCTTGGTTGAGAATCTGGCCCCTGGTTTCTTTCACATATGAGTCAAAACCGAGTGCTAATAAGAAATGTCTAGTCCAGTAAAACCAAAGCAAATAAAAAACAATTGGGGGTTGGGAAATATTTCCCTGAAGAGGCTAATACCAGTTATTTCAAAATTGGGACCTGACAGCAGAATCTGGACATGTTTCATGGGCAAATTCAAAACCCTGTTCACAGGTACAATATAAGAAAATCCAGCATGCGACATGTACACCCTATTCTGACTCTCCACGGGTTAAACATTGTTCTCAACCCTGTGGGAAGGTGTGTGCATAAAGAGAGAGGAGACCCGAGCCTGGCACTAAGGCAGAAAAGGAGGAAAAAATCATGGAAACATGACAGTATTGGCATTGAGAAGGAAAGGCGGTGAGTAATTCAGTGACTTACCAAGGACGGTCAGCTGGGTTCCTCCACCGAAGACATCCCACAGTGACACACGGCTGTACAAAAACCAGTCATGAACAATGGCAGGGAGAGGTCGCCACCACTGCACGTGTGGGGAAAATAGTCATTGGAAAACTTCTGCTGGCTCTCCATGAGAATGAAGGTTCATCATTTCTGGAGAAGCTCAAAGTACAATTGATTGAATGAAGATCCATTGGGAGGAGAAGTAATGGAGTATTCCTTGGGAGAGCTGACGTGGGGCCAAATCCTGGTCCCAGCACACAGCCCATGTAAGAGAGCAGAGGATGGTCTTGTCCTTAAGGCACTGGAGCAGGAGTCAGGAGACCGGGATGCAAGTCCTGGCTCTGCCACAGACTGATGTTGTGCCCTTGGACAAGTCAGATCATCTGTGTGCCTCAATTCCCCATCTGTAAAATGGGGATAGTACTTCTCTATTTCACCAGGGATGCTGTAAGGATAAATTCCTTTTGGGCTGTGAGATGCTCAGATACAACAGTGCTACAGGTCATAAACCAACCTAGATAGAAGTAAAGGGGCTGTGTGCTAAGCAGCTGCCACTCCACTGGGTTCCACTGCCCCTGTGCTCCCCAAACACACCCACGGTCTGTGGATCTTCAGCTGGCCCTCATAGGTCCGTAGGAGGGACAGGCTGGCAGATTTATTTGGGATGCTGATAGTGAACATGCTGAGCCATGTTCAACCCTGGTGCAATTATAGTGGTTTGTATGGAATTTTACTACCGAAGAATTAGGCCCATTTATTGTCAGTATTTAATGTATCCAATAGGGAATCTCATGTGGGCGATACCCATGTTTCCAAAGCACGTGTCTGTAGCCCACACCCCTGGGAGCACTGGCCTCTCTACAGACCTAGTCAGTGTCAAAACTATCCTAGCTTCACACCAAGAAGTGTCAGCAAAGAAACAGATCTGCCATGTTGGAGCTGTTTGTGTGTGGATAGGAAACCAACACCACGTGTAGTCCTCTTCTCTCATCTGGACAATGCAGCCTTCCCTGCACCCGTCAGTGAAACGCTACCACATCCCATGACACATGATCCTGCCTTACCTGATCAGGATCTGCAGATAGTCCGTGGGCGAGGGGTCGCTCTGAGTCACTGGGCACAGAAGTTCCATAAGACACTGTGTCAAAACGTCGTGTGTTCGCTTTTGGCTGAACCATGCCAGAGGCTGGTGAAGTCTCCACACTGGACATGTTGGAGGAACAAGTAAATAGTGCACAAGATCCGTGTGCCATGAAAGCAATCACCACCATCCTCTGCTGGGACCCCAGCCTTGGTTCGGATGCAGGCGTTCCTGGCGGCCTCTCTAGAAGCCAAGATTCTGCATCTGGCATATGCTGGAAAATGCTCCAAGCCCTGTTAGCACCAATACAAGGCAATGTTGGGATCAATATCCAGTATACAGCAGAGATCAGCACTTTCCTGAAGAGAGCCCCTGAGTTGCCTTTAGAAATTAACGCATTGCCAGCAATGACAGCCATGTGCTCTGTATTTCCCAGCTGTTCTCAGCAGTAAATCCCAGCGCTGTCTCCCTGGACAGAGCTGCCATGAGACTCCCACCATTGCTGGGCTATTCCCTCCCCCTGACCTTAGGGGAGCCGCTCTGGTGTCTGCTGCCCAGCAGAGTGTGGGCGTGTGGTGCCCCTCTCGCCAAAGGCAGGGCCAGTAAACGTCTAGGCTGTGAGCTGTGTCCATGCTCAGCTGGTTTCTTATGAATTAAACCAGGGCCCTGGACCCTCCCTCTGACTGTAAATACAACCCCCCCTTAGTGCCTGGTGTGTGTCAGCTCAGCACGGCCAGGGGCGTGAATGGTACCAGCCTAATTTCCTCATTAATGGGCCATAGTTGAAGCCAAGGCTCACGTGCTGTGTTTGACACTTGATCCGGCACCTACTGGAGTTGGTGGGGAAGCTCCTGTGACTTCAATGGTTGAGGCTCAGACCCTGGGAGAATTCCCTGGGTAGTGGAGGGCAGGCCTGAGCCGCCAGCAAAAGTCCCCAAGTCCCATTGTCAGAAGTGACGTAAGTACTCACGCCTGGAGTGTTAATGGTGTTTAAGCATCTAAATATACAGATAGGCACATTGTGGGATTTTGAGAAGCACCTAGTTGCCAAACGCCCATTCATTTCATTGCCTTTTAAATCTGGCCCTTACGCTCCTAAGTCCTATTGACTTTCAGTTGAACTTAGACTTTTAATGGAGTGAGTCACTTTTGAAAATACCCTAAATACTTCATGCAGTTTTTCAGTCCATTCGTCAGTCTATTGCTGTTCACCTGTGCAAGGGAGCAGGACCAATTACTAAACATTGAGCAAAGGAAGTTAATCGCTTTCCAGAGCCTTTTTGTCAATGAAGTAGTGTTAAAATCAGCACACGGTCTGGGTTCCAGTCGTGTACTCGTTGGCACACGCGCTCTCTCTCTCACTCACACACACACACATGCTCTGTCTGATCCTTTCACTCTCATCCTAGCATTGTAAGCTCCTGAAAACTTCTGAGAGCCATTATCCCCTCTGTGCTCTGCACACGCTTGGTGCTCCAGAAATCATCATCTGGATATCTGGGCAGAGAGCTGTCTCCTAAGTCGGTAGTGGCAGGATATTAAAGGCCACTCTTCCAAAGAGGGGTTTGTGTCTATACTGACTAGAAGTAGCCAGGAGCTCTGTTTACAGCCTATCGGAGGAAACCGCCATCAGCAGTGCCCCTCCCTCTACGGGCCAGATTTGGTCACTTATTCCCCTTAGTGTTGAGCTGTCCAGCCAATAGCCCCACTGATTCGAATGAGGCTACTTGAAGAATGACTAATGCTCAGGGAGAAGGTGGTACCGGAATCTGCCCCATGCGAGGGCAGAGGGTGACTCAGTACTAACTCACAGAGCAGCCTGCTCTCTGCAGGGCTAGTGACCCAGCTGAGCATTGACCCAGAGTAAAAAGAACACAATATTAGCTGATAAAAGGTAAATTTATTTTATTGGAAGAGAAGGTGAATATTGCAATTAATACACAAGATGTAAAAGGGACAGAAGAAGTTAAACTCTTCACAGTCACAGCAATAGTCAAATTTTTCCGATTTTATTAATATCCTAACAAGGCTGCATCAGAGACTAAAGCAGGAAGGAGAATTCCAGGGAATGCAGGGAGTGAGAGCGGTGGGGACATGGGAATAAAGACAGGTGTCATATGGATTGGTAAAATCCCCCACCTAAAAGAGGAAGCAGATTTGCTGGAAATCGGCATTATGGGAATGCTACAGAGAGATCCTGGCTCCCTTGGGGAACCCCCTACAGACTGACACGGGAACTGGCCGAGCCCTCCGGGGGTCAGAGGGTTAAGAACACTCTGAGCTCTTCAGGGACTTCTCGAAGTTCTTCCCATCGTGTGTCACCTGGCAGGTGTAGGTCTCATGAGTCTTCCACTTTGATGCATCCAGAGACAGGTAACTGCTGGCCATGAACTTGTTGTCACTCTGTTTGGATGGCTTGGTCGTCTCCACTCCAGTGGAGATCTGCTGGCCGTCAGCTTTCCAAGTGACTTGGACTGAGCCTGGGTAAAAGCTGCCCAGCAGACACACCAGTGTGGCTTTGCTCTTTGTTTTGATCTCTTCCGAGGATGGAGGGAAGAGGTGCACGGTGGGAGATGCCTTTGGCTGACCTACAAGACAAGGAGATTCAGTGTTAGAAAACCCAAATCCAGAGACTGCCAGTGCAGAATGTAAGAAATTCCAGATCTCCGCAAAGGTGCCACAAGTACTCCTTTTCTTTTTGCGAATACAGACTAACACAGCTGTTACTCTAAAACAGATCTCTGCAGTGTAACAAATCCAACTTCTCACAAGCACCATGGGCAGGGTAATGATCTGCAATGTAAGGTGTTCTTGTGGTTAAGGCACAGGACTGGGAATCTGGACACTTGGGGTCCACTCCTAGTTCTGCCACAGGCTTCCTTAGTGAACCTGATGAAGTCACTTACCATCACTGACCTCAGTGCATGCAGGCTTTTTCTCAAGGTTTATGGTTTTTTACATATTTCTAAAGCGCTGAGACACTTGGTGGAAGGTGCTGTAGAAGTGCGAAGTATTATCAGGATTGTTTCCAAGCTCACCTTTTCATTCATTGTTGCTCAGAGAAAGGGAAATACGACTTCTGAACAGCTAGCAACCTCGGCAGTTTGCAGAGAATTCCTCCCTATTAAGTGCAAGATTTTGATACCTTTCCTCACATTGAGTAGCACCTTCCTTCTCAAATGGTGCCATTTAGTGCAGAGGAAGGTGCTACTCATTGAATTAAGTAGGAAGATATTTCCATGGTGAAAACACTCTCTCTCATTTCTCAAGAACAGTCTATCTGAGAATGGGGCTATTTCTTAGGGTCTAAGCTTAGAGTTTAATTTGCCTGTTCAGGCCTTGGGGGCTGCTTCACTAGAGTCACAGAGGAATGTGGGGTAACCCACATATTTCCAAATGAAAAAAATGCTATAACAGATAATTAGAAAAAAAAACAAAACAGTAGGATCCAAAGCATAGGATGGGAGAGCTACATGCACTAAATAGTGTTTTATAGAAAGTAGTATAAAATTCTGAAGTTTTGAGGTGGGGGGGGGAGTTTGTTTGTGAACCATCCTATGGAATTCCACAGCAGGGATAAATTCTCTATTCTGCCAAGTGGGTCGATAAACCCATTGTTGAATCATCATTGTCTGTCTGGGTCTGTAGGTCTCTCCGCTAAGGGTCAGATCTTCTGCTTAACACCTGGGTGACAAACAATCTCCTACCACAGCCTGGTTGCCTGTTCCTGTTGCTGAACAGCCTAGTTACCAAGCAAGCTTGTGTTCAGCAGCTGTAAAGTACAGACTCATTTATGGGACCAATCCCTGCTTCAGGGCCCGATCCAGTGTGCATCTGAGTGTTTTGCTAGATTGGGGCTCAAGACCAGAGGAAAAGGACCTTGCAAACTACCACACTGAGGGTTGATTTCATGGTGGGGGCAGAGTAGATTCCCCTGGGCCCTAGCCTGGTGCTGTGCTGTGTAACTGCATAGAGACGGGGGGACAATGAAGGCACTACCTGCTTAAGAAGGGACGCAAAAGTTTGGGGAATTTTTAAACTCTTAGTAACATTTCTGCAGCAGCAGCCTTGGCGCTGGGGCCAAATTGGGATGCCCGTCCTCGCGCCAGGTTGCGCCTTACTCCACAGGCGGTCGGTCCCATGACATTAGTGGGACTGTATGAAAAGCAATGTGCTACTCGGCATGAGTAGGGCTCCCGCAGTCTGGGCCCTAATTATTTCACGCTTTATGTAGGTCAAAGCAGCCAAGAATGGTATTTGAGCTAATACTGTCAGCCCTGACTTACCGAGCCCTGGCTAAGCCAGGTGCACTAGGTCCCCTAGGCTGTTCTGTAAGTGAAGCCGGCTGGTCCAGCCAGCATCCTGATCACTGAGCTCTGAGCTTGGCAGACACACAATCCAGCCTCTATGAAGCCGTCCAGCCTTTCAGACTGGCCAGCAACCTTGTTAGTGCACAGTTAGTGCAACCTCTTTAAATCCCTTCCCCCTGCAGGCTGCTCCCACCCCACTCCATTTAACTAATATCTTGCATATCTGAAAGGTTTTGGGTGGGTTTGGGTTGCACATCCACACTGAAATCCAATTTTCTCCAAGGTACAATGGAGCAGATCTTCAGTGTCAGGAGTAAGTCAGTCAGTGCAATTAGACTCACTCAGGGTAAGCGTAAATCAGTGTAGTCCATTGCTGGCAAGGAAGCTACATGGATTTACACCATGTGGGGAGCTGGCCATCTATTTTTAAAATTTGATCAGTCCCTTGTCTAGCTCCAACTGAGCAATGCTACAAATAGGGCTGGTTGAAAATGACCCATCAAAACCATTTTCAGTGGAAAATTGGTTTTCCACTGAATGAATATTTTTGTGGCAAGTATCTGCTTTTCTCAAAAAAAAAAAAATCATTTTTTTGTTGAAAATCCGAAAATGGAAAAAGTGGAAATCTTAAGCCAAAACCTCTCAATAACTGAAGCATTCTCGGTTTTCAGCTGAAAATGCTTGTTTGGGATTTTGGGCCCATTGAGATGAAAATGTTTTTTTGTTTTGCTTTTTCTGAAATTATTCACAGAAGAAAACCATATTTTCTGCCCAGCTCTCATTCCTAAGCATTCCCTTCCAACGGCCCCCAACAAATCCGATTTTAAATCACCAGGGAGCAAGGATTTTTATAGCAGATGAGATGTCACGGGATTGGACACCTGTCTGCAGGATCCTGGGGTGAGTGCTGGTGGAGGTCTATTGCGGACAATGGAGCTAAGGCATTGTACGGCACCGGAGAAGCTGACCCGGGATTTCTTTCATACACTGACTAGCACCCGGTGCTAATGAGAAATAGTTCATACCCGAAAAGAAAAAGAGGGAAAATCTTTTCCTGAAGGGGCTAAAACTAGGTCATCGTAAATGGGGACCCAGTGGCAGACTAGGTTTCATGGTCAAATTCAAACTTCTCTTGAGTGGGAAAAGAAAAGAAAATCCAACATGGGCCATGTACACCTGCAATGACTATCCAGAGAGACTAAACGTTCTTCCCAAGACAGTGTAAAGGTCCATATATAAAGTGAGAGGAGTCCCGAGCCCAAGATGAAGACAAAGAAAGCAGGAAAAAAAACATGGAAAACGTACAATACAGCCAGGAGGAGGAAAATTTGAGAGTAATTCAGTGACTTACCAAGGACGGTCAGCTGGGTTCCTCCACCGAAGATCCACCACAGTGACACACGGCTGTACAAAAACCTGTTCCAGTCGATGGCAGGGAGAGGTCACCAGCACTGCCCGTGAGGGGGGAAAAAGAGGTACGGGGCAATTTCCACTGGCACCCCATGGGAGTGCAGGTTTATCCTTTCCGGAGAAACTCATCGTACAATCGGAGGAGTGAAGATTCACTGGGAAATGAAGCAATGGAGTATTCCTTGGGAGAACTCAGAATAAGGCCAAATCCTGGTCCCCGCAGACAGCCCACATAAGAGAGCAGAAGATGGGCTTGTCGTTAAGGCAGTGGATTGGGAGTCAGGAGAGCGGGGTTCATGTCCTGACTCTGCCACAGATTTTGTGCCGTTGGGCAAGTCACATCATCTCTGTGCCTCCATTCCCCGTCTGTAAAATGGGGCAGCACTTCCGTGCCTCCGAGGGTGGTGTAAGGATAAGTTCTGTCGTGTCTCAGAGATGCTCAGGCACTACAGTGATGGCGGCGTGATGGTACCTAGAGGGAACCAAAGGAGCTCTGTGCTCTGGTACCGAGCTGGGTCCCACCACTACAGCGCTCCCCCAACCCCCGCACCGGCTGTGGATCTGCATGCGTGTCTGTGCTGCTGTGCCTGGAGCCCGTGGAGAACGGGTCTGGGTGCTGGAGGGCATGTACACAACTGGACTGCGTGTTGGTCCTTCCACTGCCATTTGGCCAGGACAGGCCAATACTGGGCCACATTCGTCACTGGTGCCATTTTATTGACTTTGGTGGAATTACGTTGGGGAAAGAATGAGGCGCACGAGCTGTCGTGTATGTTACGGATGCGATAACCAAACTTAGAAAGTACGTGTCCGGAACCCCATACATCTGGGAGCACCAGCATCTTTCTCGACCTAATTAATGTACAGCATGTCCCGGTGACCCACCAATAAGTGTCAGTGAAGAGACAGATCAGACATGCCAGGGGCTGCACACGCGTGGATCGGGTGTGATCCAAACCACGTGCTGTCCTTGTCTACTCTCTGAATAGCGCAGCCTCCCTGCACCTGTTCGTGAGAAGCTAAGACGTCCCCTCCCCCATTGTCCTAACGTACCTGATCGGGATCTTCAGATCGTCCAGGGGGTCGCTCTGACTCACTGAGCACAGCCCTTCTGCCAGAAGCTGCGTCATGACGTCCTGTGTTCACTCTCAGCTGAGCCATGCAGGGGGCTGGTGAAGTCTCCACATTGGACGTGCCTGAGGAAGGGCTGAAGATCCATGTGCCATGAAACCGATGGCCACCACGCTCTGTCTGAACCCCAGCAGTGGGTCAGGTGCAGGCATTGCTGGAAGCCCCGAGTCAAGCAAGATGCTCAGAACCTTTGGTGTTTGTAAAAGCCGTGTCCATCGCACAGCTGGCATATGCTGGAAAATGCCCCAGACCCTGTTGGCACCAATACAAGGCCAGGCTGGTATCTGCCCATGTGCAGTGCGCAGCAGAGATCAGCACTTTCCTCGAGGGAGCCCCCAGTTGCCTTTAGAAATTAACACATTGCCCCCAACGACAGCCATGTGCTCTGTATTTCCCAGCTGTTCTCAGCAGTAAACCCCAGCGCTGTCTCCCTGGACGGAGCTGCCATGAGACTCCCACCATTGCTGGGCTATTCCCTCCCCCTGACCTTAGGGGAGCCGCTCTGGTGTCTGCTGCCCAGCAGAGCGTGGGCGTGTGGTGCCCCTCTCGCCAAAGGCAGGGCCAGTAAACGTCCAGGCTGTGAGCTGTGTCCATGCTCAGCTGGTTTCTTATGAATTAAACCAGGGCCCTGGACCCTCCCTCTGACTGTAAACACGAACCCCCCCTTAGTGCCTGGTGTGCGTCAACTCAGCACGGCCAGGGGCGTGAATGGTACCAGCCTAATTTCCTCATTAATGGGCCCTAGTTGAAGCCAAGGAGGTTCACGTGCTGTGTTTGACACTTGATCCGGCACCTACTGGAGTTGGTGGGGAAGAGCCTGTGACTTCAGTGGCTCAGGCTCAGACGCTGTGAGAATTCCCTGGGTAGGGAGGGGAGGCCTCAGCCGCTGGCAAATGTGCTGAAGTCCCCTTGTCAGAAGTGACTTCAGCATGTTGGGCCGGAGTGTTAAAGGTATTTAAGCACCTATATGTACAGGATGGCACCTAGCGGGATTTTCAAAAGCACCTAGCTGCCAAACGCCCATTCATTTCATTGCCTTTTAAATCTGGCCCTTACACTTCTAAATCCTATTGACTTTCAGTTGAACTTAGACTTTTAATGGAGTTAGTCACTTTTGAAAACACCTTAAATACTTCATGTAGCTTGTCAGTCCATTCATCAGTCTATTGTAGTTTACACGTGCAAGGCAACAGAGCCTTTTTGTCAATGAAGTAGTGTTAAAATCAGCGCACACCCTGAATTCGAGTAGCGAACTCCATGGCCCATGCTCGTTCTCCCTCTCATACACACGTTCTGTGTGAGCTGCTGAAAACTTCTGAGAGCCATTGTCTCCTCTGTGTACTGCACACTCTTGGGGCTCCACAAATCATAACCTGGAATTCTTACCCCCGACACCATGTACAGACCTGTTTGTGTAGGGGGGAATGGTGGGACAGCTGGTCTGGGGACGTTAAACATACTTTGTGAAGTTTAGAACCCTTCATTCTTTCAAACTCATCCATATCGCAGCCTCCCTCTGCTCCCTTTCCGCTTAACCCCTTCTGTAGGAGGTGGCAGTGCATGACTGGCCATCCATCCACCCATCCATGTCACCCGTATTGTGAGAGGCGACAGCATGGTGGTATCTGACCAATACGTGGCATATGTGATACAAATGTATCCCTTTACCTCCCTGGCCCCAGGACTGTCAGGGAATCAGGGTCTCCTTTGGCTGGTGGCCCAGCACGGCTTGGGGTCCATGATAAATGTCTTTGTGATGCAAATTCCCAGCTGTACACACTGTGCATGCTGCTGTCTGGGAAGGGTGAGACAGACCCCGGAGCTCCCCTCCGAGTATCCAGTCTCACATGAAACTGATTCCCCAGGACAACTATGGGGTAATTAATGGGACACAAATTGTCTGCTCTGGCCTGTCAAGGCTCAAATTGTGCAAAAGCCCAGAAGTAACAAAGGCCTGAGTGTTTCCAGAGAATCCAGATCATCAGTAATGTTTTGATTTCATTTGAAAAGCATCTTGAATCTGAAGACTCCCAAAGCACTTTACTCATTTACACAGTTGGTCAAACTGCACATAAAGGTCACTGCCTTCCCCTCTGGCTGAAACACAGCAGGTGTGTCTCAGTGGCCAGCAGCACTTGTTTAATTCAGGCAGATTTCCATGTGCAGCTGCCCCTGCTGGGAGGGCAGGTTGGGTGCGTAGGGAGCTGTCCCCCAAGTTGGTATTTAATATCCTGCCCAGTGGAACTCATCCAAAGAGGTCCTGTGTGTCTCTACTGACCAGAAGTAGCCAGGAGCTCTGTTTATAGCCTAACCCAGGGACCAACCTGCAGCAGTGTCGTGCCCCTCACTCTATGGGCCAGATTTGGACGCTTATTCCCCTGAGTCCTGAGCTGTTCAGCCAATAACCCATTGACTGACTCTAATGAGGCTTCTTGAAGAATGACTAAAGGGAGAAAACGGGAGCCGGAATCTGCCCCCTGCGAGGGCAGAGGGTGACTCAGTACTAACTCACAGAGCAGACTGGTCTCTGCAGGGCTAGTGACCCAGCTGAGCATTGAGCCAGCCTAGCCCTGCTGGTCTGTTGGGAGGTGCCAGGATCCCAGCACAAGCAGGGCTGGCTTCAGAGCCACGAGGGTTTGCATTACGCTCTCATGCAGCCCATGATCCCCAGTGATTCCCTAACGCAACGTGTGCTCTGCAGAGAGATTTGTGCAGCAGCAATTGTCACCCCTCCCAGAAGGCTGGCTGAGAGCCAGAGTGACCCGTGTTAGGGGAGAACAGTCACAGCTTGGGTAATGATCCCTCTGTGACATCTCTCCCCCTCCCCTGATCTCCATGATATTACACGTTTCAGAGGAACAGCCGTGTTAGTCTGTATTCGCAAAAAGAAAAGGAGTACTTGTGGCACCTTAGAGACTAACCAATTTATTTGAGCATGAGCTTTCGTGAGCCACAGCTCACTTCATCAGATGTGATGTGATGTGATTCATCTGATGAAGTGAGCTGTGGCTCACGAAAGCTCATGCTCAAATAAATTGGTTAGTCTCTAAGGTGCCACAAGTACTCCTTTTCTTTTTATGATATTACACGTCACTCAGCGTTACTTCTCCCTTAGCTTGTCTGAAACCCCAAAGCCAACGAGATCTCTACAAAAAAGAAAACCATATTGGCTGATAAAAGGTAAGTTTATTTTATTGGAAGATTATGTGAATATTGCAATTAATACATCAGGAGAAAAGGGGACAGAAGAAGTTAAACCCTTCAGAGTCACAGCGATAGTCAAATTTTTCTGATTTTATTAATATCCTAACAAGGCTGCATCAGAGACTAAAGCAGGAAGGACATTTCCAGGGAATGCAGGGGGTGAGAGCAGTGGGGACGTGGGAATAAAGACAGGTGTCATATGGATTGGTAAAATCTCCCACCTTAAACAGGAAGGAGTTTTGCTGGAAATCAGCATTATGGGAATGCTACAGACAGATCCTGGTTCCCTTGGGGAACCCCCTACAGACTGACTCGGGAACCAGCTGAGCCCCCTGTGGTCAGAGGGCTAAGAACACTCTGAGCTCTTCAGGGACTTCTCGAAGTTCTTCCCATCGTGTGTCACCTGGCAGGTGTAGGTCTCATGAGTCTTCCACTTTGATGCATCCAGAGACAGGTAACTGCTGGCCATGAACTTGTTGTCACTCTGTTTGGATGGCTTGGTCGTCTCCACTCCAGTGGAGATCTGCTGGCCGTCAGCTTTCCAAGTGACTTGGACTGAGCCTGGGTAAAAGCTGCCCAGCAGACACACCAGTGTGGCTTTGCTCTTTGTTTTGATCTCTTCCGAGGATGGAGGGAAGAGGTGCACGGTAGGAGATGCCTTTGGCTGACCTACAAGACAAGGAGATTCAGTGTTAGAAAACCCAAATCCAGAGATTGCCAGTGCAGAATGTTCGACGTTCCAGATCTCTGCCGTGTAACAAATCCAACTTTTCAGAAGTGCCGTGGGCAGGGTAATGATCTGAGATGTAAGATGTTTTTCTGGTTAAGGCACAGGACTAGGAATCAGGGACCCAATCCTTGGTCTCTCATGTGCTTCCTTAGTGAACCTGGCCTAGTTAGTAACTGCCACTATGCCTGTAAAAGGGGATATCACTTTACTCATTCTTTTTGTCCCTTGAATCACTGAAGGCTTGATCCCATATTCCTCCTGCACAGGTATCTCCTATTGACTTCAAATAACAACTTGGGGCCTGCAAGAGGTACAGTGTTGGTGCTAAAGGGAAGAAAAATCAATTGGTGTGAAAGGGAGTAGAGAATTGCATTGCAATCTGTATGCACTGGACTTCTCGCAAGAGCCTTTCACAAAGGAATGCTGCAGCTGATTCTGCATTGTGCTGCATTTTAGAAATCTAAAAGCAGCTTTCTAAGGATTTTGTACTATGTTCTGGTTATTTATTCGGCGTTATTTCTTAGGGTCTAAGCTTCGCTTCGAGTTTAATGTGTGTGGTTAGGGCATCAGAAGCCACTTCAGTGCCCAGAGAGGAATCCAGGGTAACCCACATTTTTCCTTGTGGAACAAACCTATAAAACGTAATAACAAAGCAACCAGAATGATCCAAAGGATGGGATATGGGGTCTCGACACATTTCAGAGTGTTTCATATAATGTACCGTAAAATTCTATGGAGTTCAAGTAAGAGACTTTTTTTCTTTTTTTAACTATTCTATGGTATTCTATAGCAGGAAGAAAGTCTCTATATATTAAATTCTGCAAGTTGGGTCAATAAAGCTGTTCAGCAGTTATCATCGTCTGTCACATTCTGCAGGCCTTTCTACTAAGGGAACGTACGTTTGAAAAAGACCTCAACGGGAAATAATCTCCTTAACTCCTCCTGTGATATGCCGGCTGCTGAATAGCCTCGTTACCAAGTTGGCTTGTTGCTGAACCATTTTCAGAAGCTCGTAATGTACAGACTCCTGTATGGGAGGAATCCCAGCCAAAGGACTGGAGCCAGTATGTGTCTAAGTGCCTTGCTGGATGCGGGGCCAAGACAAGCAAAAGGGACATTGCAAAATATCACAGTATTGGTTGATGTCAGGGTGGGTACAGAGTAGAGTCCCCTGCCCCCTTGCACGATGTTGTGCTATGTTACTGCATGGAGCTATGGAGACAATAAGGGACCTCCTGGCTTAGGAATGGACACAGAAGTTTGTGGCATTTTTAACCCCCTAGTAAAAGGCACCCATGAACGCCACAAGTTTTGTCTTTCAATTGGCAGTGTAGCCAAAGCCTATGTAAAGTCCGCTGGCAGCCCTAGAATACCAGTCTAGGAAGGCGTCCAGCCTTTCCAGACTGGCCAGCAACCTTGTTAGTGTGCTCCAGGCTTGAGAGAGGCAATTAGTGCAGTCTCTTTCAAGCCCTCTCCCCGCGCAGTCTGGTCCAATCTCACCCCATTTATCTGTAACTCTCCATATTTCAAAGGTGTCCCTCAGCACTGTCAGAAAATCAGGTCTGAGTGGTATTCCCAAACTGAAATCCACGATAGCTACAGTCGTCCAAGGGACAGTGGAACTGATCCTCCGGGTCATGAGTAAGTCACTCAGTGCAGTTACACTCGCTCAGTGTAAGTGTAAATCCGTGTAGTTCCATTACTGCCAAGGGGGCTACACTGATTTACACCACATGAGCATTTGCTCTTATATTTTTAAGATTACATCAATCTCTTAACTCGTTCTCAATTAGCAATTCTACAAAAAGGGCTGGTCAAAAATGACTCACTCTATCTCCTGTCAGTTAACAATTGGGGTTTTATCTCAACGGACGTTTTGACGGAAAGTGTCTCATGTCGAAGGAATTTCTGGTTGGAAACTCAAGTTTCTGCAGATATCTGGGGATTTTTTCCCCTGTTTTCAGTAATTATTTTGTGAAAATGTTTCATTTTTGATTTTTTTTGCCAAAAATCTATTTTCTGCTGAGAATTTTGACAAAAATAACATTTTTAATTTTTGTTGAAATTTTCCAGAAAATGAAACCCATTTAGTGACTAACTCTTACCAAAATGAATAGTCTTCAAACTACTCCAGAAGATCAGATTTCAAATCACAAAGGACAAATTATTTTTAGATCAGATTAGATTTCAAGGGGTTGTACAACTATTTTAAGAAGGTTTAGATGCGTTTTGGTGGACATCTATTGAAAACAAAGGGACTATGTTGTTTTAGCTGGCTGAGAATCTGGCCCTTGGTTTCTTTCACATATTGGAAAAACCCAGTGCGAATAAGTAAGAAATGTCTAGTCCATGAAAACCAAAAACAAGGTAGAAAATATTTTCTTTTAGATGCTAACACCAGTTATTTAAAAATTGGGACCCAACAGCAAAATCTGGGTAGGTTTCATGGGCAAATTCAGAAACCTGTTCATTGGGAAAAGATAAAAAAACCATCCAGCATGGGACATCTACACCCTGTTCTGAGTCCGGACGGGCTAAATATTGTTCTCAACACCGTATGAAGGTCTGAGTGTATAGTAAGAGGAGACCCAAGCCTGGATCAAAGGCAGAAAAGGAGGAAAAAATCATGGAAACATTGCAGTCTTGGCATTGAGAAGGAAAGTTGGAGTGTAATTCAGTGACTTACCAAGGACGGTCAGCTGGGTCCCTCCACCGAAGACATACCACAGTGACACACGGCTGTACAAAAACCAGTCATGTTCAATGGCAAGGAAAGGTCTCCACCACTGCACTTGTGGAGAAAATGGCCATGGAACAACTTCTGATGGCCCTCCATGAGCGGGAATGTTCATCCTTTCTGGAGAAGTTCATAGTACAATTGATTGATTGAATGAAGATCCATTGGGAGGTGAAGCACTAGAGTATTCCTTGGGAGAGCTGACATGGGGCCAAATCCTGGTCCACGCATGCGCACCACATAAGAGAGCAGAAGATTGTCTTGTTGTTAAGCCACTGGAGTGGGAATCAGGAGACGGGGGTTCAAGTCCTGGCTCTGCCACAGACTGATGTTGTGCCCTTGGGCAAGCCACATAATCTCTGTGCCTCAATATCCTATCTATAAAATGGGGATAGTACTTCCCTATTTCACAAGGGTGCTGTAAGGATAAATTCTTTTATGACTGTGAGATGCTCATGTTGGATATACCCTGTTTCTAAAACACGTGTCTGTAACCCACACCCCTGGGAGCACTGGCCTCTCTAAAGACATAGTGTAAAAACTCTCCTAACACCACACCAACAAGTGTCTGCAAAGAAACAGATCTGCCATGCTGGGGCTGCACGTGTGTGGATAGGAAACCAACACCATGTGCTGTCCTCGTCTCATCTGGATAGTGCAGCCTTCCCTGCACCTATCAGTAAGAAGCTACCACATCCTGCCTTACCTGATCAGATAGTCCATAGGGCCAGGGGTCGCTCTGAAGAAGCTGCATCATCATGTTCTGTCTTGTATTTGGCTGGTGAAGTCTCCACACTGGACGTGTCCAAGGACCAAGTAAATAATGCTCAAGATCCATGTGCCATGAAACCAATCACCACCATCCTCTGCTGCAACCCTGTTAGTACCAATACAAGGCAATGTTGGGATCAGTGTCCAGTGTGCAGCAGAGATGAGTGCTTCCCTGAAGGGAGCCCCCCATTTGCCTTGAGAAATTAACAGAGTGTCCCCAACGACAGCCATGTGCTCTGTATTTCCCAGCTGTTCTCAGCAGTAAATCCCAGCGCTGTTTCCCTGGACAGAGCTGCCATGAGACTCCCACCATTGCTGGGCTATTCCCTCCCCCTGACCTTAGGGGAGCCGCTCTGGTGTCTGCTGCCCAGCAAAGCGTGGGCGTGTGGTGCCCCTCTCACCAAAGGCAGGGCCAGTAAACGTCTAGGCTGTGAGCTGTGTCCATGCTCAGCTGGTTTCTTATGAATTAAACCAGGGCCCTGGACCCTCCCTCTGACTGTAAATACAAACCCCCCTCAGCGCCTGGTGTGTGTCAGCTCAGCACGGCCAGGGGCGTGAATGGTACCAGCCTAATTTCCTCATTAATGGGCCCTAGTTGAAGCCAAGGAGGTTCACGTGCTGTGTTTGACACTTGATCCGGCACCTACTGGAGTTGGTGGGGAAGCTCCTGTGACTTCAGTGGCTCAGGCTCAGACCCTGGGAGAATTCCCTGGGTAGTGGAGGGCAGGCCTGAGCCGCCAGCAAATGTGCCCAAGTCCCATTGTCAGAAGTGACATAAGCACAAGGGGACAGAAAGTTAAAGGTATTTAAGCACCTATAGTTACAGGCAGGCGCCTAGTGGGATTTTCAAAAGCACCTAGTTGCCAAACGCCCATTCATTTCATTGTCTTTTAAATCTGGCCCTTACGCTCCTAAGTCCTATTGACTTTCAGTTGAACTTAGACTCTTAATGCAGTGAGTCACTTTTGAAAAACCCTAAATACTTCATGCAGTTTTTCAGTCCATTCGTCAGTCTATTGCTGTTCACGTGTGCAAGGGAACAGGACCAATTACTAAACATTGAGCAAAGGAAGTTAATCGCTTTCCAGAGCCCTTTTGTCAATGAAGTAGTGTGAAAATCGTCGCACGCTCTGGGTTCTAGTAGTGCACTGATTAGCACATGCGCGCGCTCTCTCTCTCCCTCTCTCTCTCTGATCCTTTCACTCTCCGACTTGCATTGTAGGGGCCTGAAAACTTCTGAGAGCCATTGTCTGCTCTGTGCTCTGCACTCTCTTGGTACTCTACAAATCATCATCTGAATATCTTAAGCCCCCCAAGTACAGACGTGTGTGTGTGAGGGTGTTGGGATGGTAGGACAAATCGGTGTGGGGATGTTAAAAATACTTATTCATAAAACCATCATTCTTTAAAACTCATCCATAGTGCAGCTTCCCGCAGCTCCCCTTCCCCCTTATTCGTTTCTGGAGGAGGTGGAAGTGCATGACAACCGCTCTCCGTGAGGCAAGTTCCCAGCTGTACACAGGGTGCATGCTGCTGTCTGGGAAGGGTGAGACAGTCTCCAGGGCGCTCCTCAGAGTATCCAGTCTCACATGCAACATGAAACTGATCCCCGGACCCCCAGCTCCATTTATGAGTTTTAATGGATCACAAACTGACTGCTTTGGCCCCTCAAGGCCCAAACTGTGCAACACACAAAACGTACTAAGGGCCACAGTGTTGTGCACCCAGAGAATCCAGATCATCAGGAATGCTCTGATTTAGTTCTAAATAATGAGGCTTTTCAAATGGAATAGCTTGACTCTGAAGGCTCCGAAAGCACTTCACACGCTTACACAGCTGGCCACACTGGGCATGAGGGTGGCCCCCTTCCTCTCCGGCTGAAACACAGCAGGTGTCACCCAGGGGCCAACAGGACGAGTTTCTTTCAGGCAGATTTCCATGTACAGCTGCCCCTGAAGGGAGGGCCGGTTGGGTGGGTAGAGAGCTGTCGGCCAGGTTGGTGTTGGCAGGATATAGAAGGCCACTCTTCCAAAGAGGGGTTTGTGTCTCTACTGACCAGAAGTAGCCAGGAGCTCTGTTTGCAGCCTATCCGAGAGAACAGTCTGCAGGACTGTCATGCCCCTCACTCTATGGGCCAGATTTGGACGCTTGTTCCCCTGAGTGTTGACTTGTTCAGCCAATAGCCCCAATGATTCCAATGAGGCTTCTTGAAGAATGACTAATGCTCAGGGAGAAGATGGGAGCGGAAATCTGCCCCCTGCGAGGGCAGAGGGTGACTCAGTACTAACTCACAGAGCGGACTGCTCTTTGCAAGGCGAGTGACCCAGCTGAGCATTGAGCCAGCCTAGCCCTGCTGGTCTGTTGGGAGGTGCCAGGATCCCAGCACAAGCAGGGCTGGCTGCAGAGCCACGGGGGTTGCATTAAGCTCTCATGCAGCTCACGATCCCCCCAGTGATTCCCTAACACAGCGTGTGCTCTGGAGAGAGATTTGTGCAGCAGCAATTGTCACACCTCCCAGAAGGCTGGCTGAGAGCCAGAGTGACCAGTGTTAGGGGAGAACTGTCACAGCTTGGGTAATGATTCCTCTGTGACATCTCTCCCCCTCCTCTGATCTCCATGATATTACATGTCACTAAGCATTACTTCTCCCTTAGCTTGTCTGAAACCCCAAAGCCAATGAGATCCCTACTAAAAAGAAAACCATATTGGCTGATAAAAGGTAAGTTTATTTTATTGGAAGATTATGTGAATATTGCAATTAATACACAAGATGTAAAAGGGACAGAAGAAGTTAAACTCTTCACAGATACAGCAATAGTCAATTTTTTCCGATTTTATTAATATCGTAACAAGGCTGCATCAGAGACTAAAGCAGGAAGGACATTTCCAGGGAATGCAGGGGGTGAGAGCAGTGGGGACATGGGAATAAAGACAGGTGTCATATGGATTGGTAAAATCCCCCACCTAAAAGAGGAAGCAGATTTGCTGGAAATCGGCATTATGGGAATGCTACAGAGAGATCCTGGCTCCCTTGGGGAACCCCCTACAGACTGACACGGGAACCAGCTGAGCCCCCTGTGGTCAGAGGGCTAAGAACACTCTGAGCTCTTCAGGGACTTCTCGAAGTTCTTCCCATCGTGTGTCACCTGGCAGGTGTAGGTCTCATGAGTCTTCCACTTTGATGCATCCAGAGACAGGTAACTGCTGGCCATGAACTTGTTGTCACTCTGTTTGGATGGCTTGGTCGTCTCCACTCCAGTGGAGATCTGCTGGCCGTCAGCTTTCCAAGTGACTTGGACTGAGCCTGGGTAAAAGCTGCCCAGCAGACACACCAGTGTGGCTTTGCTCTTTGTTTTGATCTCTTCCGAGGATGGAGGGAAGAGGTGCACGGTAGGAGATGCCTTTGGCTGACCTACAAGACAAGGAGATTCAGTGTTAGAAAACCCAAATCCAGAGATTGCCAGTGCAGAATGTTCGACGTTCCAGATCTCTGCCGTGTAACAAATCCAACTTTTCAGAAGTGCCGTGGGCAGGGTAATGATCTGAGATGTAAGATGTTTTTCTGGTTAAGGCACAGGACTAGGAATCAGGGACCCAATCCTTGGTCTCTCATGTGCTTCCTTAGTGAACCTGGCCTAGTTAGTAACTGCCACTATGCCTGTAAAAGGGGATATCACTTTACTCATTCTTTTTGTCCCTTGAATCACTGAAGGCTTGATCCCATATTCCTCCTGCACAGGTATCTCCTATTGACTTCAAATAACAACTTGGGGCCTGCAAGAGGTACAGTGTTGGTGCTAAAGGGAAGAAAAATCAATTGGTGTGAAAGGGAGTAGAGAATTGCATTGCAATCTGTATGCACTGGACTTCTCGCAAGAGCCTTTCACAAAGGAATGCTGCAGCTGATTCTGCATTGTGCTGCATTTTAGAAATCTAAAAGCAGCTTTCTAAGGATTTTGTACTATGTTCTGGTTATTTATTCGGCGTTATTTCTTAGGGTCTAAGCTTCGCTTCGAGTTTAATGTGTGTGGTTAGGGCATCAGAAGCCACTTCAGTGCCCAGAGAGGAATCCAGGGTAACCCACATTTTTCCTTGTGGAACAAACCTATAAAACGTAATAACAAAGCAACCAGAATGATCCAAAGGATGGGATATGGGGTCTCGACACATTTCAGAGTGTTTCATATAATGTACCGTAAAATTCTATGGAGTTCAAGTAAGAGACTTTTTTTCTTTTTTTAACTATTCTATGGTATTCTATAGCAGGAAGAAAGTCTCTATATATTAAATTCTGCAAGTTGGGTCAATAAAGCTGTTCAGCAGTTATCATCGTCTGTCACATTCTGCAGGCCTTTCTACTAAGGGAACGTACGTTTGAAAAAGACCTCAACGGGAAATAATCTCCTTAACTCCTCCTGTGATATGCCGGCTGCTGAATAGCCTCGTTACCAAGTTGGCTTGTTGCTGAACCATTTTCAGAAGCTCGTAATGTACAGACTCCTGTATGGGAGGAATCCCAGCCAAAGGACTGGAGCCAGTATGTGTCTAAGTGCCTTGCTGGATGCGGGGCCAAGACAAGCAAAAGGGACATTGCAAAATATCACAGTATTGGTTGATGTCAGGGTGGGTACAGAGTAGAGTCCCCTGCCCCCTTGCACGATGTTGTGCTATGTTACTGCATGGAGCTATGGAGACAATAAGGGACCTCCTGGCTTAGGAATGGACACAGAAGTTTGTGGCA
This sequence comes from Caretta caretta, assembly GCF_965140235.1. Classification (NCBI taxonomy): domain Eukaryota; kingdom Metazoa; phylum Chordata; order Testudines; family Cheloniidae; genus Caretta; species Caretta caretta. Next base: position 14,349,802 of record NC_134220.1, on the reverse strand, counting down.
TTTTTAACCCCCTAGTAAAAGGCACCCATGAACGCCACAAGTTTTGTCTTTCAATTGGCAGTGTAGCCAAAGCCTATGTAAAGTCCGCTGGCAGCCCTAGAATACCAGTCTAGGAAGGCGTCCAGCCTTTCCAGACTGGCCAGCAACCTTGTTAGTGTGCTCCAGGCTTGAGAGAGGCAATTAGTGCAGTCTCTTTCAAGCCCTCTCCCCGCGCAGTCTGGTCCAACCTCACCCCATTTATCTGTAACTCTCCATATTTCAAAGGTGTCCCTCAGCACTGTCAGAAAATCAGGTCTGAGTGGTATTCCCAAACTGAAATCCACGATAGCTACAGTCGTCCAAGGGACAGTGGAACTGATCCTCCGGGTCATGAGTAAGTCACTCAGTGCAGTTACACTCGCTCAGTGTAAGTGTAAATCCGTGTAGTTCCATTACTGCCAAGGGGGCTACACTGATTTACACCACATGAGCATTTGCTCTTATATTTTTAAGATTACATCAATCTCTTAACTCGTTCTCAATTAGCAATTCTACAAAAAGGGCTGGTCAAAAATGACTCACTCTATCTCCTGTCAGTTAACAATTGGGGTTTTATCTCAACGGACGTTTTGACGGAAAGTGTCTCATGTCGAAGGAATTTCTGGTTGGAAACTCAAGTTTCTGCAGATATCTGGGGATTTTTTCCCCTGTTTTCAGTAATTATTTTGTGAAAATGTTTCATTTTTGATTTTTTTTGCCAAAAATCTATTTTCTGCTGAGAATTTTGACAAAAATAACATTTTTAATTTTTGTTGAAATTTTCCAGAAAATGAAACCCATTTAGTGACTAACTCTTACCAAAATGAATAGTCTTCAAACTACTCCAGAAGATCAGATTTCAAATCACAAAGGACAAATTATTTTTAGATCAGATTAGATTTCAAGGGGTTGTACAACTATTTTAAGAAGGTTTAGATGCGTTTTGGTGGACATCTATTGAAAACAAAGGGACTATGTTGTTTTAGCTGGCTGAGAATCTGGCCCTTGGTTTCTTTCACATATTGGAAAAACCCAGTGCGAATAAGTAAGAAATGTCTAGTCCATGAAAACCAAAAACAAGGTAGAAAATATTTTCTTTTAGATGCTAACACCAGTTATTTAAAAATTGGGACCCAACAGCAAAATCTGGGTAGGTTTCATGGGCAAATTCAGAAACCTGTTCATTGGGAAAAGATAAAAAAACCATCCAGCATGGGACATCTACACCCTGTTCTGAGTCCGGACGGGCTAAATATTGTTCTCAACACCGTATGAAGGTCTGAGTGTATAGTAAGAGGAGACCCAAGCCTGGATCAAAGGCAGAAAAGGAGGAAAAAATCATGGAAACATTGCAGTCTTGGCATTGAGAAGGAAAGTTGGAGTGTAATTCAGTGACTTACCAAGGACGGTCAGCTGGGTCCCTCCACCGAAGACATACCACAGTGACACACGGCTGTACAAAAACCAGTCATGTTCAATGGCAAGGAAAGGTCTCCACCACTGCACTTGTGGAGAAAATGGCCATGGAACAACTTCTGATGGCCCTCCATGAGCGGGAATGTTCATCCTTTCTGGAGAAGTTCATAGTACAATTGATTGATTGAATGAAGATCCATTGGGAGGTGAAGCACTAGAGTATTCCTTGGGAGAGCTGACATGGGGCCAAATCCTGGTCCACGCATGCGCACCACATAAGAGAGCAGAAGATTGTCTTGTTGTTAAGCCACTGGAGTGGGAATCAGGAGACGGGGGTTCAAGTCCTGGCTCTGCCACAGACTGATGTTGTGCCCTTGGGCAAGCCACATAATCTCTGTGCCTCAATATCCTATCTATAAAATGGGGATAGTACTTCCCTATTTCACAAGGGTGCTGTAAGGATAAATTCTTTTATGACTGTGAGATGCTCATGTTGGATATACCCTGTTTCTAAAACACGTGTCTGTAACCCACACCCCTGGGAGCACTGGCCTCTCTAAAGACATAGTGTAAAAACTCTCCTAACACCACACCAACAAGTGTCTGCAAAGAAACAGATCTGCCATGCTGGGGCTGCACGTGTGTGGATAGGAAACCAACACCATGTGCTGTCCTCGTCTCATCTGGATAGTGCAGCCTTCCCTGCACCTATCAGTAAGAAGCTACCACATCCTGCCTTACCTGATCAGATAGTCCATAGGGCCAGGGGTCGCTCTGAAGAAGCTGCATCATCATGTTCTGTCTTGTATTTGGCTGGTGAAGTCTCCACACTGGACGTGTCCAAGGACCAAGTAAATAATGCTCAAGATCCATGTGCCATGAAACCAATCACCACCATCCTCTGCTGCAACCCTGTTAGTACCAATACAAGGCAATGTTGGGATCAGTGTCCAGTGTGCAGCAGAGATGAGTGCTTCCCTGAAGGGAGCCCCCCATTTGCCTTGAGAAATTAACAGAGTGTCCCCAACGACAGCCATGTGCTCTGTATTTCCCAGCTGTTCTCAGCAGTAAATCCCAGCGCTGTTTCCCTGGACAGAGCTGCCATGAGACTCCCACCATTGCTGGGCTATTCCCTCCCCCTGACCTTAGGGGAGCCGCTCTGGTGTCTGCTGCCCAGCAAAGCGTGGGCGTGTGGTGCCCCTCTCACCAAAGGCAGGGCCAGTAAACGTCTAGGCTGTGAGCTGTGTCCATGCTCAGCTGGTTTCTTATGAATTAAACCAGGGCCCTGGACCCTCCCTCTGACTGTAAATACAAACCCCCCTCAGCGCCTGGTGTGTGTCAGCTCAGCACGGCCAGGGGCGTGAATGGTACCAGCCTAATTTCCTCATTAATGGGCCCTAGTTGAAGCCAAGGAGGTTCACGTGCTGTGTTTGACACTTGATCCGGCACCTACTGGAGTTGGTGGGGAAGCTCCTGTGACTTCAGTGGCTCAGGCTCAGACCCTGGGAGAATTCCCTGGGTAGTGGAGGGCAGGCCTGAGCCGCCAGCAAATGTGCCCAAGTCCCATTGTCAGAAGTGACATAAGCACAAGGGGACAGAAAGTTAAAGGTATTTAAGCACCTATAGTTACAGGCAGGCGCCTAGTGGGATTTTCAAAAGCACCTAGTTGCCAAACGCCCATTCATTTCATTGCCTTTTAAATCTGGCCCTTACGCTCCTAAGTCCTATTGACTTTCAGTTGAACTTAGACTCTTAATGCAGTGAGTCACTTTTGAAAAACCCTAAATACTTCATGCAGTTTTTCAGTCCATTCGTCAGTCTATTGCTGTTCACGTGTGCAAGGGAACAGGACCAATTACTAAACATTGAGCAAAGGAAGTTAATCGCTTTCCAGAGCCCTTTTGTCAATGAAGTAGTGTGAAAATCGTCGCACGCTCTGGGTTCTAGTAGTGCACTGATTAGCACATGCGCGCGCTCTCTCTCTCCCTCTCTCTCTCTGATCCTTTCACTCTCCGACTTGCATTGTAGGGGCCTGAAAACTTCTGAGAGCCATTGTCTGCTCTGTGCTCTGCACTCTCTTGGTACTCTACAAATCATCATCTGAATATCTTAAGCCCCCCAAGTACAGACGTGTGTGTGTGAGGGTGTTGGGATGGTAGGACAAATCGGTGTGGGGATGTTAAAAATACTTATTCATAAAACCATCATTCTTTAAAACTCATCCATAGTGCAGCTTCCCGCAGCTCCCCTTCCCCCTTATTCGTTTCTGGAGGAGGTGGAAGTGCATGACAACCGCTCTCCGTGAGGCAAGTTCCCAGCTGTACACAGGGTGCATGCTGCTGTCTGGGAAGGGTGAGACAGTCTCCAGGGCGCTCCTCAGAGTATCCAGTCTCACATGCAACATGAAACTGATCCCCGGACCCCCAGCTCCATTTATGAGTTTTAATGGATCACAAACTGACTGCTTTGGCCCCTCAAGGCCCAAACTGTGCAACACACAAAACGTACTAAGGGCCACAGTGTTGTGCACCCAGAGAATCCAGATCATCAGGAATGCTCTGATTTAGTTCTAAATAATGAGGCTTTTCAAATGGAATAGCTTGACTCTGAAGGCTCCGAAAGCACTTCACACGCTTACACAGCTGGCCACACTGGGCATGAGGGTGGCCCCCTTCCTCTCCGGCTGAAACACAGCAGGTGTCACCCAGGGGCCAACAGGACGAGTTTCTTTCAGGCAGATTTCCATGTACAGCTGCCCCTGAAGGGAGGGCCGGTTGGGTGGGTAGAGAGCTGTCGGCCAGGTTGGTGTTGGCAGGATATAGAAGGCCACTCTTCCAAAGAGGGGTTTGTGTCTCTACTGACCAGAAGTAGCCAGGAGCTCTGTTTGCAGCCTATCCGAGAGAACAGTCTGCAGGACTGTCATGCCCCTCACTCTATGGGCCAGATTTGGACGCTTGTTCCCCTGAGTGTTGACTTGTTCAGCCAATAGCCCCAATGATTCCAATGAGGCTTCTTGAAGAATGACTAATGCTCAGGGAGAAGATGGGAGCGGAAGTCTGCCCCCTGCGAGGGCAGAGGGTGACTCAGTACTAACTCACAGAGCGGACTGCTCTTTGCAAGGCGAGTGACCCAGCTGAGCATTGAGCCAGCCTAGCCCTGCTGGTCTGTTGGGAGGTGCCAGGATCCCAGCACAAGCAGGGCTGGCTGCAGAGCCACGGGGGTTGCATTAAGCTCTCATGCAGCTCACGATCCCCCCAGTGATTCCCTAACACAGCGTGTGCTCTGGAGAGAGATTTGTGCAGCAGCAATTGTCACACCTCCCAGAAGGCTGGCTGAGAGCCAGAGTGACCAGTGTTAGGGGAGAACTGTCACAGCTTGGGTAATGATTCCTCTGTGACATCTCTCCCCCTCCTCTGATCTCCATGATATTACATGTCACTAAGCATTACTTCTCCCTTAGCTTGTCTGAAACCCCAAAGCCAATGAGATCCCTACTAAAAAGAAAACCATATTGGCTGATAAAAGGTAAGTTTATTTTATTGGAAGATTATGTGAATATTGCAATTAATACACAAGATGTAAAAGGGACAGAAGAAGTTAAACTCTTCACAGATACAGCAATAGTCAATTTTTTCCGATTTTATTAATATCGTAACAAGGCTGCATCAGAGACTAAAGCAGGAAGGACATTTCCAGGGAATGCAGGGGGTGAGAGCAGTGGGGACATGGGAATAAAGACAGGTGTCATATGGATTGGTAAAATCCCCCACCTAAAAGAGGAAGCAGATTTGCTGGAAATCGGCATTATGGGAATGCTACAGAGAGATCCTGGCTCCCTTGGGGAACCCCCTACAGACTGACACGGGAACCAGCTGAGCCCCCTGTGGTCAGAGGGCTAAGAACACTCTGAGCTCTTCAGGGACTTCTCGAAGTTCTTCCCATCGTGTGTCACCTGGCAGGTGTAGGTCTCATGAGTCTTCCACTTTGATGCATCCAGAGACAGGTAACTGCTGGCCATGAACTTGTTGTCACTCTGTTTGGATGGCTTGGTCGTCTCCACTCCAGTGGAGATCTGCTGGCCGTCAGCTTTCCAAGTGACTTGGACTGAGCCTGGGTAAAAGCTGCCCAGCAGACACACCAGTGTGGCTTTGCTCTTTGTTTTGATCTCTTCCGAGGATGGAGGGAAGAGGTGCACGGTAGGAGATGCCTTTGGCTGACCTACAAGACAAGGAGATTCAGTGTTAGAAAACCCAAATCCAGAGATTGCCAGTGCAGAATGTTCAACGTTCCAGATCTCTGCCGTGTAACAAATCCAAACTCTCACAAGTGCCGTGGGCAGGGTAATTTTCTGAGATGTAAGATGCTCTTCTGGTTAAGGCACAGGACTGGGAATCAGGAGATTTGGGGTCTCATCGTTGCTCTGCCATAGGGTTCCTTAGTGAACCTGGCCTAGTTAGTTACTGTCCCTATGGCTGTAAAAGGGGATAATATTACTTTACTCATCCGATGAAGTGAGCTGTAGCTCACGAAAGCTTATGCTCAAAGAAATTGGTTGGTCTCTAAGGTGCCACTAGTACTCCTCATCCTTTTTGTCACTTTAATCCGTGAAGGCTTTATCTTGTATTCCTGCTGCACCCATAACTCCCACTGACTTCAAATAATAACTTGGGGCCTGCAAGGTGTACAGTGTTGGCACTAAGGATACAAATTATTGTTATGAAAGTGAGCAAAGAAGTATGTTGCGATCTATATGCATTGGATGTCTAGCATGAGTGGTTCACAAAGAAAATCTGCAATTCGTTCTACGTTGTGCTGCATTTTAGAAATCTAAAATACGCTTTCTAAGGGTTTTGGACTATGTTCTGGATATTTGTTTGGGGTTATTTCTTAGAGTTTAATGTGTGTGGTTAGGGCACCAGAAGCTGCTTCAGTGCCCAGAAGGGAATCTGGGGTAACCCACATTTTCCCGTATGGAATAATCTTATAAAATGTAATAACAAAGCAACCAACAAGAGCCAAAGAATGGGACAGGGGATCTAGACACATTGATAGCATTCCATAGAAACTACTGTAATACAGTACAGAACTTTCCTAGAGAGAGCTCTTTTGAACCACTCTATGTCATTCTATGGCACAGATAAAGTTTCAGGATATAAAATTCTGCAACATAAATCAATGATCTCATTGAGCAGTTACCATTGTTCATCACTTTCTGTAGGTCTCTAAGCTAAGGGTCAGATCTGTCTGCATGAGTCTTGGCTGGGAAATAGCTTTTTATCGCACCGTGTTATATACTGGATACTCTTGTTGCTAAAATGTTTTCAGAAACATTTATGGGACCAAAGGACTCGAGTCAGTATGTGTCTCAGTGCTTTACTGGATCAGGGTCCAAGACAAGAGGAAAAGGGACATTGCAAGATATGGACACAATAAAGAACCTACTGGTTTAGGAATGGGTGCACCAGGGGTTTAAAAATTCCTCAGAGTGGTAACATCCAGACACCTGGGACCAAACTGAGCAACTCTTCCTCATTCCAGGTAGCACCCTACTCCACAAGGGGTCGGTCCCACTGACGTCAGTGGGCCTGTTTGAAGAGCAAGGTGCTACTCAGCACGAGTAGGCTCAGTGCAGCCTGCGGGCTGTAGTTATTTCATGCTTTACACAGGTCAAAACTACAAACAGTGTTGTCTGAAGGAAAAGGAGTACTTGTGGCACCTTAGAGACTAACCAATTTATTTGAGCATGAGCTTTCGTGAGCTACAGCTCACTTCATCAGATGCATACCGTGGAAACTGTAGCAGACTTTATATATACACAGAGAATATGAAACAATACCTCCTCCCACCCCACTGTCCTGCTGGTAATAGCTTATCTAAAGTGATCATCAGGTGGGCCATTTCCAGCACAAATCCAGGTTTTCTCACCCTCCACCCCCCCCCACAAATTCGAGTGAATTTGTGTGGGGGGGTGGAGGGTGAGAAAACCTGGATTTGTGCTGGAAATGGCCCACCTGATGATCACTTTAGATAAGCTATTACCAGCAGGACAGTGGGGTGGGAGGAGGTATTGTTTCATATTCTCTGTGTATATATAAAGTCTGCTACAGTTTCCACGGTATGCATCTGATGAAGTGAGCTGTAGCTCACGAAAGCTCATGCTCAAATAAATTGGTTAGTCTCTAAGGTGCCACAAGTACTCCTTTTCTTTTTGCGAATACAGACTAACACGGCTGTTACTCTGAAACCTGAGTGTTGTCTGAGTTAGCACAGGCAGCCCTGATTTACTGAGCCCTGGCTAGCCGAGATCTATCTGCTCCTCAAGGTTTTACTCTAACAGAAGTTGCTGGCCCAGCCAGCATCCTCTCCACTGAGTTCTGAGTTTGGCAGCCCTAGAATGCAGCTTCAAGGAAGCTGGCCAGCAACCTTGTTAATGTGCTCCAGGCTTCGGAGAGGCAATTAGTGCAGCCTCTTTCCTGCACCCCGCACAGGCTGCTCCAAACCACCCCACCCCCATTTATCTGCAGCCCTCCATATTTCAAAGGTGTGGGGTATCCTGCAGCACGGTCAGAAAATCAGGTCTGAGTGGTATTTCCAAACTGAAATCCACGATAGCTACAGTCATCCAAGGAACAATGGAACCGATCCTCCGGGTCAGAAGTCAGTCAGTGCAATTAGACTCACTCGGTGTAAGTGTAAATCAGTGTCATTCCATTGCTGCCAAGGGGCTACACTGATTTACACCACATGAGGATCTGTTCTTGTACTGTAAAAATATCAGTCGCTGAACTTGCTCTAAAAGGAGACTGCAAATAGGGGTGTTAAGAATTACCCACTAAATCTCTTGTCAGTTAAAAATTGGGTTTTCATCTAAATGGAAGTTTTGCAGAATGTTTCTCCAGATCTCGAAAAAACATCTTTTTTTACTGTTGGAAAAGCAAAAACTCAAAACCAAATATTTTCACCTAAACTCTGATTTCTCCCACCTCCCCAGCTCTTCAGTAATTGTTCGGTGACAACGTTTTGGTGTTTGGGTTTAGGGTTTTTGCCCCAAAGTCAAAATTTTCTGCTGAAAATTTAGATGAAAATATTTTTTTTAAATTTTTGTTGAAAATTTCCTATAAGGAAACTTTAATCCTATTTCGTGACCAACTCTCACGAATTTGAATTTTCTTCAAGCTAACCAGACAAATCGGGATATAGATCACAACAAACACATTATTTTCTCTGTCACATTAGGTTTCAAGGTATTGTACACCCATCTTAAAGAGATTTGGATGAGTTTTGGTGTAGGTTTATTGAAGACCATGGGACTATTTTGTTTGACCTTGGTTGAGAATCTGGCCCCTAGTTTCTTTCACATATGAGTCAAAACCGAGTGCTAAAAAGAAATGTCTAGTCCAGTAAAACCAAAGCAAATAAAAAACAATTGGGGGTTGGGAAATATTTCCCTGAAGAGGCTAATACCAGTTATTTCAAAATTGGGACCTGACAGCAGAATCTGGACATGTTTCATGGGCAAATTCAAAACCCTGTTCACAGGTACAATATAAGAAAATCCAGCATGCGACATGTACACCCTATTCTGACTCTCCACGGGTTAAACATTGTTCTCAACCCTGTGGGAAGGTGTGTGCGTAAAGTGAGAGGAGACCCGAGCCTGGCACTAAGGCAGAAAAGGAGGAAAAAATCATGGAAACATGACAGTTTGGGCATTGAGAAGGAAAGGCGGTGAGTAATTCAGTGACTTACCAAGGACGGTCAGCTGGGTTCCTCCACTGAAGACATTCCACAGTGACACATGGCTGTACAAAAACCAGTCATGTTCAATGGCAGGGAGGAGTCACCACCACTGCACGTGTGGGGAAAATAGTCGTTGGAAAACTTCTGCTGGCTCTCCATGAGAACGAAGGTTCATCGTTTCTGAAGAAGCTCAAAGTACAATTGATTGAATGAAGATCCATTGGGAGGAGAAGTAATGGAGTATTCCTTGGGAGAGCTGACGTGGGGCCAAATCCTGGTCCCAGCACACAGCCCATGTAAGAGAGCAGAGGATGGTCTTGTCCTTAAGGCACTGGAGCAGGAGTTAGGAGACTGGAGTGCAAGTCCTGGCTCTGCCATAGACTGATGTTGTGCCCTTGGGCAAGCCACATCATCTCTGTGCCTCAGTTCCCCATCTGTAAAATGGGGATAGTACTTCCCTATTTCAGCAGGGATGCTGTAAGGATAAATTCCTTTTGGGCTGTGAGATGCTCAGATACAACAGTGCTACAGGTCATAAACCAACCTAGATAGAAGTAAAGGGGCTGTGTGCTAAGCATCTGCCACTCCACTGGGTTCCACTGCCCCTGTGCTCCCCAAACACACCCACGGTCTGTGGATCTTCAGCTGGCCCTCGTAGGTCCATAGGAGGGACAGGCTGGCAGATTTATTTGGGATGCTGATAGTGAACATGCTGAGCCAGGTTCAACCCTGGTGCAATTATAGTGGTTTATATGGAATTTTACCACCGAAGAATTAGGCCCATTTGTTGTCAGTATTTAATGTATCCAATAGGGAATCTCATGTGGGCGATACCCATGTTTCCAAAGCACGTGTCTGTAGCCCACATCCCTGGGAGCACTGGCCTCTCTACAGACCTAGTCAGTGTCAAAACTATCCTAGCTTCACACCAAGAAGTGTCAGCAAAGAAACAGATCTGCCATGTTGGGACTGCTTGTGTGTGGATAGGAAACCAACACCACGTGTAGTCCTCGTCTCTCATCTGGACAATGCAGCCTTCCCTGCACCCGTCAGTGAGACGCTACCCCATCCCATGACACATGATCCTGCCTTACCTGATCAGGATCTGCAGATAGTCCGTGGGCGAGGGGTTGCTCTGAGTCACTGGGCACAGAAGTTCCATAAGACACTGTGTCAAAACGTCGTGTGTTCGCTTTTGGTTGAACCATGCCAGGGGCTGGTGAAGTCTCCACACTGGACATGTTGGAGGAACAAGTAAATAGTGCACAAGATCCATGTGCCATGAAAGCAATCACCACAATCCTCTGCTGGGACCTCAGCCTTGGTTCGGATGCAGGCGTTCCTGGCAGCCTCTCTAGAAGCCAAGATTCTGCATCTGGCATATGCTGGAAAATGCTCCAAGCCCTGTTAGCACCAATACAAGGCAATGTTGGGATCAATATCCAGTATACAGCAGAGATCAGCACTTTCCTGAAGAGAGCCCCTGAGTTGCCTTTAGAAATTAACACATTGCCCCCAACGACAGCCATTTGCTCTGTATTTCCCAGCTGTTCTCAGCAGTAAATCCCAGCGCTGCCTCCCTGGACGGAGCTGCCATGAGACTCCCACCATTGCTGGGCTATTCCCTCCCCCTGACCTTAGGGGAGCCGCTCTGGTGTCTGCTGCCCAGCAGAGTGTGGGCGTGTGGTGCCCCTCTCGCCAAAGGCAGAGCCAGTAAACGTCCAGGCTGTGAGCTGTGTCCATGCTCAGCTGGTTTCTTATGAGTTAAACCAGGGCCCTGGACCCTCCCTCTGACTGTAAATACAAACCCCCCTCAGCGCCTGGTGTGTCCCCGCTCAGCACGGCCAGGGGCGTGAATGGTACCAGCCTAATTTCCTCATTAATGGGCCCTAGTTGAAGCCAAGGCTCACGTGCTGTGTTTGACACTTGATCCGGCACCTACTGGAGTTGGTGGGGAAGCTCCTGTGACTTCAGTGGTTGAGGCTCAGACCCTGGGAGAATTCCCTGGGTAGTGGAGGGCAGACCTGAGCCGCCAGCAAAAGTCCCCAAGTCCCATTGTCAGAAGTGACGTAAGCACTCACGCCTGGAGTGTTAATGGTGTTTAAGCATCTAAATATACAGGTGGGCACCTTGTGGGATTTTGAGAAGCACCTAGTTGCCAAACGCCCATTCATTTCATTGCCTTTTAAATCTGGCCCTTACGCTCCTAAGTCCTATTGACTTTCAGTTGAACTTAGACTTTTAATGGAGTGAGTCTCTTTTGAAAATACCCTAAATACTTCATGCAGTTTTTCAGTCCATTCGTCAGTCTATTGCTGTTCACCTGTGCAAGGGAGCAGGACCAATTACTAAACATTGAGCAAAGGAAGTTAATCGCTTTCCAGAGCCTTTTTGTCAATGAAGTAGTGTTAAAATCAGCACACGGTCTGGGTTCCAGTCGTGTACTCGTTGGCACACGCGCTCTCTCTCTCACTCACACACACACACATGCTCTGTCTGATCCTTTCACTCTCATCCTAGCATTGTAAGCTCCTGAAAACTTCTGAGAGCCATTATCCCCTCTGTGCTCTGCACACGCTTGGTGCTCCAGAAATCATCATCTGGATATCTGGGCAGAGAGCTGTCTCCTAAGTCGGTGGTGGCAGGATATTAAAGGCCACTCTTCCAAAGAGGGGTTTGTGTCTATACTGACTAGAAGTAGCCAGGAGCTCTGTTTACAGCCTATCGGAGGAAACCGCCATCAGCAGTGCCCCTCCCTCTATGGGCCAGATTTGGTCACTTATTCCCCTTAGTGTTGAGCTGTCCAGCCAATAGCCCCACTGATTCGAATGAGGCTTCTTGAAGAATGACGAATGCTCAGGGAGAAGGTGGTACCGGAATCTGCCCCATGCGAGGGCAGAGGGTGACTCAGTACTAACTCACAGAGCAGCCTGCTCTCTGCAGGGCTAGTGACCCAGCTGAGCATTGACCCAGAGTAAAAAGAACACAATATTAGCTGATAAAAGGTAAATTTATTTTATTGGAAGAGAAGGTGAATATTGCAATTAATACACAAGATGTAAAAGGGACAGAAGAAGTTAAACTCTTCACAGATACAGCAATAGTCAATTTTTTCCGATTTTATTAATATCCTAACAAGGCTGTATCAGAGACTAAAGCAGGAAGGAGAATTCCAGGGAATGCAGGGAGTGAGAGCGGTGGGGACATGGGAATAAAGACAGGTGTCATATGGATTGGTAAAATCCCCCACCTAAAAGAGGAAGCAGATTTGCTAGAAATCGGCATTATCGGAATGCTACAGAGAGATCCTGGCTCCCTTGGGGAACCCCCTACAGACTGACACGGGAACCGGCCGAGCCCTCCGGGGGTCAGAGGGTTAAGAACACTCTGAGCTCTTCAGGGACTTCTCGAAGTTCTTCCCATCGTGTGTCACCTGGCAGGTGTAGGTCTCATGAGTCTTCCACTTTGATGCATCCAGAGACAGGTAACTGCTGGCCATGAACTTGTTGTCACTCTGTTTGGATGGCTTGGTCGTCTCCACTCCAGTGGAGATCTGCTGGCCGTCAGCTTTCCAAGTGACTTGGACTGAGCCTGGGTAAAAGCTGCCCAGCAGACACACCAGTGTGGCTTTGCTCTTTGTTTTGATCTCTTCCGAGGATGGAGGGAAGAGGTGCACGGTGGGAGATGCCTTTGGCTGACCTACAAGACAAGGAGATTCAGTGTTAGAAAACCCAAATCCAGAGACTGCCAGTGCAGAATGTAAGAAATTCCAGATCTCTGCAAAGGTGCCACAAGTACTCCTTTTCTTTTTGCGAATACAGACTAACACGGCTGTTACTCTAAAACAGATCTCTGCAGTGTAACAAATCCAACTTCTCACAAGCACCATGGGCAGGGTAATGATCTGCAATGTAAGGTGTTCTTGTGGTTAAGGCACAGGACTGGGAATCTGGACACTTGGGGTCCATTCCTAGTTCTGCCACAGGCTTCCTTAGTGAACCTGATGAAGTCACTTACCATCACTGACCTCAGTGCATGCAGGCTTTTTCTCAAGGTTTATGGTTTTTTACATATTTCTAAAGCGCTGAGACACTTGGTGGAAGGTGCTGTAGAAGTGCGAAGTATTATCAGGATTGTTTCCAAGCTCACCTTTTCATTCATTGTTGCTCAGAGAAAGGGAAATACGACTTCTGAACAGCTAGCAACCTCGGCAGTTTGCAGAGAATTCCTCCCTATTAAGTGCAAGATTTTGATACCTTTCCTCACATTGAGTAGCACCTTCCTTCTCAAATGGTGCCATTTAGTGCAGAGGAAGGTGCTACTCATTGAATTAAGTAGGAAGATATTTCCATGGTGAAAACACTCTCTCTCATTTCTCAAGAACAGTCTATCTGAGAATGGGGCTATTTCTTAGGGTCTAAGCTTAGAGTTTAATTTGCCTGTTCAGGCCTTGGGGGCTGCTTCACTAGAGTCACAGAGGAATGTGGGGTAACCCACATATTTCCAAATGAAAAAAATGCTATAACAGATAATTAGAAAAAAAAACAAAACAGTAGGATCCAAAGCATAGGATGGGAGAGCTACATGCATTAAATAGTGTTTTATAGAAAGTAGTATAAAATTCTGTAGTTTTGAGGTGGGGGGGGGGAGTTTGTTTGTGAACCATCCTATGGAATTCCATAGCAGGGATAAATTCTCTATTCTGCCAAGTGGGTCGATAAACCCATTGTTGAATCATCATTGTCTGTCTGGGTCTGTAGGTCTCTCCGCTAAGGGTCAGATCTTCTGCTTAACACCTGGGTGACAAACAATCTCCTACCACAGCCTGGTTGCCTGTTCCTGTTGCTGAACAGCCTAGTTACCAAGCAAGCTTGTGTTCAGCAGCTGTAAAGTACAGACTCATTTATGGGACCAATCCCTGCTTCAGGGCCCGATCCAGTGTGCATCTGAGTGTTTTGCTAGATTGGGGCTCAAGACCAGAGGAAAAGGGACCTTGCAAACTACCACACTGAGGGTTGATTTCATGGTGGGGGCAGAGTAGATTCCCCTGGGCCCTAGCCTGATGCTGTGCTGTGTAACTGCGTAGAGATGGGGGGGGGGGGGGGGGCAAAGAAGGCACTACCTGCTTAAGAAGGGACGCAAAAGTTTGGGGAATTTTTAAACTCTTAGTAACATTTCTGCAGCAGCAGCCTTGGCGCTGGGGCCAAATTGGGATGCCCGTCCTCGCGCCAGGTTGCGCCTTACTCCACAGGCGGTCGGTCCCATGACATTAGTGGGACTGTATGAAAAGCAATGTGCTACTCGGCATGAGTAGGGCTCCCGCAGTCTGGGCCCTAATTATTTCACACTTTATGTAGGTCAAAGCAGCCAAGGATGGTATTTGAGCTAATACTGTCAGCCCTGACTTACCGAGCCCTGGCTAAGCCAGGTGCACTAGGTCCCCTAGGCTGTTCTGTAAGTGAAGCCGGCTGGTCCAGCCAGCATCCTGATCACTGAGCTCTGAGCTTGGCAGACACACAATCCAGCCTCTATGAAGCCGTCCAGCCTTTCAGACTGGCCAGCAACCTTGTTAGTGCACAGTTAGTGCAACCTCTTTAAATCCCTTCCCCCTGCAGGCTGCTCCCACCCCACTCCATTTAACTAATATCTTGCATATCTGAAAGGTTTTGGGTGGGTTTGGGTTGCATATCCACACTGAAATCCAATTTTCTCCAAGGTACAATGGAGCAGATCTTCAGTGTCAGGAGTAAGTCAGTCAGTGCAATTAGACTCACTCAGGGTAAGCGTAAATCAGTGTAGTCCATTGCTGGCAAGGAAGGTACGTGGATTTACACCATGTGGGGACCTGGCTATCTATTTTTAAAATTTGATCAGTCCCTTGTCTAGCTCCAATTGAGCAATGCTACAAATAGGGCTGGTTGAAAATGACCATCAAAACCATTTTCAATGGAAAATTGGTTTTCCACTGAATGAATATTTTTGTGGCAAGTATCTGCTTTTCTCAAAAAAAAAATCATTTTTTTGTTGAAAATCCGAAAATGGAAAAAGTGGAAATCTTAAGCCAAAACCTCTCAATAACTGAAGCATTCTCGGTTTTCAGCTGAAAATGCTTGTTTGGGATTTTGGGCCCATTGAGATGAAAATGATTTTTTTGTTTTGCTTTTTCTGAAATTATTCACAGAAGAAAACCATATTTTCTGCCCAGCTCTCATTCCTAAGCATTCCCTTCCAACGGCCCCCAACAAATCCGATTTTAAATCACCAGGGAGCAAGGATTTTTATAGCAGATGAGATGTCACGGGATTGGACACCTGTCTGCAGGATCCTGGGGTGAGTGCTGGTGGAGGTCTATTGCGGACAATGGAGCTAGGGCATTGTACGGCACCGGAGAAGCTGGCCCGGGATTTCTTTCATACACTGACTAGCACCCGGTGCTAATGAGAAATAGTTCATACCCGAAAAGAAAAAGAGGGAAAATCTTTTCCTGAAGGGGCTAAAACTAGGTCATCGTAAATGGGGACCCAGTGGCAGAATCTCAATAGGTTTCATGGTCAAATTCAAACTTCTCTTGAGTGGGAAAAGAAAACAAAATCCAACATGGGCCATGTACACTTGCTATGACTATCCAGAGAGACTAAACGTTCTTCCCAAGACAGTGTAAAGGTCCATATATAAAGTGAGAGGAGTCCCGAGCCCAAGATGAAGACAAAGAAAGCAGGAAAAAAACCATGGAAAACGTACCATACAGCCAGGAGGAGGAAAGTTTGAGAGTAATTCAGTGACTTACCAAGGACGGTCAGCTGGGTTCCTCCACCGAAGATCCACCACAGTGACACATGGCTGTACAAAAACCTGTCCCAGTCGATGGCAGGGAGAGGTCGCCAGCACTGCCCGTGAGGGGGGAAAAAGAGGTACGGGGCAGTTTCCACTGGCACCCCATGGGAGTGCAGGTTTATCCTTTCCGGAGAAACTCATCGTACAATCGGAGGAGTGAAGATTCACTGGGAAATGAAGCAATGGAGTATTCCTTGGGAGAACTCAGAATAAGGCCAAATCCCGCAGGCAGCCCGCAGAAGATGGGCTTGTCGTTAAGGCAGTGGATTGGGAGTCAGGAGAGCGGGGTTCATGTCCTGGCTCTGCCACTGACTTTGTATCTTTGAGCAAATGACACCCTCTCTCTGCCTCCATTCCCCGTCTGTAAAATGGGGCAGCACTTCCGTGCCTCCGAGGGTGGTGTAAGGATAAGTTCTGTCGTGTCTCAGAGATGCTCAGGCACTACAGTGATGGGGGCGTAATGGTACCTAGAGGGAACCAAAGGAGCTCTGTGCTCTGCTACCGTGCTGGGTCCCACCACTACAGCGCTCCCCCAACCCCCGCACCGGCTGTGGATCTGTGCTGCTGTGCCTGGAGCCCGTGGAGAACAGGTCTGGGTGCTGGAGGGCACGTACACAACTGGACTGCGTGTTGGTCCCTCCACTGCCATTTGGCCAGGACAGGCCAATACTGGGCCACATTCATCACTGGTGCCATTGTATTGACTTCGGTGGAATTACGTCGGGTAAAGAATGAGGCGCACGAGCTGTCGTGTATGTTACGGTTGCGATAACCACACGTAGAAAGTACGTGTCCAGAACCCCACACGTTTGTGAGCACCAGCATCTTTCTCGACCTAATTAATGTACAGCATGTCCCGGTGACCCACCAATAAGTGTCAGTGAAGAGACAGATCAGACATGCCAGGGGCTGCACACACGTGGATCGGGTGTGATCCAAACCACGTGCTGTCCTCGTCTACTCTCTGAATAGCGCAGCCTCTCTGCACCTGTCCATGAGAAGCTAAGACGTCCCCTCCCCCATTGTCCTAACTTACCTGATTGGGATCTTCAGCTCGTCCAGGGGGCCAGGGGGTCGCTCTGAGTCTCTGCAAGAAGCTGTGTCATGACGTCCTGTGTTCGCTCTCAGCTGAGCCATGCAGGGGGCTGGTGAAGTCTCCACATTGGATACGCCTGAGGAAGGGCTCAAGATCCATGTGCCATGAAACTGATTGCCACCACGCTCTGTCTGAACCCCAGCAGTAGGGTTTGCCAATTTTGGTTGGACCTATTCCTGGAGGTTTCATCACATGACATAATCTTTAATTAAAGATTAATCATTAATTCCTGGAGACTCCAGGACAATCCTGGATGGTTGACAAGCAATGGATCAGAAGTAGGTGTTACTGTCAGTCTCTCTGGAAGCCAGGAGCCAGTCAAGATGCTCAGAACCTTTGGTGCTTGTAAGACTCATCTCCATCCTACAGCTGGCATATGCTTCAGACCCTGTTGATACCAATACAAGGCAATGCTGGTATCAATAGAGAGCATGTCTGCTCACCCAATGTCCAGTATGCAGGAGACGTCAGCACTTTCCTCAAGGGAGCAACCCAGTTGCCTTTAGAAATTAAGAGTGCCATCATCTACTGCCATTTGCTCTGTATTTCCCAGCTGTTCTCAGCAGTAAACCCCAGCGCTGTCTCCCTGGACAGAGCTGCCATGAGACTCCCATCATTGCTGGGCTATTCCCTCCCCCTGACCTTAGGGGAGCTGCTCTGGTGTCTGCTGCCCAGCAGAGCGTGGGCGTGTGGTGCCCCTCTCGCCAAAGGCAGGGCCAGTAAACATCCAGGCTGTGAGCTGTGTCCATGCTCAGCTGGTTTCTTATGAATTAAACCAGGGCCCTGGACCCTCCCTCTGACTGTAAATACAAACTCCCTTTAGCACCTGGTGTGTCTCAGCTCAGGAGGGGCAAGGAAGTGAATGGTACCAGCCTAATTTCCTCATTAATGGGCCATAGTTGAAGCTGTTTATAGCGCTTGATCTTGCACTTACTGAAGTCAGTGACACAGCTGCCTTGACTCCAGTGAACCAGACCTTACATACGCCCCTGGACAGTGGTTTTCAGGCCTGACAGAGGCTCTAAAGTTCACTCCACAAGCACTACCAGTGTTCAGCATCTATGGGCTTGGGAACCCGTGACGAGCAGGAGAATTCTTTGCAGTCGCAGCTTGGGGTGAGCATCCGGGGTTGTGTCTAGTTCTCAGCGATGAATGTGTAGCTCTTCTACTGAAGGTGATCTGGGTTATTCGAAATCCCCTCACACCTCTAATGTGGCACTTTCTGATTTGATAGGTTCAGTGACTTCATCATTCTCCCAGTTGAGGGCAGGGTCATGTGTCCCTTACCCAGAGCAGGGTGAAGTCACCCCTGGGTTTAGGCTCTGTACAGGCCTAGGTTCCATTTAAATCCAACTTAACAGGACTTATGTAGGACTTCAGTGGTACATAGACATTATGCAGGTCTTCTGCACAGGGTGAATTTCACCCATTGGTGAGCACTTCCTCACCCTAACGGTCCTCTGGAAATCCATGAGACTAACTCAGGTGAGTAAAAGCTCCCGAGTAAGAGCTAACATGCACACCCTAACTGTTGAATTGTTCCGGAGTGGCTCATCTAGATGTTTAACTTTAATTAAAGGTAGGCACATGCTTAACTGCTCTGCTGAATCGGGGCCTGTTTTCCTTTTGCTCAGGTTCCTCAGGCGGCATTACTTGTGCCTGATGATTGCTTTGGCCACTGGTTCATTAACCCTTCATTTGCTGGATTAAGGACTCGTAATGGATGGCCATAGGCTAAATGGAGATGTAGGTGGGACTGAAGTGGTGTGTAACCCTTGTGGTGATTCTCTGCACTAGAGGGAATTTCACTTCACCCGCCAGCAGCAGAGTAATGTGGGGGCTGTTTTTTTGTATCTGTTTGTATTTACATGGGGGCCAAACCCATAAAAACCCCAAAGAAAATCCAAACTGTACACACAATACAAGTAGGATTTTCAAAGAGGGCTGCAAATATGGTGCCAGCTCCCATTGGAAATCAACAGGGTCTGAGCACTTTGATTGCTTAGACTCCTTTGGAAATGCTAGCCAATTCATTGCTAATAAAATATAATACCCATGCCCCATTTGTGCATCCACAGAGGATGTTGCGAAGGCGAAGACCATAACAGGGTTCAAAAAAGAACTAGATAAATTCATGGAGGATAGCTCCATCAATGGCTATTAGCCAGGATGGGCAGGGATGGTGTCCCTAGTCTCCATTTGCCAGAAGCTGGGAATGGGCAAGAGGGGATGGATCACTTGATGTTTACCTGTTCTGTTCATTCCCTCTGGGGCACCTGGCACTGGCCACTGTTGGAAGACAGGATACTGGGCTAGATGGACCTTTGGCCTGACCCAGTCTGGCCGTTCTTATGTTCTTACGTTCACTGTGTACAAAGAAATATCATAGTTTCAGCAATGCAATCAAGTCTGGTGGCAGTGACAGCCGAATGCCAGCAAGGGCTGGCAAACAGGAGAGTATTTCGCCGGGGATGCTGTTCCCATTGGAAAGGGTTATATAGTGAATCTGGGAAAGAGCTGGCGAGGGAGCAGGGCAAACCCGCCAGTGAGTGGGGCGGGAGCATCCTAATGGAAGGAGCAGATTGTCCAATCCCCATGCATAGGTGACAGCACCAGAGAGACCAGGCCTGGCTGAGATGCCACCTTCCCCAGAGTCCTGCAGGGGTGGGGCAGCTCCACACAGCACCCCTCGCCTGTTACAAAGGCACGGCCCTTACTGACGTGCTCACTGAATGGCCAGGTTCCAAGGCACGGTACAGCTGTTGTCACGGCCCAGGGTGCTTTGTTGAGAGTTTCTGTGTGAAGGGCAGAAACATCTGAGAGCTGCATGAGCCTGAGCATGGAGAGTGACTGCACTATCGCTCACAATGACACCACGTGGGGCCTTGGAAAGGAGGTAGCTGGATTGTCCTGAGTCACTTCATAATGACTCTACATAAAGAACATAAGAATGGCCAGACTGTGTCAGACCAATGGTCCATCTAGCCTGTCTTCTAACTCTGGCTGTGCCAGAGGGAATGAACAGAACAGGGTAGTTATCCAGTGATCCATCCCCTGTCGTCGAGTCCCAGCTTCTAGCAGTCAGAGGCTTAGGGACACCCAGAGCATGGGGTTGCATCCCAGACCATCTTGGCGAATAGCCACTGATGGACCTATCCTCCATGAACTTATCTAATTCTTTTTAAACCTAGTTATCCTTTTGGCCTTCACAACATGCCCTGGCAACGCGTTCTACAGGTTGACCGTGTGTTGTGTGAAGAAGTACTTGCTTACGTTTGTTTTAAATCCACCGCCTATTAATTTCATGGGGTGACCCCTGGTTCTTGTGTTATGAGAAGGGGTAAATAACACTTCCTTATTCACTTTCTTCTCACCATTCATCATTTTATAGACCTTTGTCATATCCCTCCTTAGCCGTGTCTTTTCTAAACTGAACAGTTCCAGTGTGTTCAATCTCTCCACATATGGCAGCTGTTCCATACCCTAATCATTTTTGTTGTCCTTCTCAGTACCTTTTCCACTTCTATTAAATTGTTTTTGAGATGAGGTGACCAGAACTGCACGCAGTATTCAAGGTGTGGGTGTACTGTGGATTTATAAAGTGGCAATATGATATTTTCTGCCTTATTATTTATCCCTTTCTTAATGGTTCCTAACATTCTGTTAGCTTTTTTGACTGCTTCTGCACATTGAGTGGATGTTTTCAGAGAACTATCCAAAATGACTTCAAAATCTCTTTCTTGAGTAGTAACAGCTAATTTAGACCCCATCATTTTATACGTGTCGTTGGGTTTATGTAATTAACATTGAATTTCATCTGCTATTTTGTGGAGTTTTGTGAGATCCCTTTGCAACTCTTTGCAGTGAGCTTTGGACTTAAATATCTTGAGTAATTTTGTATCATCTGCAAACTTTGCCACGTCACTGTTTATCCCCTTTTCCAGATCATTTATTAGTATGTTGAACAGCGCTGGTCCCAGTCCAAATCCCTGCTATTTACCTCTCTCCATAGTGAAAACTCACCATTTATTCCTACGCTTTGTTTCCTATCCCTTAAGCAGTTACTGATCCATGCAAGGGCCTTCCCTCTTATCCCATGAGTACTTACTTTGTGTAAGAGCCTTTGGGGTAGGACCTTATCAGAGGCTTTCTGAAAGTCAAAGTATACTATATCCACTGGATCATCATGGTCCACATGCTTGTTTACACCCTCAAGAATTCTAATAGATTGGTGAGGTGTGATTTTTTCCTTTACAAAAGCCATGTTGACTCTTCCCCAATATATCAAGTTCATCTCTGTGTCTGATAATTCGGAGCTTTACTATAGTTTCAACCAATTTGCCAGATACTGAAGTTAGGCTTATCAGCCTGTAATTGCCAGGATCACCTCTTGAGTCTTTTTAAAAAATTGGCATTATAGAGTTATTTGGTTTCTTTCCCCTACACTTGATTTAGCTTGCGTAGGTGCCACAGCAGACTGGGAAATCACATGTGGGGGAAAAAACCTCAGGGCCTGGAGTAAAACTAGCTATTCCACCAGGCTATGCTTGATCTTAGCCTTCTCTTTTCCTGTAGCATGGTGACCCAGTACCAGCCTGGGACACAGGGGCCTTGAACTCTTGCTTCCCTGGTGGTTTCTCTTAGGGTGTAAATCAGGAGTCCTGCAGGAGGCCTATGTACTATTGAAGCCCTGCTCATGTAAATGGTTCATTGGCTTCATGAAGGCCATTGCAGAGGGTGAATTTCACCCTCCATGAATTCTGTTACTAGCTGTACCCATGCTTCCAGGTCCAGGCTGGCTATATCTGTGTGAGCAGCTGAGATTGTGTGCTAAGGACCAGGCAAACCATTTACATTCAATAAGAATTCTTTTCAGTAATGATGACCCTATAGCACAATGAATGACAGACCACAGATAAATGGAGCTAGGACTGACCAATATAATCTCTCCCTTGGGGGGCTTTATGGCTTTTCAAGTTATTACAGAGGACGTATTTTCATTTGGAGTTCAGATTTGTAACTGTAAATGTATCTATGACTGTATTTGCCAGGTCTCTGTTGGTAAATTATAATCTGTTTACACTCTTATTGGAGCTGCAGGGTCACTGTTGAGACATTCACCTTTGGGAGAAGGAACAGGGATACAGCAGCTCGGAACAAAGATCTTTTGATTTTAAAAAAATCTATTCAAAGCTCCTCCTACCTAATAACATTTGTTTGTAATTGACAAACCCATAGCCATCTGGCCCTGCGAACGAATAGCTGGTCCCACACAGAGAAGCACAGTGCAGTTTGGCATTCTATGGGAAGGTACGTTTCCCTGGCTGCATTGCTGTTTTTGTGACTTGTGGGTGGCCAGGGACACCAGCAGCCAGAGATACTCAGTGAATTGAGTGGGACTGTTCGTGTTCCAGTTACACCATTTGAAGGTGGGTCAAGTGACGCTCTTGTGCAGCGAGCCAGCAAAAGACCAATGGTGCCACTAACAGAAAGACCCACTTATGCTTGCACCATAGTGTTTAAGTGGAACTCAAGCTTTCTGCTCAGCGCCCTGCAGATGGCTGAGTTCAGACCATAGGAGCTCCCAAGAGAAACCGGGCAGTGGGTCCCACCAGAATATTTCTGCCCTGGCAGCTGCAACCTCTGTTGCTTAGAGCAGTAACACCTTCCACCAGACTCAGTGTAACTCCCAAGCTTGGTGCTAGTGGTTTTATTTCTAGACAAAAGCAAACAAGGTGAGCTCATCGGCGGGCGTAAATCGGCCTCAATCCACCGAATTCAATGGCATGGTGCCAATCTACTCCAGATGAAAATCCAAGAGAGAGTTTTATAACTATGAACACATCTTACCCAGTGGCTACTAAATCTTACTGATAGTTGCTGGGAATAAGTTACTGACAGATAAATTAATAGAAATCAGTCCAGCATTTGGAACCAGAAGAATAAACTATTGGCAGATAAATGTCCATCTTTTATTGCAGAATCATGATAAACAACTTTTTAAAAACATTTGAAAGAGGCAATAATTTTAACTCTTCACAGACACAGCGATAGCTGAATGTATCTGGTTTTATTAATATCATAACAAGGCTGCATCAGAGACTAAAGCAGGAAGGAGAATTCCAGGGAATGCAGAGGGATGAGAGCAGTGGGAACATGGGACTAAAAGAAGATATCAAAGGGATCATCAAAGATCCCCCACATCAAACAGGAAGCAGAGCTGCTGGAGATCAGCATTAAGGTGATGCTACAGACTGATCCCAGCTCTTTTGGGAAACTCTCTAGTGACTGATCTGGGAACTGGCCGAGCCCTCTGGGGGTGAAAGGGTTAAGAACACTCTGAGCTCTTCAGGGACTTCTCGAAGTTCTTCCCATCGTGTGTCACCAGGCAGGTGTAGGTCTCATGGCTCTTCCACTTTGATGCATCCAGAGACAGGTAACTGCTGGCCATGAACTTGTTGTCACTCTGTTTGGATGGCTTGGTCGTCTCCACTCCAGTAGACAGCTGCTTGCCGTCAGCTTTCCAGGTGACTTGGACTGAGCCTGGGTAAAAGCTGCCCAGCAGACACACCAGTGTGGCTTTGCTCTTTGTTTTGATCTCTTCCGAGGATGGAGGGAAGAGGTGCATGGTAGGAGATGCCTTTGGCTGACCTACAAGACAAGTAGATTCAGAGTCAGATTAGGAACAAAGCCAAAGAGAATTCAGATACACAGTGGAACATCAAATTCAGACGCTGCCAGTGCAGAATCCAAGGTACTAGATATTTTGAGCTAGATCCTCACCTACTATAAATCAATGTAGTTCCATGACACCAGTGGAGGATCTGGCTCTTCGGGTCTATAAAGTTTTTTTTTTTTTAAATAAAGTCTGTGGGGCCTGAGGGAGAAACTGCCTGAACTGTAAATCAATGCTGCTTTGTAACTACAAAGTCTTACCATTAAAAATCAAATGAAAGCTCACCTATATCCCCGGATTCTATCTGGTAAAGATAGAGTGGAGTAGAACAGGAAAAGCTAAGTTCAGCTAAAACACTGCGCTAGCCCAATATAATGATCTCCCGTGTTAAACATCCCCCAGCATCTCTCCTTGTACTTGTTCCCTCTCCCACCAGCTAAGGAACCATATGGCACTGACGCTGCATTTGCATGATTGCCCAGGAATTCAGGGCCGAGGAATGTAGCTGGCTTATTCTTTGAGTCAACCACGTTTGATCTGCTGCGAGCTGCCCTCAGAACATCGAAAGCAGCTGTTGCTTTCATATGCAAAATGGCACTCCGCTATGGCTGGTCTGCTGTCATCTGGCTCTAACATATCTATCTTTAAAACTGCCAGCTAGCATTTGCCATCTTGTGTCGCTGGCTGTAGGAAAAGTGGATGTTTCAGAGGGCTCCAGGTTTAGCTCTGATTTGGAATCCTGCCTGACCTGAGAGCTACTTAAATTGGTTTGTTGGTATTCTAGAAATTTGTGCCCCTTCAGTATCTCCTCCTGCAGGATACTCCATACACGGCAGAGAACTCACATAGTGTGTTTCAAGTTTTTATTCTTACTGTTTTCTCAATACTTTGGGGCCGCATGTCGGCAAATTCAGCTCACATTGAGGCAGGTACTGAGGGAAATGTTAAGCCACTGATGTTAATTTGATTGCATCAGAGAAACCAAAAGCAAAATTTGGGCCCTTAAAATAAGAACTAGGGCCCTAATCCAGTTGAGCACTTAGATGCATGCATCAGCCATCCCCTGGAAGTCAATAGACTGACTACTCATGCGCTTAAAGTTAAGCACGTGCTTAATTGCTCTGCTGGATCAGATTCTTTGTGCAAAGATTTAGGATAGATTATGGCCCATAGGCAGCATCAAAGTTTCCACAGATTCAGAATCTGTCACGGCACCCTACATTGATAATTCCTGTGGGCACAGTTCTCCCACTGCAGATATCCTGCTTGCCTGGAATTAGGCCTTTGGTCCTAGCATTAATAATCTTGTCCATTACGACCTCATTGGCTCTACAGCTATAACAGCTGAACATCACATTAGTGGGAATGAATGGCCCTTTACTGAGAAATGCTCAGCCGACGGCTGACCTGGCACAAGCCAACATTTAATCCCATAGCTCCGTTACTGCAGAGTTCACAATCACTCCGGGGCATTGCTACGTCAGATTATTTCTTTGTGTTCAAGTCAGAGAAATTTAGCCTCTTAGGCCTTGATCCTGCAATCAGGTCCATACCACCGGCCCGGGCTGGATTCCTATTGGCTTCAAAGATGCTCTGTGAGTATGCCTGTGTGGATCCAATTGCAGGAGTGGGGCAATATTTTATCGGAGTAGAGAGCCGGAAGGGCTCGCTCTCCTGCGTTCAGTTGTACAGCGTTTGGCAATTCAAAGATATATCTTTAGTTAACCTGCGTCTCTGGGGCAAACTCTCCTCTCATCTACGCTGTGTAAATCCTGTGTAGTCAATGCACTTTTGCCACAGTACCGAGAAGAATATGGCCCAATATTTTCAGAAGTCAATTTCAGCTCATGTTTAAAGAAACCTCCTTGCTAACAACTGCCAGAGCGGCTAATATTCACAGCACTGATTGCCGAACAATCAAGAGAAGCAGAGAGCCATCTAGAGTTCCCTGTGTTTCATCAATGATTGTTCAGTGCTACATTGCAGTTAATGCTGCAACCAATAACCGATAAGATTCCCTCCTCCTGAAGGGAAACTGATCTTTCAGAGACTTAAGCCCTTATCCTGCAATGAGTTCCCCCAAGGGGACCCATGTGCTAGCACAGAGGCCCACTGGATTCAGTGGTCAATGATAGTCACTCAGAGCTCAAGGTTGTGGTCAGATTCTCAGCTATTGTAAATTCACGGCTTTGATTGAGAGAGGCCAATATATATATATAAAATGTTTGTGTGAGTGTGTGTGTGTATACACACACAAACACACACACACAAACACGCTGTTGGCAGGAGAACCCATCATTTTAATATCTTCTAGGACGAAGTGAATCCAGTTACTCCAGATTTACACCAATGTAACCGAGAGCAGATTTGGCCCATTGTTTCTGGATCGGGGTTCATTTTCTCTTAAATGACAACGTTCGTCCCATCAGAATATCTAAAATTTCTAGTTCAGTGGCTTTCAACCTTCTTTTCATTTGCGGACCCTTCAAAGATTTTGAATGGAGGTGTGGACCCCTTTGACAACCTTAGCCATAGTCCGTGGCCCCCCAGGGTTGAAAACCACTGTCCTAGATGTTTTAAGAGAAGCTTTCTCAAAAAAAAAAAAAAATTTTGAACATTGCTGGTGTGACCCTATCTGCTGCTGGTTTCCCTCTCCCTAGTAGAGAGGAATAAATATCTGTGGCTAAACTCCCAAAGGAAATCATCCCTTGACTTAGTTCTGCATATTCTGACTGCACAGACATGTTCAGACCTGCACACACGGCTTGATTCTCAGAGACGCTGAGCACCCAGCACTGCTATTGGGAGCTATGGGCGCCCAGCACTTCTGAAAATTAGCTAATAAGGGTTGGTCACTTTCCTCCTAAGCATGTGTGGTAATTGCCAGCTCAGTGGTCTGACACTGTACAGCAATTCCTATTGATCTGATTCTCAGAGGCACTGTGCCATCACAGATCCCACTGAATTCATAGTCTGGCCCGTTTCAATGCAGCTGTGCAGTGCTGGGCAGGGACATGCTTTTGTCCTGTCGCAATGATCATCCTCTGTCCCGAAGCACAAGATATCAATTCCCTTGTCTTTGCATGTGCAAGTCACAGAACAGTGGAGTTAACTGGTCATAAAATTATCCAGCTTCTTGTTAACTCAAGCTACAGTGTTCTACTCTATCATCTCCCCAGGGGATAACACACCCTTTTACTTAGCGAATACATACTTGCCAGCCGTTCCACCTAGAGACCCCGTGGCTCAACGGGCAGTCAAAAAGGAGGAGTGAGCCGTGCTCGCTTGTTAACAATCACAATAATTCATTCATAACCTTAAACACTTCGACTGAATCCTCTCCTGCACCTCTCTATTCCAAGCGACAGAGTCCTACTTGGAGCAGTTCCTCATCCGTATGTGAGTCTCGCTATTTAAGACCATTTTTGTTGCCTATCTAGCTACCGCAGGTATTCCTTGCGCCCATTGCAGTAATATCTAAGTAACTGCCTGACCAGGAGAAATCCTTCTCTGGCTCTTTTCAGTCTCTGCAAGCTCCGATACAACAGTGACTAGCCAGCCAGATGCTTAAAACTGAACAGGCTATTTGCAAAAGAGGGTGTCTCATGTTTCAAGAAGAAGTCATTTGCTCTGTATCCCTTTTAATTGCACCTGAGAATTCAAAGTCTCCTTTTAATTGCTTCTGCCCCCTGGATGACCGAAAACATCCACCTATGTTTTCAAGAGGAGTTTCTCTCTCTCTCTCAGCTCATTGACCACTCCTATTTTCTTTCCCTGAGTTGAAAATTCTCACCAAAACCGTCTAAGTTTTCCAGCATAATCTCAGGAAAAGCATCAGACACAAAAAAACCAAAAAGCAGCTGTCATTTTTGACCATTTCTGAAACAAAGACACTTTTTCTTTTTTGGCTGCAGGACTGACCAGTCGTCTATGAAACTAAAACCTTATATCTCAAACTCCTGAATATTTTCTCCTCGTTACCATAGCCTTACCTGGGAATCTTTCCATCAGAGAGTGAAAACTGACATAGAAAGTTTTGTTAGATAAACAATTAAAATACAATTTGCTGGGCTCTGAAATTAGGAGGTACCCCCCCGCCCACACACACACCTATAGCCTGTAATAAAACAAAACCCTGTTATGTGACCAAAGCTTTGATCAGTGGGGACTCATCAGTAACAAAAGGGCAAAAACATTTTTACAAGTGGAAAAATCTGTAACTACACAGGACCTGCGTTTTGTCATTCAACAGAGCAACCCCCCCTCTGTCCATGCACACATTTTCATGGTGATTAGGACAGAGTAGAAGAGCACCCAGCCTGGAATAGATAGAGAAGTTGAGAAGGGGAGACAAAGGAACAAAATTCAAAACTCGCAACAACTGGGAAACGATTGTAAATGAATATTAGAGTGACTTACCAAGGACGGTCAACTGGGTTCCACCGCCGAAGACATACGCACAGTGACACACGGCTGTGCAAAAATATCCCAGCAGCTGCTTGCTTCTGCTTTGTGGCCCAGGCGTCCCATCGGCGGGGTGAATTAGACGGGGAGGTTGATTGGCCAGAATGTTGAGCTTTGGGAGAAGGGACCCAGATTTCTCTTCTCTGAAGAAACTTGGGTGATACAGGGGGACGGACAATAATTTAGTGGGGAGTGTAATTGTGGAATCAGCTTCTCTCCCAAGGGATAAGCCACTGTGCCTCTGGTCAAGGTCTTGAGTTAAATAGGATGCTAATCCCAAAGAACAAATTCTTTCTCTTTGAGTCCTAGCACAGGGCCTTTCTATTCAGATCTGTTTGTCATTGAGCATCTTGGCCTGTCTTCTTCACCAGCTCGTCCTTTCTGGATCTTTTTTCCTCCTCATTTTGGCAGAATGGGGTCACTGGGCCCAGCTTGGTTTCCATTTCTGTGTTTTTGACCTTTCTACGGTGCCCTGCTACCTGGCAACGGGCCCCGTGTACATATGTGAGCACAGTGAGTGTAACATTAATGGAGCTGGTGCACAGCAGTGTTCAGAACCCATAGAATAAACCAGATCACAGAGACGAGCAGAGTTTCCACCAGCCAGCCTGGCACAGGACCTTTCGGCCCGGAGTCCAGGGGCCTCCAGGGAACCGCACAACAAGACGTGGAGAGCTAAGAAATAGGGGTTGGGAGGAAGGGGAGCCTGGCTCTCTCTGTTATGAAGTTGTCCACAGAATGGATAAGGTGGCAGGGACTGGAGTATGGATCAATAAAATACATCGTACTGGAGCCGATAGACAGAATTGAAAAGAGGCTACATGATTATTCCCAGTTTCCAGAATGCTGCGCCGGGCCAGTTCTAGCAAAGGGCCACAAGCAATAGTCTCCCCTTATGAAGCCAGCACCTTATGGGCCCCCCTGTATCCATATCTCCCCTGAACCACCCCACAGACCATGGCACTTCCCCCCACTCCATGGCTGCAGACTCCCCTACTTTTCAGGCTGAGCGTCTGAATCAATGTGTGATCTGAAATGGTCGGGGAGGCAAGAAGGTCACAGACAGATGTCTAGAGTGTAGGGGTCCCTTTGCCCAGGTCCTTTGGAAACTCAGAGCTAGCCGCAGCGCAGCCTTGCTTTCGTTTAGGTCAAGACAAATAAAAATCAAGAAAAAGGCGATATTAGGACTTGAAATCTGGTTTACCTGGTTCCGTATTTCTATATTTCCAGTGAGCCTGTGGCTTGATTCCCAGTGGGTCCCACTGATGCAGAAGGTCAGGACAATGAGGTTCTTTGCTCTGAAATCCACCTTGATGCCGTGAACGAATCCCATCCTGGAAGGAGAATGCAGTGGCTAAAGGACACTTGCTACTGAAGTATCAGCAGCATCCTCCATTCGGCCCACAGCGAAGGCAGCGCTGGAGACGTCTTTAGAACATGCGAGCCCAACGGGTTCCCCAGAAGGCCAGTCAGAGACATCCCTGTGAAGCAGCAGGTAGGAAGGCTCCTGGGTGTTTGTCGCAATGTACGGGTTACTCTTGCTGTAAACGGCCCTCCTAGCCCCGGGGGTTGGTCCTTGCTGGGAACCATGGAGTGATCCACAACAAGGGGAACCCACAGGCCATTTCCAAGTTTTGAGCCATGACGTGTGCTGTCTCTTAGGATTAGGGAGGGTCTGGCTGCCCCTCGCAGAGTATGGCCCTCTGGATGTTCACACCATTGACATCTACCATAAGCATCTTCTGTGCAAGTTCCTGGGTCCCAAGAAAGCCACATAGGTCCGTCTTTCTGTATGTCCAAGGCACAAAGCTAAATTGTCCCAACAGATGCTGCTCCTACAGTCTAATAATTCATTGCAGTAGCAAGATAAGTCCTTCCCCTATCTGCCCCGTGGGGGATGGATGGGCACCATCTCAGCCATGGACAGAGTCTTCTGTTCAACTGGCGTCTTCAGGAATCCCACTGCTCTGGCTCTGCCACCTGACTGGGAACTGAAACATCACTTCTTAACCCCTGGATTCAGCCAGTTATGCCTGACAAGCTGAGCTTGGTGTGCGCAGTACAGGCCAGAGACAGAGAGGAACATCGGGTGATAGGTACAGCTGGCAATGTGAGCTTGGAGGGGAGGGGCCAGGAGCCAAGGGCTGAAGCAGACAGAGTCAGCGGGGGCAGTGACGGCCGATGCCTGAACACATCTGCAATAGCAGGTCCCCGGGGAAAGGTTTAAACTGAAATTCAAGCCTGCTCCGTCAACCCCAGATTCCCAAGCTACTAGGGCTTCCTGTTGCTCTTTAAAGCCTTTCTTCAATAACATCCCCTTTGAAAGTCCCCAATCCCATACTGTGCAGGGTGTTCAGTCCAGACCGAGCGACCCCCTCCCCAGCTGGTGGGTGCTATTTTAAATGGAAGGATTTTAAAGTGAACATCAAAATGTTCAGACACCTGATTCCATGCTCTTGGG
Organism: Caretta caretta; assembly: GCF_965140235.1. Classification (NCBI taxonomy): domain Eukaryota; kingdom Metazoa; phylum Chordata; order Testudines; family Cheloniidae; genus Caretta; species Caretta caretta. The sequence goes on along the minus strand of NC_134220.1, from coordinate 14,319,097 downwards.
GCTGGGGGGGGAGGAGAGCAGAAACCTGCCCAGCTGGGAAAATAGCTGGTGTTCGGCTGAAAAGATGAGGGCATTCCCGTAACATTCCCCATCCTGATCATTCTATTACTGCTCCGAATGGCCAACCAGGGGGGAGACCCTAGAAAGCAATTAGAGGCGGCAAAAGGCTCCAGCTTTCCAAAGCTTCCTTGGAGGGGGGCGGGGGGGTCCCACTCACAGTTTTATTTCAGTCAAAGTGGCTGCCGCCTCTCTGCTGTCCCTTGTGTGGAGCAGCCAGAGCTGAGATGCGCTAATGGTAAGAAAATACTGCACTGCACCTGCCCTATCAGAACCGAATCCCCTTGGATCAGCTGACGATGGCAGATGGACTCATGAAATTTACCTGTTTCACAGCTGGTTGCTTGACCCTGAGTGGCAGTTTTGTACACCTGAAATTATCTCATAGGCGGGGAAGTGCCAGTTGGTCCCGAAACATGTAGCCGATGAAAACCTGCCGTGTGATATCATGCGGCAGGACAGTTACCACGTGTAATCAGTAAGTGCCCTCTGCGGTCAGCTCCTGTGGTCACAAGTTGACTTGTGGTTACATGATTTCATGCTTTTTTTCTTTTTCCATTGATGCACTGAAACACTCTAGTCATGGGGGAAACACACTGTGGGGTTGAGCAGTCTTGCGTTGCCAACTGTCCTGCAATTGCATGCGCACCTGGCAGATGGTGTGTAACTGTCTGGCTCCTGGAAACCACTTCCTTTTCCTGCTAAACCTGAAAGGAAATCAGAGTAGTTTCTGGGGAGCGTAAGTGCCTCTCAGGGCAAGTGGCAATCACTCTGTTTATAGTTCCCTGCATGCACAAGAAGCATCATGCAAGCAGCCAGGCTTTCAGGAAAGCAAGTCTCCCTTCCTTCAGTTGGTAACCATTCACCTCTGGGTATCTGGATTCCAAGCCTTTTTATTGCAGGAATGAGGCTGAGTTGGTCTCTGCCTTGCCCCTGTTCCCATGGGCAGTCACCCTACTTGGAGAGCTTGGAGTGGAATGACCACAGTGCTGGGGGTCAGGACTAGGATGCCTGGGTGGAGCTGCCTGGAGAAGTGGCCGGTGCTCTGGCTGGGTCTAGCCAGGGCTATCAATCCCTTATGTGTCAGAGCAACTGTTTCACCAGTTGGCATTAAACCAGAGCCAGGTGAAGAGCCCCGTTAATTCCTTTCACTACCGCCAGGACCAGCTCATTCTGGCTGGTTGGGAGCGACTGGGCCAGAGAACATACTCCCTGCTTACCTAGGGTGCCGTGCTTACCTAGGGTGAATGTGTGAGCCAGCCCAGCCAGCACGCACACATCGCTTGGGGCTGCTTTGTTTTGGATTCAGACTGGTCAACCGGCTTCGTTTAGCTTGAGAAAAACTCAGACTCCAACAAAACCCAAACCTGTGTGTGTGTGTGAAGTGTCTCATAGACAATCCCACCCCCTTTGTTTTACTTTTTCCTGGCTTATTGGACCGGTAAGGGTCAGAGACTCGGCAAAGAATCGAACCAAAGCAGAGAGCACTAGCCCAGCTTTCTCAGCCAGTAGCCCTCCCACCCCCCGAGCATCGGTGTTCCCCACCCCACCTTGTTTGTGGCTCAGGGCATCTGGTGGCCAGTTGAAGCTAATCAGACTTCCATTATCACCAGCTCTCTTTTCAGTTGTTCTGGCTGCTGGTCCCTGGCTTGCCGAGCCCACCCAGTTCTCTCCACAGGCCAGGGCCTGGGCAGCATCCCAACACCTAGACCCTGTTTGGAGGGTTGAATGAAACTTCCATGGGGCTCAGGGCTTGTTGTGCTTTGCCAGGGTGTCCTTTCACCCTGTTGTTAGCACAGTCTGTGTCAGAGCCAAGCTTTCAGCTCTGCTGACGGTGATTGGTCATTGACATTGTGCAGTCAGGGGTATTTACACGTATCACTTCACAATGGCCATGCCCTTGTCACATGGAGCGAAGACCAATTGAGCTCTGATCACTCATCAGCTGAGTGATCAGCTAAGGCCTCAGTGAGTAGCTGCGTAGCCTTGCGTAGGATGGTTGGGCACCATGTCAGGCCTCTCCCACTACAACTGCTTGAGCTGGACATGGAGACCTCCAAGAAACACCTCGGGGGCTGCAAGAAGTTGGGTGTTGTAGACGGGGTAGGTGCTGAGACCGATCGGAAGTCGGTGTCTCAGCACGGCGTGAGGGGACATGATTTCTGGAAGAAACATCTTTTAGATGAGACGTGAAATTGAGCTCCTGTGATAAATACTACTCCTATTTTGGAAGCATTTTGCAGCTGTCTAAGGAACTCCTGGCCATTTGGGTTCAATGAGACTCCACAGCACTTTCAGGTGTTAACCCCAGTGACCTGGCCTGTTGTAACAAAGCTAGTTACATTCTACCTACCTCAATTTCTCATTGGATCGGCCGTATTATTATTCTGTGCTGCCTGCCCCAAACTTGTGTGTCGTGATGTTGTGGGCTGTACATCAGCTGTCTCTCTCCACCCCAGAGGTGGCTGCAGATCAATGATGGGTGATCTTTGTAGATCATTTTGAGAGGGGCTTTGGGAATCCTCCAGGATCAGAGAGGGCTTTCTCAAGGCAAGAGACTGTTGGTTTTGCTCTGGTGCACTTGGGCAGCTTTGCATGGCAAGGTGGGGCAGATGACTGTGCTCCGCTTGAGCAGCCTTGCCTACTATTCACCGTGCCGTCACTGCACGTGTGCTGTGCAGCAGGCCACAAGCCGCTCCTCCAGGTCAGTCATTTGTCCCAGCATGTACTTGAGTCTCTTAGGGACATGAATATGGTCGGTTACTCAACTTCATTGTTTCTTAATGAGTGCAGTCTTAGCAGCTCATAATGCCCCAATTTCAGACAGGGATGCTGAGCCGTATACTCTAAATAATACAGGTCAGGTAAACATTTTGTAGCAAGCTGCCATCTCCCATCAAGTTATGCATACGTCTGAGTCCACGCAAAGGGAAATGATTAAACTAGCCAAAGACAAGGAACAGGAGATGGACCTAAGCCCTGAAATGCAGCAACAAATTAATATTGGGCAAATGTCAGACACTGACAATCAGTCGCAACACAGTTCAGATAACGGGCAAGGCCCAATTCCCAGAGCTAAGCAATGAGCCTCCCTCTGCTAACTCCCTGACAGTGCCAGGAAATTCAGATCTGGATGCCTCTACTCCCCCTGCAGTTACCTCTCCGCCCCCTGCCCCTGCCAAAGTTTGCTTCTGTTTAGATCCAGGGCTTGAGTTCAGGCCTCTCTAACAGGAACTCAATTCAGAGGAAAAGAAAACAGATTGGCCAAGATTTTCAAAGGTGGCTAGTGATTTGCGGGTATCCAAAGGGGGCGAAGTACCTGTCGTGTGAAAATCAGGCTCCTTTCCCGTGTCTTCAGTTGGGCAAATAGAAACAGAGGCTCCCCAGATCCCTGTCCTTTTGGAACATCTTAGCCAGATTATGATTCCTGGGTGTCTGTGGGAATCTGCAACTCTGCCTGCGCCCCCCAGCCCTGCAGTAACCTCCTTCCCTGGTGCACATCCCCATCTAGTGTCCTTTTGCTGCAGTGCCATGTGAAGATTCCCGGGTCTATGTCAACCAGACCCTTACAGCTGGAGACGCTTCCTGCTTGGGATGAGCCTGAAGATGGCAGCAGAGCCACAGAGATCGGAGCTGATGTGAATCCAGCACTCACCTCACGGACCATGGTGTCAGACAAGCTGGGGCTGGGGCAGGCAAAGCAAGGCCAGCAGAGGTCAACGTGCACCAACGGATCTGGTCGCTCCTGGCAAAGGCAGAGACTGTTTCCAAGGGCTAGCTGCCCAATGGAGCAGGTTCTGCCTGCTGATCACTTATGAAAGAGCTCAGTTCCCACCCGGGCACCTCACAGGAAATAGGGGGCTCAGAATCCAGCAGCTCCTCCCTGGCTCTCTGAGTGCAGAGACCGACTCCTCAAGTCATCGGCCTGCTCACAGCTTTGGAAGAGATTGCCCAGGTATTGGGGCAATCGCATCAGGATAAGGTAGAGCAGCCACCCTCTCCCAGTAAGGTTCTATATCATTCCCCCTTTTGGTGACCTCAACGGCCCTTTTCTGACACCAGCGTCACCCCTTTGCTGAGCGGTGGCAGACGTTAATGCCGTTCGGGTCGGTTCTCCCGCAGTCAGTGACGTGGAGTCCGGGTATGTTCTGAGTGTAACTTGTTCGTTCACACATACACCAGTCCAAATGTCATTCCTGGATAGTCTGATGCTTCCCTGTGAATATTTAAGCAAACAGCCCTGCTCCGTCACCTGGCCCAGGGGCTTGTTTTACTCTGGAAATCTCAGGATCTCTCTTTGCTGCAGGCTCAAGTGTTCTGGTATCCTTAGCCTCTGTTTGCTAGAAGTGGGGAATGGGTGACAAGGAATGGATCACTTGGTGATTACCGTTCTGTTCATTCCCTCTGGGGCACCTGGCATTGGTCACTGTTGGAAGACAGGATACTGGGCTAGATGGACCTTTGCTCTGACCCAGTATGGCCGTTCTTATGTTCTCTTGGCAAGACCTCTAGGGCCCTGACTAGGGATGTCTCAAGAGGGTGTAACTGGAGCTGTAGCTCCCCTGCTCATGCTGGAGGGGGTGACGACCCTTAGCCAGTCTGAGCAGAGAGTTCCCGTCCTGCACCAGGAGATGGAGGAGGGAGACAGGGAAGGGCCATTCACACAGTGCACGGAGGCAGCTGGGAGGAGTTGTCCTCCCCTCCTCCCCACAAAAAGAGAGAGAAGGAGGAGGGAGATGTTCCACCTAACCCCCTGCAGAGGGAACACAAGGAGGAATCAGGGGAGCGCTGTGCATCTCCTGAGTGAGGAAATGGACTTCACTGCGAAGAACAACTCTTGTGGGATGTGTTATAGGCAGAGACCAAACACTGCAGCCTCTGCAGTTCTGTCCCCCAACACCATCGTACGGTGGGGGAGGGAGGTTTTTGTCTCACTTCCCCATCTGGCTGGATCACTGTGATTTGCACTACTGGCCCACACCGCACAGTAATAATCAGCCTCATCCTCTGACAGGGCCCCGGAGATGGTTAGATAGCCTGCATTACTGGCCATGTCTTTGGAACCAGAGAAGCGAGCAGGGACCCCAGAGCCCTGGGTCCTTGCTGGACTCTGAATAGTATCTCAGAAGGAATCGTGGAGAATTCCCAGGTTTCTGCTGGTACCAAAACACACTGTAGCCACTGATACTGGTCCCACTGCTCATGGTGCAGGAGAGTTTCACGGTGTTTCCTGGGGACACTGACACTGAGGGCGGCTGAGTCAGCACAGGCTGCGAGCTGGAACCTGGAAAAAATATGGTAGAAACGTGTCAACCCCTCCCTGTCCGTCCCCAGCCACTAGTAACAGGGTTTGTGCAATTGGCTTCAGTAGTAACTTCATTGTGTATTTAACCTGCTCTCCCTGTTCTCACCTGTGCACCATGTCCCCAGGAGGACAATGAGGGGAACCCAGAGCATGGTGAGGAGATTTCAGGCCCTTGGAAGAAACGCAGCGAGAGGTGCTGACAATGCCTGACAGTGTCTGCTCCTTATATTGACCCTCCTGGGGTTAAAGTCTTCTTTTATGTTCATCTGCTCTCATCTGATTGGCCCTGACGATCCCAGGGAGGGGGCTGTGCGGGAGGAGGGACAAGCTACAGCCCTATAAGAGAGAGCTTCCACATCCCAGATGAGATTTGACTATTTGTGTCTAATCTGTGAACAGTTTTGCGTCGACCGAAACTGCAACTTTAGCTGAATAAATTATTTGTCAGAAACATTTTTCCAGCTCTAGTGATGCATAACTCACTTTTGCCCGAGTGGTCCCCTGGGCCTGCTCTCAGTCTGTGTCCACCCTTTGGTTCTGCTCTGTGGTTCTCTGAGTGCCTGGGCAGGCAGGTAGAGTCTGCAGGGGTCCCTAGCTGCTGTGGGGTGTGTGGAGAGCCCTCAAGTCGGTGGCTGAAGGGGGCTGAGGAAGTTACAATAAATGTTTGTCAGTCTCAGAGCCTCGTTCCCAGCACATCCAGACCAGGGAGAGGGGCAGGTATCCACCTTCAGCAGCACTTACTCTGACCTAGGGGAAGGAATAAAATAGGGAGGGAGATAGGACTAGTGCTGTTGGGATAGGACTGGGAGCCGCGAACTATATCGCTCTACTCCCAGCTCCTGCACTGCCTGCGCACCCTTGGGCATGTCATATGATCTCCCTGGGCCGTGTTTATCTCTGATGTAACTGCACCGAGATGTAACTGCATCTAGAGTTACAGGGCTCTAGATCAGGGTGGGTTTGGCCAATGAGGTCTCTGTTTTCCCATTTGAGAAGTGGGGACTTTAACATGCAGTTATTTACCTCTCAGAGCCATGGTGAGAATTCATCAGCTCTTGTTCATGGCTTTGGGGGTGCCATTCAAGGGCTAACTCTTAATTTCAGGTGACAAACATAGCCCAGTGTCTGGAAATATTAAGCAGCTGGGCATGTGGGTGGCATCTTTATGGGCAGTCTTGTGGATAAAAACCCAGACTGGCCCCCAAGAGAAAAGCAACGGGAAGGTTCTGTTGACATCTCCAATCTAACCCAGCCCAGTGCATTCATACTGCCGCCCTTGCCACGAAGTCAGGGCTATACTCACTAACTTTCACCCTCTCTCTCAGGGCTCTGAGAGTTTGGCGCAGCTCTGTGCAGTCAGAGCCCTCCTGCTCCTGCACGTTTCACCTCAGGAATCGGCTCCTTCATAGTCCTGTTATTCAGAGATTGTGTCTCTCTCTCCCGCTGGTGCCTTTTTCACAAGCCTCGGGCCCTGCTCGCACTGGGGCTGGAGTGCGGGCTCTGAGGAGGCTGGGAGGGCTCAGAGAGTTCTACTGCATTCAGGAGACAGATGCCCGCGAATCCCAGATGCTCCTGGGGATGGAGAGTGGGAGAAGTGAGGTCTTGCTGCTGGATCCAGGAGCCCAGTGACTTTCTCCAGTGCAAGGTGTAACAGCTCTTGCCAACCAGCTATTATAACATAAGAAGAAATCCGGGAGACTTTATGTAACGGTAAACTCTTTAATTAACTTATTACTGACTACTGTGGACTTGCCTGCCTGGCTCCAAGTGCTGTAGCAAAGTGCTCCTGCCGATAAGACTCCTGACATGATGACTCCTTCCATACAACAAAACGGGTAACTTGTTCCTACTCCAAAGTTCCTTCTGTTGTTACATTTCCTTTTCTAAAAAAATACACACAATTTAACTAATTTTCAAATTTTTATTTAACTGTATTGACTTAATGTAGCACCCACAACTCTAATCTGAATTCTTAAAAGTCTAGAACAATTACCCTCTTTATCATAGAATCATAGAATATCAGGGTTGGAAGGGACCTCAGGAGGTCACCTAGTCCAACCCCCTGCTCAAAGCAGGACCAATCCCCAACTAAATCATCCCAGCCAGGGCTTTGTCAAGCCTGACCTTAAAAATATATAAGGAAGGAGATTCCACCACCTCCCTAGGTAATGCATTCCAGTGCTTCACCACCCTCCTAGTGAAAAAGATTTTCCTAATATCCAACCTAAATCTCCCCCACTGCAACTTGAGACCATTACTCCTTGTTCTGTCATCTGCTCCCACTGAGAACAGTCTAGATCCATCCTCTTTGGAACCCCCTTCCAGGTAGCTGAAAGCAGCTATCAAATCCCCCCTCATTCTTCTCTTCTGCAGACTAAACAATCCCAGTTCCCTCAGCCCCTCCTCATAAGTCATGTGTTCCAGTCCCCTCATCATTTTTGTTGCCCTCCGCTGGACTCTTTCCAATTTTTCCACATCCTTCTTGTAGTGTGGGCCCCAAAACTGGACACAGTACACCAGATGAGGCCTCACCAATGTCGAATAGAGGGGAACGATCACGTCCCTCGATCTGCTGGCAATGCCCCTACGTATACATCCCAAAATGCCATTGGCCTTCTTGGCAACAAGGGCACACTGTTGATTCATATCCAGCTTCTCATCCACTGTAACCCCTAGGTCCTTTTCTGCAGAACTGCTGCCGAGCCATTCGGTCCCTAGTCTGTAGCGGTGCATGGAGTTCTTCCATCCTAAGTGCAGGACTCTGCACTTTTCCTTGTTGAACCTCATCAGATTTCTTTTGGCCCAATCCAATAATTTGTCTAGGTCCCTCTGTATCCTATCCCTACCCACCAGCATATCTACCTCTCCTCCCAGTTTAGTGTCATCTGCAAACTTGCTAAGGGTGCAATCCACACCATCCTCCAGATCATTTATGAAGATATTGAACAAAACCGGCCCCAGGACCGAACCTTGGGGCACTCCACTTGATACCAGCTGCCAGCTAGACATGGAGCCATTGATCACTATCCGTTGAGCCCGACAATCTACCCAACTTTCTATCCACCTTATAGTCCATTCATCCAGCCCATACTTCTTTAACTTGCTGGCAAGAATACTGTGGGAGACCGTGTCAAAAGCTTTGCTAAAGTCAAGGAACAACACGTCCACTGCTTTCCCCTCATCCACAGAGCCAGTTATCTTATCATAGAAGGCAATTAGATTAGTCAGGCATGACTTGCCCTTGGTGAATCCATGCTGACTGTTCCTGATCACTTTCCTCTCCTCTGTCTTGCAGGGTTTCTTAGCACTCTGCCTTTAGAGGTAGTACCAGGAGTATCAGGGGCCCTTTCCCCCCCTGTCGTTGAGCTGACCACTTGCGACTCAGTAGATTCAGTACACTGGTTTAGTATTGCTGGTATTTCTGAGCTGGATGTTAGCACAATTTCTGTTTGTCTCATATTTTCATTCTTCTCCTGCACAATTCTGTTAGTGCTCATCAAATACTGTCTGCTTCTTCCATAGATATCTCCTTCCTCTGTCTCAGCAAGATAAGATTTTGGAGCAGGGTTTTGGTCAATCATCAATGCAGATTTCCATGCTCCTTTTTGACAAATACAGTCTCTCCATTTTTCAGTGATGATAAAGGCTTTGCACCTTGTCAAAGAAATATTTCTGCTTTGCTTGTCTCAATTTTAGGCTAGTTTGTATGTCTCCTTGTATCAGCTTAGGTTGTACCAACGTTGATGAAGTCAGGACTCGGGTCCTTAGACTTCCCAAGATGAGGAGTTGAGCAGGTGATCTCATATCCCCTCTAGGTGTATTCCAGTAGTCCAGCAGGCTAAGATAGGGATCTGTGTAACCCAGGCTAGATTTTTTAAGAATCCTTTTTACAGTTGGAACTGCTCTCGATCATTCCATTTGACTTCAAGTTTTGTGAATCAAGTCCCATTGCTTTGCAAAATTTTTTAAGTCTCTGGCACAAAACTGTAGTCCATTGTCACTAATGAGTTCTTCAGGTATGCCATGCCTTGCACATATAGACTTGCGATGTCTGATGAGAGACACACTTGTGGTGTTCTGAAGGAAGCAGACTTCTAAGTATCTGAATATTAATCAGCCACAATAAGATACTCTGCACCTTGAAACTCAACAGGTCCATGCCAAGTTTCTGCTAAGATCTGTCTGGGGCCTCATGTGGTAGCACTGGTTCCTTTTGATTTTTGTTTCTGAAAGTTTGACATGTGTTGCAGAGACTGTATCATGTCCTCAATTGGACAGCACGTGCTCTGCCAATAGATGGCATCTTGAGCTCTCCTTTTACGTAGCTCTGCTCCAAGATGACTGTCCTGAATAATAGCCAAGATCTCTTTTCTGAGATTTGCCGGTACTATGTTTCCACCATTCTTAAAGACAAATCCATCTTGCAAACTTAGTTCCGCATTATATAATGAATAAGCACAGATATCCTCTGGTACGTCCAGTCTCTTATCCAGCCATCCTTGCAAAATAGTTTGTTTTAAGGTTTGTTGGACAACATCATTTGCAGTAGCTCCTTGGAATTCCTTCAATTTCTGTTTGGAAATAGAAAAATAAGCTATCATAAGATGTATTGCAACATCAGCTTCCTCTGAACTTACTCCTTCACTTTGAAACATGTATGCTCTTGATAAAGAATCAGCAAGTGCTAATTCTTTCACTGGTCTATGTCTCACTTCCAGCGAATATTTCGGGAGTGTTAACAACCATCTAGGAAACCTTGGTGGAGCACTACAAAGGTTTTCTGAAAATGGCCTAAAAGTATGTTTTCCCAGCTACTTTTTGCCCGTAGGTAAACTGATTAAATCAAATACAGCCAAATACTGTTTTCAACATTTCTTCTATCTGGGCATAGTTCTGTGGTGTGGAAGTTTAGAGCTTTAGAGACACGAGCCATAGGAGCCCTGTTTTGCAGCAATACAGCCCCTAATTGGGAGAGCTTGCATCCACTGGCATAGCGACTGGTTCTTTGGCAGTATGTACTTCAGCACAGGTGTCCTTGTAAGCAATTTTTTCAAGACTTCATGTGCCACTTCCATGTACTGGCATCCCAGCAAACATGTCGTCTTTCCCAACAGTTGCCTTAAAGGAGTAGCTCCCGTTGACATGTTCAGCATACATTTCCCAAAGTAAGTAACCATTGCAAGAAATCTTGGCAATTCAGCCTTGCAGGCCAATAAGGCCATTTCAATAATTTAAGTTATCAGGTTTTAGACCTTCATTTGGCAAACGATGCCCCAAATATTTTCTCTCTCTCAGATCCAGTTCAGTCACAGATTCCTTTCATGACAGGTGTCTAGAACTCTCTTGAGCCTTTCATCATATTCCCATCTGGTATTTCCCCACCCAATATGTCATCTGTATAATATTTAACACCTTCCAGACCTTCATATGTCTTTCGGATCACTATTTGGTACCCTTCAAGAGCTGAACAGATGCCCACAGGAAGTCTGGTGAACCTGCACTTCCCAAATGGTGTGCTGAATGTACACAGTCTAGAACTTTTGTCATCCAGCTGTACTTGCCAAAATCTACTACTGGGGTCCAAATCACGGAAAATGGCAGTTTTTGCTAACTTGCTGGTAATTTCTTCCACTGTAGGCAATTGAAAGTGTTCTCTTTGTATTGCTTTATTCAGATCCCTCAGATCCAAGCATATTCTTATTTCATCTCCACCTGATTTGGCTACACTTACTATAGAATTGACCCATTTTGTAAGTTCTTGCAACTCTTGTTATTACTCGCAACTGTTCCATATGGTGCAGTTCTTTCACTCCCCTGTCTCTAAATGCCACTGGAACTTTACCAGGTACATGAATTGCAGCCGGTACTTGTGAATTCATCTTTATGGTGTGCTTACCTGGGACGCACCCCCACCCTGCACATCCATCCTCTTATTCTCTAAATATATCCCAATCACCTTCTGGTTCTTCCGTTACCAGATTGACCCTCTCCACTTGTCACAGTCTGTAAGCCCAGTATGGCTTGCGAGTGAAATTCCAGCAACACTTTCCTACCCTGATGCTCACAGTTCAAACTGCATTTACCACATACTTGCAGTGGGTCCCATGAGTAGCTTATCAGCTGGATACTAAAGTGCAAAGTGGTTTGGACCTTAATGTGTTGTATGACTTTAGAGACATCACATTGGCCTGTGCCCCAGTATCGATTTTAAAACTCATTGTTTTGTGATCATTAATGAGAAAATCCACATTGCACTTGTCGTTGGGAGGCTCAGGACTCAGCATACTGAGGAATAGATCTTACAATTGCTCATCTGCTCCTGCCAGTGGGTGCGAGTCCAGTTTGTCCATGTAACAGGAATAGGGACGAGATCCCATTGCTCTCTGAATTGTCCTTCCACTTGAGATCTCTGTGCATTGAGTGAGATTGTTCACAAGAGTTATGAGAGAGACGCAGCGTGGTCCCAGGCTCTGCCTGGAAGGATTTCTGGGCAGATTAAATAGGATACCTGCTTCTCCGCCTCTGAAATGGCCCCTCCTGCTGTCACAGGACGAATGCTATTACACGTTCCCCTTTGATGATGAGAGGTTTGTGTCTCACTTCCCCATCTGGCTGGGTCACTGTGAGCAGTGTCGCTGTCCCACACCTGGCAATAATAATCAGCCTCGTCCTGCGCCTGGACTCCAGTGATGGTTAACGTGGCCGTGTTACCGGAGCTGGCCCCAGAGAATCGCTCCGGGATTCCAGAGGGTCTCTCACTGTCCTTGTATATGACGAGTACAGGGGCACGGCCAGGTTTCTGCTGGTACCAGTACACATACTTGCTACCAAAGTTGTTTCCTGAGCAGGTCAGTTGAGCATTTTGCCCTGGAGACACAGACACTGAAGGCAGCTGGGTCAGCATGTACTGGGCGAGCGAACCTGCAACAGGAGGAGAAAACATAGGGATAAAATCATGATGATTAAAGCTCTGGGCCAGCAGCCTGGGGAACCAATGGGAGAAATGGCTCTAAAATCAAAGTCCCCTTTGATTGAAAGACTGAGATAATCTTCCCGCCCGCCCCTCACACATACACACCATCGCCGCACCAGAGCAGTAAGTGAGCAGTGAGAGGAGGAGAAAAGCCCAGGCCATGGTGGATCCAGACAAGCTCAGCTTCCTGTGGCAGACAGGTCTGTGGCAGGGACCCTCCAATTCCCTCTTAAACCCCCAGCGCTGGAGAATGGCCCCTTCATGCAAATCGGCCCCCTGCTCACTGGCTGCTGTTGGCACCTCCCTCCCCTCAGAGACAGCTAGGGACAGACCCAAGAATTGTTTTGTTTCCCATTTGCAAGGGAAAGTGATGCTCATCTTGGGGGCGAGGGGCTCCCGAAGTGCTGTGTCTGGTCAGACCTTTACTGTTCAGAGCACTCCCCCTGGAGTGAGGAATCTCCAACGTTGTCTGCTTGGCATTGCAAAGCTAGCTGGGTTTCTTGTCATTGTCTCCGATATGACGCACAAACTCCCAATTCTACGGGGTTGGCTGGACTTGGCTCCTCACTCTGGGAACTGCAACCTGGCCACTAGTGAGCGGGTCACAGCCCTGCTCAGGTCTGGCCCTGCCGGCCCACGGGAACGAGTGAGGAGCTGCTGGTTCATCTTTTCTTTCTCTCTTTAAGCCGTTGTGCCAAGTGTGATGCCCCGTTTATTTCTGGCAGAACCTCGCACTGCGTCCTTTGTTATTCAGCAGACGGTGAGTGTTCGTGGGCTCGAGGCGGAGGGGTCTAGTGCTGGGCGCACTGACAGCCCCTGCCTCTGAGCGTGTGGCAAACTCACCTTCCCCAACATCTAGGGCCGGTGCACACCAGCACTCACAGCCACTCCCTGCAGTGGGGTCGGCTCCCACAGATTACTATTGCCCCCTAGTGGCCAGCGTCGCACTTGCCACGATTACGTCCCTGACTCTCCAGGCCGGTAGGGAACATCGCTAGCCAGTCCCTTCCAGCATTCAGCCTCTTCCTTTCAGGATGTCCTTCTCCACACTAACCAACGGATCAGGCCCTCGGCTTAGTCACGTTGGGCAGAGATCAGCCAGTTATTGAGGCAGCTGCAGCCCCCTGGATGAAGATTAAGACATTCTAGAGCTGGGCAGCCACCGGGGTGCGGCTACATGAATCTAACTCTGTGAGACACGGACAGACCCGTCCCCAGGGGAAGGGGCAGGGAGGCAGAACCACCCCGGGCTCCTGCACGGTGCTTTACCCTGCACTTTTGAACATTGCCGGACAGAGAAGAAATTGACTGTTACCACCTTAGATCCCCTACACCGAGAGTGCCGAGGAACCGTAAATCTCCACAGTGTTCAGGTGCAATAACAATATCCTGGAAGAGCGTCTGTGTCATTCGATGCCTCGTGCTGCACCCAATTGGGACTCCCAACTAACCCTCTTGCGGGGGTGAGATCCCCCCTGAGGCTCTCGATCCCTGCTCTGCACAGCTCCAGTATGGCCGGCGCACTGTGACAACCCTCAGGAGAGTAGGTAACGGCATCACTGCCATATTCACCCCACTCCCCTGAGGATTGCATTCAGAAGTAGAGCAACTGATGGGCTGCTGAGGATCCTGGCCACCTCCTGAGAGGCAGGGGTGTGTCCCCTCGCCCTTTCCTCAGGACCCCCTGGGGTTCTCAGTAGCAATGCCTGCTTGGCCGGGCAGGGGCTCTCACAAGGGCTGTCTGGTGGAGGACTTTCCAATGCTCCACTGGGAGCAGAATGGGCCTCTCCACTCATGGGCGCATGGAGCCCTGTCTGCGCAGCGGTGGAGTCTGTGCCAGGGGAGGGAGGATTCAGCCCTGACTCACCCCAGCACAGGACTCTGCGTGTGCCCAGCACCCCAGCAGAGCTATGCGGAAATCGCATCAGCCAGGGCCCCAGTAAACAGAGTGCTCTAGTGGTGAGAACCTACAACAAGCAGCAGGTTCTCAGGGTCAAGATGAGTGGGTGGGTCACAGCTCTGGAGCTGTTGTTTCAGGCTTTTTGCAGACTCAGGCAGGTATCAGGGACACTGCAGTCATTCTTCAAGCTTTTCTTAACAACCCATGAGGACTTACTGTAATTTCTTGTAATGAAGGCCGAGATTCTGTTCTCATCCCAAGAGTCATGGAGCCAGGTACTGGGTGCGAGTCCAGTTTGTCCCTTTAACAGGAAGGGGGACGAGATCCCCTCGCTCTCTGAATTGTTCTTCCACTTTAGAGCTCTGTGCATTGGGTGAGATTGTTCACAATGGTTATGAGGGAGACGCAGCGTGGTCCCAGGCTCTGCCTGGAAGGATTTCTGGGCAGATTAAATAGGATACCTGCTTCCCCGCCTCTGAAATGGCCCCTCACGCTGTCACAGGACGAATGCTATTACACATTCCCCTTTGCTGACGAGAGGTTTGTGTCTCACTTCCCCATCTGACTGGGTCACTGTGAGCAGTGCCGCTGTCCCACACCTGACAGTAATAATCAGCCTCGTCCTGCGCCTGGACTCCAGTGATGGTTAACGTGGCCGTGTTACCGGAGTTGGCGCCAGAGAATCGATCGGGGATTCCGGAGGGTCTCTCACTATCCTCATATATAAGGAGTAGGGGGGCGCTGCCAGGTTTCTGTTGGTACCACTGCACATTCTTGCTACCAATGTTGCTTCCCGAACAGGTCAGTTGAGCGTTTTGCCCTAGAGACACAGACACTGAAGGCGGCTGAGTCAGCACGTACTGGGCGAGAGAACCTGAGACAGGAGGAGAAAACATGGGGATAAAATCAATATTTAGTGATCTAACCCACCACAGGCCATGCAGGAACCCGAGGAACAGAAAATCCCCTGAGTAAAGAGGTGGAGAAGATCTCTCCCGCTAATAATACCTGAGCAGTAAGTGAGCAGCGTGAGGAGCAGAGGGGCCCAGGCCATAGTGGGGAATCCAGACGAGCTCGGCTTCCTGAGGCAAATGGGTCTGTGTCTGGGACCCTCCGATCCTCTCTTAAACCCCCAGTGCTGGAGAACGGCCCCTTCATGCAAATCAGCTCCCTGCTCACTGGCTGCTGCTGCCTTTCACTCCCCAAGAGCGAAGGGACCCAGGGGAGAGCCTCTCTGCATAAATCCCCTCAGACACCTGTTGGGGAAAGGACTCCTTTGCCTTTCATCAGCAAGAAGAAAGTTTAGCTCATCCCAGAGGTGAGCAGCTCCAATGGGTCTGGTATACTCAGAACGTCAAGTGCAGACCCCTCTCCCCAGAAGTCTCTGTGACGAAGTGGGACTGTTCTTAATGTTTCCTCTGAATAGTGTGGGGGTGCCTCAGTTTCCCCTAGGCAGTTCTTAAGTATCTAGGGGGTGGGGTAAGGGTGTATGATCATTGCAGAGCCCTAGAGGGCAGGTGTGTGCAGGAGTCTGGACACAGAGAATGGCCGACACCCTGTTTCCTGGCAACTGATGGCCTGGGCCCTTCCCCCTCTGCAAGGTGAGAGCTAAAGGGTTGGAGAACAAAGGAATCAGGTGACCACCTGGCCCGGGGAAAGGAACAAAGCCCAGAGGAGGAGGGGCTGGAGGGGGTTTTCAGTTTGGGGCTGGCTGGGACATGGAGTGAAGTGCAGATGTGGTTGTCTGGCTCACTGCCCCCCAGAATGGACCCAGCTGAGGGGTCCCGTTCTCTGCACCTGCAAGCTCTGTTTTAGACCATGTTCCTGTCGTCTAATAAACCTTCTGTTTTACTGGCTGGCTGAGAGTCACGTCTGACTGCGAAGTTGGGGTGCAGGACCCTCTGGCTTCCCCAGGAGCCCCGCCTGAGCGGACTCGCTGGGGGAAAGCGCACGGAGGGGCAGAGGATGCTGAATGCTCCGAGGTCAGACCCAGGAAGGTGGAAGCTGTGTGAGCTGTGTGTCCTGAAGACAGGCTGCTCACAGAAAGGCGACTACCCCAGAGTCCTGACTGACTTCATGGGGAGCAGTTCCAGAGCATCGCCCAGGGACTCCGTGACAGTCTCCAATTTGATCTGCCTGAGACCTCAAATTAAACTGTGGTTTCTTCTCATGCTCCCAGGCCACAATAGTTTTCAGAGTCAGGCCACCATTTTCAGTCATTGCAGGAATGCTGGCCAGTTTTGGGGTGATCATTTCTGGAGTGCTGGATGGTGTGGGTGCTGTTGGATGGGGACTGGTGTGGGGGCTGGTTATAGAGTGGGTGCTGGATGGGTGGGTGCTGTTGGATGGAGACTGGATTTGGGCTAGTTTCGGAGTGGAGGCTGGATGAGGGCAGTTGATATTTTCAGACTTTACATGAATCCATGGTTCCCAGGACTGTCCCGATATGACGCAGAAACTCCCCATTCCACGGGGCTGGCTGGACTTGGCTCCTCACTCTGGGAACTGCAACCTGGGCCCTAGTGAGCGGGTCACAGCCCTGCTCAGGTCTGGCCCGGCCGCCCCATGGGAACGCGTGAGGAGCTGCTGGTTCATCTTTTCTTTCTCCCTTTAAGCCGTTGTGCAAAGTGCGATGCCCCGTTTATTTCTGGCAGCCCTCGCACAGCGTCCTTTGTTATTCAGCAGACTGTGAGTGTTCGTGGGGTCGAGGCGGAGGGGTCTAGTGCTGGGCACGCTGACAGCCCCTGCCTCTGAGCGTGTGGCAAACGCACCTTCCCCAACATCTAGGGCCGGTGCACACCAGCACTCAGTGGCCAGCATCGCACTTGCCATGATCACTTCCCTGACTCTCCAGGCCTGTAGGGAACATCGCTAGCCAGTCCCTTCCAGCATTCAGCCTCTTCCTTTCAGGATGTCCTTCTCCACACTAACCAGCTGATCAGGCCCTTGGCTTAGTCACTTTGGGCAGAGATCAGCCAGTTATTCAGGCAGCTGGAGGAAGATTAAGACATTCCAGAGCTGGGCAGCCACTGGGGTGCGGCTACATGAATCTAACTCTGTGAGACACAGACAGACCCGTCCCTAGGGGAAGGGGCAGGGAGGCAGAACCACCCCGGGCTCCTGCATGGCGCTTTACCCTACTGGACAGAGTAGAAATTGACCATCACCACCTTAGATCCCCTACACTGAGAGTGCCGAGGAACCGTAAATCTCCACAGAGTTCAGGTGTAATCACAATATCCTGGAAGAGCGTCTCTGCCTTTCGATGCCCTGGGCATTCATCCCACTCCCCTGAGGAGTTGATTGAGAAGTAGAGCAACTGATGGGCTGCTGAGCAACCTGGCCACCCACGTGAGAGGCAGGGGTGTGTCCCCTCTCCCTTTCCTCAGGACCCCTGGGGTTCGCAGTAGCAATGCCTGCTTGGCCGAGGCAGGAGCCCACAGGGGAGCTGTCTGCTGGGGGACTTTCCAACACTCCTCTGGGAGCAGAATGGGCCTCTCCACTCAGAGGATCACGGAGCCCTGTCTGCACAGCGGCAGAGCCTGTGTCAGGGGAGGAGAGACTCTCACTGTCCTTGTATATAACGAGTGGGGGGGGGGGGCACGGCCAGGTTTCTTCTGGTACTACAGAACATACTATTCGTCAGTCTCTTCTCCTGTGCAGGTGTTGGGGTCGGGGGGAGTGTGTGACAGGATGCGTGTGTCTGTGTGTGTGAGCGGGAGAGGGAGAGACAGAGGCAGTGAGTGTTGGGGGAGAGTGAGTGTGTCGCCATGCTGTCTCATAAGTTGGAACAGCTGCTGTCCCAGAAACACCATGAGAATCTTCCCCTCTGTGCCAGGGGGACCCGTTGTGGGGCTGTCAGGCTGAACCAGGCAGGATCCAAGTATGAAGAGGCTCAGTGTGGGGGGATCTGGGTGTCCCACCTGTGTGGGACAATCTGGGTGCAGGCAGACTGTGGCAGGATCTGGATGCACAGGGGCTCGGGGAGGGGCAGGGTCCAAGTGCAGGGACAATGGGACTGTGCAGGGGCTTCCAGGTGAAGGTGGTTGGGGATCAATGGAGGGGTCTGGGCATGGGGGTGTCAGCGGAGGAGTCTGGGTGCATTTAGTTGGGAGATCAGTGGAATGGGGGTATGGATGTGGGGGCTCAGGGTGATGGAGCACATAAGGGTCGGGGTTTGAGTGCAGGGAGCTCAGTGGGGGTGGTGTGGGTGCAGGGGTGGAGGTCTGGAGGCAGGGGGTTTGGGTGCAGGGGGTCTCCAGATGCAGGAGTTGAGGTTCAGTGGGGTGGCGTTTGGGTATGGAGAGCTAGGTGAGTTTTAGGTGCACGGGGTGAGGCTTGGTGGGGGTGTCTGGATATGGGAGGTCCAGATGCATGGGAGTTGGTTGGATGGGGGAGCAGCTCCCCGTACAGTGTCCCCTCTTCCTGCAGCTGAGGAGCGATGGGGGCAGGAAGCAGGGGAGGATGCTGAGCTTGCTGCAGCTGGGGAAGGCTTTTTGGGGTTAGTCTGACACAGCCCCACACTCCTTGCAGGGGAAGAGGAAGTCCCTTCCTCTCCTGCCTCCAGCCTAGCCGGGACTAGCAGCTGATTCTGGTTCAGGGTTGACGCTCCTGGCTGGGGTATCGCCAGCCCTGTGGTGATTTACTTCTCCATCGGCTGCTCTGGGTACCTGAAATGATGTACCTGAGCTGCTAGGGAGTGGTGCGTGACTGCTTTTGCAGCGTCCCTTTTCTTCCCTGTTAGAAAGTCATTTTTCTGCAGGGAAGCAAAGAAATCTGTGGGAGACATGAATTCTGTGTTCACGCAGTGGTGTAGGATTCCCCTAGGAGTAACGCCATTCTGCAGCTTGTGGAAGATCAGCTGCCCCCAATGTCACACACGCCCTGATGACATTCCTCTGCATGGCTGTACAGAAGCATCACGACAGTCATTGCAGCACACAGGCTGTTCCTCGCAGCGTGCTCTGCTTCTCTGTGTCATCCACGCCATCAACTTGGAGATCAGTGTCCAGCCTTGGACTGTTACCAGTAGAAGGGCGTCCTCATTCCGGGGGACAACAGAAGAGGAGACAGAGTTCAGAGCTGTGACAGAGCCGGGGTGGGTCTAATTCTTGTTTCTCCCTGTAAGAAGAATGAGGAGGAGATCCCATTGCTCCCTGCATCAGCCTTTGACTTTGCAAGCGTTGGGGTGAAATCTTGGCCCCACTGCAGTCACAGGCCAGTGACATCAATGGGGCCAGGATTCTCCCCCATGCAGGGAGGTGAGATGGCTTCCAGGGCTTACTAAGGAGCCATACTGTGACCCCAGGCTGCTGAGAAGGGTTTGTGGGTAGATGAAATAAGGAGTCTCCATTCCCACCTCGGAAAGGGCCCCTCACGCTGTCACAGGAAGAACGAGAATAAATGTGCCCCTTAGACAACAGAGGTTTGTGTCTCACTTCCCCGCCTGACTGTGTCACTGTGAGCAGAGCTGCTGTCACTGTCCCACTGCTCACAGTAATAATCAGCCTCGTCCTGCGCCTGGACTCCAGTGATGGTTAACGTGGCCGTGTTACCGGAGCTGGCCCCGGAGAATCGATCGGGGATTCCGGAGGGTCTCTCACTGTCCTTGTATATGACGAGTACGGGGGCACGGCCAGGTTTCTGTTGGTACCACTGCACATAGTATTTGTCAATCTTTTCTCCTGTGCAGGTGAGTTGAGCATTTTGCCCTGGAGACACAGACACTGCAGGCGGCTGGGTCAGCACGTACTGGGCGAGCGAACCTGCAAGAGGAGGAGAAAACACGGGGATAAAATCATGATGATTAAAGCTCTGGGCCAGCAGCTGGGGGAAGCAATGTGAGAAATGGCTCTAAAATCAAAGACCCTCTTTGACTGAAAGACTGAGATAAGCCCCCCTCCCTCGCCGCACCTGAGCAGTACGTGACCAGTGTGAGGAGCAGAGGGGCCCAGGCCATGGTGGATCCAGACGAGCTCAGCTTCCTGAGGCAAACGGGTCTGTGGCTGGAACCCTCCAATTCTCTCTTAAATGCCCGGAGCTGGAGAACGGCCCCTTCATGCAAATCTGCCCCCTGCTCACTGGCTGTTGCTGGCACCTCCCTCCCCTCAGAGACAGCGACGGACAGACCCAAGAATTGTTTTGTT
This sequence comes from Caretta caretta, assembly GCF_965140235.1. Lineage (NCBI taxonomy): Eukaryota > Metazoa > Chordata > Testudines > Cheloniidae > Caretta > Caretta caretta. The sequence continues at coordinate 14,298,716 of NC_134220.1, read as the reverse complement.
TCCCATTTGCAAGGAAAAACGAAGCTCATCTTGGGGCTGAGGGGCTCCCGAAGTGCTGTGTCTACTCACACCGTTACCGTTCAGAGCACTCCCCCTGGAGTGAGGAGTCTCCAACGTTGTCTGTTTGGCACTGCAAAGCTAGCTGGGTTTCTTGTCATGACCCTGACCCACAATCTTTTGTGGCGGCAAGAAACCCTGGCTGGTTTGGGGCTGTGTGTCTTTGGTGGGACGGGTGCTGGGACTTGCTGGCGGTGCAGGTTGTGCAGGTGTCTCTGAGAGGTTTGGCGGGTGCGGACTGATGGCTTCTGGGATTCGCAGCTGCTGCCTGGGGCGGGTGTTGGCGAGGGGTTTGGGAGTGGACAATGTGGCGGCTGCTGGGTGGTGGACGTGTGGCTGGGTGGTTATGGTGCTCCTGGAAGATGCTGCTGAGCAATGTCCTGCTGGAAAGGGGCAGGGGAGGGGCTGAAACCCTTCTGCGCTGCACACTGCCCATGGGAAACTCACTGAAAGATGGTGAGGAACCAGCTGAGGATACTGTGAGCAATGAGGCCTGTGGTGAGCAAGGCAGCTGGCTCCTGATGGATTTTTGTGGCTTTCCCTGCAGAAGGACCTGGTGTGGGCAGCGGGACGGGAATGTGGCAGCAGAAGAGGGAAAGAAACTCTGCTTCTCTCCCCTTCGCTTCCCGCTCCTGGGTCAGAGCAGCCACTGGGTTTTGGTGATCTTGTCGTGACCCTCCAGCCATTCCAAAGGAGACGGCCAGTCTGAGTGCCCCTGCTCCAGGGCGCGGGGAGCAGAGAGGGGAGGGTGGTGGCTGGGGAGTGAGAATCTAAAGCACAGTGTCCTCCAGGGTCACATTGGAAAGGGGAAAGTTGTAGGGGTATGAAAAGCCCCAAGCCCAGAGATGTCTCTGTCCCCACAGTTTGTAGCCTGGCACCTGGACACGGCTGCACTCACCCAGACGCCCAGCTCCAGCACTGGAGAGAGAACGAGCTCCCCCGGGTGGTCAGAGTCGCTATTACTACGATCAGTCCTTCCAGTGTTTCACAAGAGCTCAGGCCCGGCACGCTGAGGTCATGGGAACGCTGCCCCCTCCTGACTGTCTCACAGCTGCAGGGAACAGCGGTGTGTGGTTGTTTCCAGCATTCACGCTGTTCTTTTTCAGGGTTTTTGTGGCTGTGGGATGCGGGCTGAGGCTGGGGCAGGTGATGGAGTGGGTGCTGGATGGGGTGGGTGCTGTTGGATGGGGATGGGTGTTGGGGCCCCATGCTGCACCCAGCGGGGATTCCCAACAAACCCTCTTGCGGGGGTGAGATTCCCCATGGAGCACTCGATCCCTGCTCTGCACAGCTCCAGTATGGCACTGAGTATGCACTGAGTGGACGGTGATCGTTGCGGAAGTAGCAGACGTGCATTCTGGGGCTTCTTGTTTTAAGCCGGGATCAGGGAACCCAGCCCGGTGCATTCACACTGCCTCCCTCACCCCGGTGTCAGGGCTGCGCTAACGAACCTTCGCCCTCGCTCATGGCTCTGAGAATTTGGGGCAGCTCTGTGCGGTCAGAGCCCTCCTTCTCCTGTGCGCTTCCCCTCAGAAATCATCCCTTTGACATTCCCGTCAGTCAGAGACTGAGGCTCTTCTCCTTCCTGCTGGTGCCACGCAGGGGCTTGTCACAGGCCTCGGCCTGGCTCGCGGGTGGGCTGTTGTGTAGGATATCCGGAGGCTGGGACATAGGGTGCAGGACACAGATGCGCGCAAGGCTCGTGGGGATGGAGAGCAGGGAAAAGTGAGCTCTCGCTGCTGGCTCCAGGAGCCTGACACTCAAGTGATCTTCTCCAGTGCCAGGGTCCTTCCCCTATTCCCACTGCAGGGCCCTGTGTGTGTGTGTGGACGTCTAGACAAAGCTGTGAGGAGAAGAGAACGAGTCTGATTTTGGCAGGAGATGTTTGGAGAACAGTGTCCTGCCCTGGACTGTTGCCAGGTGAGGGGCGTCCTCATGCCCAGGGGTATCATAGGAGAGGTGAGATGAGAGACTGACACGGAGTCAGGCACAGGGTGCGAGTCCAGTTTGTCCCTTTAACAGGAATGGGGACGAGATCTCCTCGCTCTCTGAATTGTCCTTTAGATCTCTGTGCATTGGGGTGAGATTGTTCAGAAGGGTTATGAGGCAGACGCAGCGTGGTCCCAGGCTCTGCCTGGAAGGATTTCTGGGCAGATTAAATAGGATACCTGCTTCCCTGCCTCTGAAATGGCCCCTCACGCTGTCACAGGACGAATGCTATTACACGTTGCCCTTTGCTGACGAGAGGTTTGTGTCTCACTTCCCCATCTGGCTGGGTCACTGTGAGCAGTGCCGCTGTCCCACACCTGACAGTAATAATCAGCCTCGTCCTGCGCCTGGACTCCAGTGACGGTTAACGTGGCCGTGTTACCGGAGTTGGCGCCAGAGAATCGATCGGGGATTCCGGAGGGTCTGCTGCTATCACCATATATAACGAGTAGGGGGGCGCTGCCAGGTTTCTGTTGGTACCAGTGCACACTCTTGCTACCAATGTTGCTTCCGGAACAGGTGAGTTGAGCTTTTTGCCCTGGAGACACAGAGACTGAAGGCGGCTGAGTCAGCACGTACTGGGCGAGAGAACCTGAGACAGGAGGAGAAAACGTGGGGATACAATCAATATTTCAAGAGCTAACCCACCACAGGCCGTGCAGGAACCCAAGGAAGAGAAAATCCCCTGACTAAAGAGATGGAGAAAAACTCTCCCGCTTATAATACCTGAGCTGTAAGTGAGCAGCGCAAGGAGCAGAGGGGCCCAGGCCATGGTGGATCCAGACGAGCTCGGCTTCCTGAGGCAAATGGGTCTGTGTCTGGGACCCTCCGATTCTCTCTTAAACCCCCAGTGCTGGAGAACGGCCCCTTCATGCAAATCAGCCCCCTGCTCACTGGCTGCTGCTGCCTTTCACTCCCCAAGAGCGAAGGGACCCAGGGGAGAGCCTCTCTGCATAAATCCCCTGAGACACCTGTAGGGGAAAGGACTGCTTTGCTTTTCATCAGCAAGAAGAAAGTTTAGCTCATTCCAGAGGTGAGCAGGTCCCAATGGGTTTGGTCTGCTCAGAACATCAAGTGCAGACCCCTCTCCCCAGAAGTCTCCAATTTTATCTGCCTTGGACCTCAAATTAAACTGTGGTTTCTTCTCATGCTCCCAGGCCACAATTGTTTTCAGAGTTATGCCACCATTTTCGGTCATTGCAGGAAGAAATGCTGGCCAGTTTTGGGGTGATCATTTCTGGGGTGCTGGATGGTGTGGGTGCTGTTGGACGGGGGCTGGTGTTGGGCCCAGTTATGGAGTGGATGCTGGATGGGGGAGGCGGAGGGGTCTAGTGCTGGGCGCGCTGACAGTCCCTGCCTCTGAGCGTGTGGCAAACGCACCTTCCCCAACATCTAGGGCCGGTGCACACCAACACTCACAGCCACTCCCTGCAGTGGGGTCGGCTCCCACAGATTACTATTGCCCCCTAGTGGCCAGCATCACACTTGCCATGGTCACGTCCCTGACTCTCCAGGGCTGTAGGGAACATCGCTAGCGAGTCCCTTCCAGCATTCACCCTCTTCCTTCCAGGATGTCCTTCTCCACACTAACCAGGTGATCAGGCCCTCGGCTTAGTCACGCTGGGCAGAGATCAGTCAGTTTTTCGAGCAGCTGCGCTCCCCTGGAGAAAGATTAAGACATTCTAGAGCTGGGCAGCCACTGGGGTGCGGCTACATGAATCTAACTCTGTGAGACACAGACAGACCCGTCCCCAGGGGAAGGGGCAGGGAGGCAGATTCTGGAGGGTCTCTCATTGTCCTTGTATATAATGAGTGTGGGGGGGGGCAAGGCCAGGTTTCTTCTGGTCCTACTGCACATACTATTTGTCAGTCTCTTCTCCTGTGCAGGTGTGGGGGTCGGGGGGAGTGTGTGACAGGACGCGTGTGTCTGTGTGTGTGAGCGGGAGAGGGAGAGAGACAGAGGCAGTGTGTGTTGGGGGGGAGTGAGTGTGACGGCATGCTGTCTGGGTAAGTTCGAACAGCTGCTGTCCCAGAAACACCATGAGACTCTTCCCCCCTGTGCCGGGTGTACCCGGTGTGGGGTAGGCAGGATCCAAGTCTGAAGAGGCTCAGTGTGGGGGGATCTAGGTGTCCCACCTGTGTGGGACAATCTGGGTGCAGGCAGACTGTGGCAGGATGTGGATGCACAGGGGCTCGGGGAGGGGCGGGGTCCAAGTGCGGGGACAATGGGACTGTGCAGGGGCTTCCAGGTGAAGGTGGTTGGGGATCAATGGAGGGGTCTGGGCATGGGGGTCTCAGCGGGGAATCTGGGTGCAGTTAGTTGGGGGGTCAGTGGCATGGGGGTCTGCATGTGGGGGCTCAGGGTGATGGAGCACATAAGGGTTGGGGGATTTGAGTACAGGGAACTCAGTGGGGGTGGTGTGGGTGCAGGGGTGGAGGTCTGGAGGCAGGGGGTCTGGGTGCAGGGGGTCTCCAGATGCAGGAGTTGAGGTTCAGTTGGGTGGGGTTTGGGTATAGAGTGCGAGGTGAGTTTTAGGTGCATGGGATGAGGCTTGGTGGGGGTGTCTGGATATGGGAGGTCCAGATGCATGGGCGTTGGGGGAATGGGGGAGCAGCTCCCCGTACAGTGTCCCCTCCCCCTGCAGCTGAGGAGCGATAGGGGCAGGAAGCGGGGAGGATGCTGAGCTTGCTGCAGCTGGGGAAGGTTTTTTGGGGTGAGTCTGACACAGCCCCATGCTCCTTGCAGAGGAAGAGGAAGTCCCTTCCTTTCCTGCCTCCAGCCCAGCCGGGACTAGCAGCTGATCCTGGTTCAGGGTTGGAGCTCCTGGCTGGGGTATCGCCAGCCCTGTGGTGATTTACTTCTTCACCGGCTGCTCCGGGTACCTGAAATGATGTACCTGAGCTGCTAGGGAGTGGTGCGTGTCTGCTCTTGCAGCGTCCCTTTGCCATGGGTTTTGTGGCCACAAGAAACCCTGGCTGGTTTGGAGCTGTGTGTCTGATGGGACGGCTGCTGGCTGGTTAGGTGTCACTGGGAGATGCTGCAGACCGATGGCTTGAGGAGTGAGTGTCTGCTGCTGGGCTCTGGAGTTGTTCTTGATTGGGGTTGGAACTGACCAGGATGGGTGCTGCTGGGGGGCTCTGGGGTGCTATTGGAGTATGCTGCTAGGTGAGGCTCTGCTGGGAAGGGTGGGACCGAGACCCTTTTGCACGGCACACTCCTGGAGGGGAGCCCCACTGAAAGACAGCGAGGAACCAGCTGAGCAATGGGGACCATGAGGATCAAGGCAACTGGTTCCTGACTGCTCCCCTTTGAGTGGTACTTCTCTGCAGCAGGACAGTGTGGGCAGGCTGAAGCAAAGCTTGCCCCCTCTGGGTTATAGCAGCCCCTGGGTTTTGGTGATCTTGTCGTGACCCTCGCACCACTCCAAGCAAGACTGGCAGTCGGAGAACCCCTGCCCCAGAGACCAGGGAGCAGAGAGGGAGTGGCTGGGAAGTTGGAATCCAAACAGTGGTCTCTAGGGTCCCTTGTCCAGCTCGGTCATGTGAGCGCTGTTGGGGAATAGAAAGCCCCAAAGCCCAGAGATCTCTCTAGCCCAGCAGTGTGTAGCCTGACTTGCTTTACACTGCCCGAGTAGAGACTCTGAGCTCCAGCACTGTGAAGGTGAAGAGCACCCCCTGTTGGTGAGTGCTGCTGTTCCTAAAATTATTCTGGCCGGGGTTTTACAAAAGCTGTAGACCCTTCATGCTGAGCTCATCACAAAGCGGGCCCCCACTCACTGTCTCTCACAGCCACAGGGAACATCACTGTACAGTTGTTTGTAGCATTCATGTTGTTCCTTTTCAGGGTGTTCTTCTCTGTGCTGGCTGCACTGATCACGTCATCAGCCTGGTCCCATCTTTGGAAGGGATTCCCCAGGGGTTTCAGAAGTTGCACCTGCCTAGATTAAGATGAATGCAACCCAAGCTAGGGAAGGAGGAGTGCTGGGCAGAGACGGGCTCCAGCTAACAAAGAGAGGGAAGAGCATCTTGTGAGCAGGCTGGCTAACCTAGTGAGGAGGGCTTTAAACTAGGTTCACCGGGGGAAGGAGACCAAAGCCCTGAGGTAAGTGGGCAAGCGGCATACCGGGAGGAAGCACAGGCAGGAACATCTGTGAGGGGAGGGCTCCTACCTCATACTGAGAATGAGGGGCGATCAGCAGGTTATCTCAAGTGCCTATATACAAATGCACAAAGCCTTGGAAACAAGCAGGGAGAACTGGAGGTCCTGGTGAAGTCAAGGAATTATGACATGATTGGAATAACAGAGACTTGGTGGGATAACTCACATGACTGGAGTACTGTCATGGATGGATGTAAACTGTTCAGGAAGGACAGGCAGGGCAGAAAAGGTGGGGGAGTAGCACTGTATGTAAGGGAGCAGTAAGCCAAGGAAAGTGTGGGCCCCTTAATGAATGAGGGAGGCAACCTAGTGACAGAGGATGTGGAAAAAGCTAATATACTCAATGCTTTTTTGGCCTCTGTCTTCACGAACAAGGTCAGCTCCCAGACTGCTGCGGTGGGCAACACAGCATGGGGAGTAGGTGGCCAGCCTTCGGTGGAGAAAGAAGTGCTTAGGGACTATTTAGAAAAGCTGGACGTGCACAAGTCCATGGGGCCGGATGCGTTGCATCCGAGAGTGCTACAGGAGTTGGCGGCTGTGATTGCAGAGCCATTGGCCATTATCTTTGAAAACTCATGGCGATCGGGGGAAATCCCGGATGACTGGAAAAAGGCTAATGTAGTGCCCATCTTTAAAAAAGAGAAGAAGGAGGATACTGGGAACTACAGGTCAGTCAGCCTCACCTCAGTCCCCGGAAAAATCTTGGAGCAGGTCCTCAAGGAATCAATCCTGAAGCACTTACACGAGAGGAAAGTGATCGGGAACAGTCAGCATGGATTCACCAAGGGAAGGTCATGCCTGACCAATCTAATCACCTTCTATGATGAGATTAGATTCATAGATTCATAGATTCATAGATACTGGTTCTGTGGATGAAGGGAAAGCAGTGGATGTATTGTTTCTTGACTTTAGCAAAGCTTTTGACACGGTCTCCCACAGTATTCTTGTCAGCAAGTTAAAGAAGTATGGGCTGGATGAATGCACTGTAAGGTGGAAAGAAAGTTGGCTAGATTGTCGGGCTCAACAGGTAGTGATCAATGGCTCCATGTCTAGTTGGCAGCCGGTATCAAGTGGAGTGCCCCAAGGGTCGGTCCTCGGGCCGGTTTTGTTCAATATCTTCATAAATGATCTGGAGGATGGTGTGGATTGCACTCTCATCAAATTTGCGGATGATACTAAACTAGGAGGAGTGGTAGATACGGTGGCAGGTAGGGATAGGATACAGAGGGACCTAGACAAATTGGAGGATTGGGCCAAAAGAAATCTGATGAGGTTCAACAAGGATAAGTGCAGGGTCCTGCACTTAGGACGGAAGAATCCAATGCACCGCTACAGACTAGGGACCGAATGGCTGGGCAGCAGTTCTGCGGAAAAGGACCTAGGAGTGACAGTGGACGAGAAGCTGGGTATGAGTCAACAGTGTGCCCTTGTTGCCAAGAAGGCCAATGGCATTTTGGGATGTATAAGTAGGGGCATCGCCAGCAGATTGAGGGACGTGATCGTTCCCCTCTATTCGACATTGGTGAGGCCTCATCTGGAGTACTGTGTCCAGTTTTGGGCCCCACACTACAAGAAGGATGTGGAAAAATTGGAGAGAGTCCAGCGAAGGGCAACAAAAATGATTAGGGGTCTGGAACACATGACTTATGAGGAGAGGCTGAGGGAAGTGGGATTGTTTAGTCTGCAGAAGAGAAGAATGAAGGGGGATTTGATAGCTGCTTTCAACTACCTGAGAGGTGGTTCCAAAGAGGATGGTTCTAGACTATTCTCAGTGGTAAAAGATGACAGGACAAGGAGTAATGGTCTCAAGTTGCAGTGGGGGAGGTTTAGATTGGATATTAGGAAAAATTTTTTCACTAGGAGGGTGGTGAAACACTGGAATGCGTTACCTAGGGAGGTGGTAGAATCTCCTTCCTTAGAAGTTTTTAAGGTCAGGCTTGACAAAGCCCTGGCTGGGATGATTTAATTGGGGATTGTTCCTGCTTTGAGCAGGGGGTTGGACTAGATGACCTCCTGAGGTCCCTTCCAACCTTGATACTCTATGATTCTATGAAGTCACCTCCTCCTAGCTGGTTTGCTATTGTTGTCTCTTCCTGCGACACTAATGTTCTGTTCTGATCCCAGGGGCACCCCACCGTGAGCGGTAGCGGATACTGGGGCCGTGCAAGCCAGCTCTCCAGGGATAAGAGGGAAGGTCCTTGAGCGGATCAGTAAGTGCTTAAAAGAGTAGGAAAAAATGGTCAGTTTTCAGAGTGGAGAGAGGCAAATAGTGGAGCCCAGAAGGATCTGGGTAGGACCAGTGCTGTTCAACATCTTCCTAATTGGTCTGGAAAAGGGGCAATCAGCGAGGTGTCACAGTTTGCAGATGATACAAAACTACTCAAGATAATTTAGTTCAAAGCTCATTGCGAACAGTTAGAAAGGGATCTCTCAAAACTGGATGACTGGGCAACAAAATGGCAGATGAAATTCAGTGTTGATGAATGCAAAGTAATGCACATTGGAAAACATCATCCCAACTACACATATAAATTGATGGGGTCGCCGTTATCTGTTACCACTCAAGAGAGAGATCTTGGAGTCATTGTGGAGAGGTCTCTGAAAACATCTGCTCAATGTGCAGCTGCAGTCAAAAAAGCGAACAGTGTTCGGAATGACAGGAAAGGGATAGATAAGAAGGCTGCAAATATCATCATGACACTATATAAAACCATGGTGTGCCCAGACCTTGAATATTGTGTGCAGTTCTGGACACCCTATGTCAAAAGAGACGTTTTAGGATTGGAAAAGGTGTTTGTTTTGCGTGTGCATAGTCGTCTAGCCAAGCGATGGAATCTGCAGTGGCGTGATGCAGTTCTTCACCACTGACGTCACTGAAGGTCGGCAGGGTGCAGGTGGCTGCTGTGCTGCTCCAAGGTTTTGGCGCGACTCCAAGACTTGCATCTGGAGCAGGTAAAGCTCATCCTCTCGGTCGTCTCCTCCCATCTGGCTCGGCGAGCAGTGTCCAATGATTCGATCAGAGGGTCAGCGGCGTCTGGGTCACCAGATGCCTCCTACTGCTTGTGCAAGGCAGCGCTCTCCTCCTCGAGACAGGGGATGTAGACCGGGGAGCAACCGCGTGGGATGGCTCTGCAGGCTGCTTTGTAGATAGCACCACAGAAGCGACGGTAGGTCTCATTTACCGAGAGATGCCAGGCTGGTATTGTCACTACTGTCTTCTCCAGCGCTTCCTGGTATATTTCCCGGTCGGTCTTTCAAAAATTCCACCGCTTCTATTTGGAACTCTTGACACCTGGGAGCTGTATCCCAATATGGATCAGGTAGAAAGAGGAACCAGAAAAATGTGGTTCGAGGTATGGATCAGCTTCCATCTGAGGAGAGATTAAAAAGATTGGGATGGTTCATCTTGGAGAACACATGGGGGAGATGGTAGAAGTCCATAAAATCGTGACTGATGCGGAGAGAGTCAATAAGGACATGTTGTTAACTTGTCCCATAGCAATAGAACCAGGGGTCACCCAATGAAATTAATAGGCAGTAGGTTTAAAAGAAACCTAAGCGAGTACTTCTTCACACAACGCACAGTCAACCTGTGGGATTCGTTGCCAGCGGAAGTTGTGAAGGCCAAAAGAATAACTATGAGTGGAAAAAGAACTCGGTAAGTTTGTGGAGGATAGGTCCATCAATGGCTAGATTGCCAGACGCTAGCACTGGACGAGAGGGGACGGATCACTCAGTAATTGCTTTGTTCTGTTCATTCCATCTGAAGCTTCTGGCACTGGCCACTGTGGGAAGCCAGGCTACTGGGATAGATGGACCATTGGTCTGACCCAGGGTGGCCGTTCTTATGTTCTTAGAGGTGTCCACCTGGACCCCAGCAGCGAGAGTCTGAGGAGAGAACAGGGAAGACTAGGGAAGCGCTGGGCAACTGCTGAGAGTGGGGAAATGAGCTTCGCTGAGAAGAACAACTGTTGTGTGATGCGTTACAGGCAGAAACCAAACACGGCAGCTTGTGTGTTTTTGTTCCTCCCACCACAGAACCTGGATGGGGGAAGGGGAGGGAGGAGTTTGTCTCACTTCCCCATCTGACCCAGTCACTGGAGCAGGCACTGGTGTGCACCACAGCACCGTAATTATCAGCCATGTCCTCTGCCAGGGCCCCGGGGATGGTTAAATAGCCGGCGTTACTGGACGTGTCTTCAGTTCAGCTCAGATCGAATCTGAAACGTTTTACGTGTTTTGGAGTATTGTAAAAGTCCGGCTTGGAATGGTTCCAGAGCGGGGAGTTGAACGTGGGCTGCCCAAGGTCTAGGTGAGCGCCCTCCCCACGGGGTAAATGAAGCGTAGGGGGGAGTGTCAGGAACAGTAAGAGCAGCACCAGCCCCCTCTGGCTAGTTTGTGACTGGCCAAAACGAGCCGGGTCCAATTTGTGCGTCCTTTCGGTTGGACCAAACCTGCACGTTTCACTGAATAAATTATTTGTCTGAAACGTTTGGAGCAGCTCTAGTTACGTGGAACTCACTTTGCCTTTCGATGCCCCAGGCTGAACCCAGTGGGAACTCTCAGCAAACCCCTTTCGGGGCTGAGATCCCCCCTGAAGCGCTCGATCCCTGCTCTGCACAACTCCAGTCCGGCAGGTGCACATTGACAGCCCTCTGGACACTTGGTAACAGCATCACTGCCGGGTTTACCCCACTCCCCTGAGGATTGGATTCAGAAGAAGAGCAGCTGGTGGGCTACTGAGAAACCTGGTCACCCCCTGAGAGTCAGCGGTGTGGCACCTCGCCCTTTCTTCAGGACCCCCTGGGGTTCTCACCAGCAATGGCTGCTTGGCCGGGGCAGGAGCCCACATGAGAGCTGTCGGCTGGGGGACTTCCTAATGCTCTGAATGGGCCTGTCAACTCACTGGAGTGCAGAGCCTGGAGCCTGCGCCAGGGGAGGGAAGACTCAGCCCTTTCCCACCCCAGGGGTTACTAAGGAGACAAAGTGTGAGCCCAGGCCGTGGAGAAGGGTTTGTGGGCAGATGAAATAAGACGCCTCCATTCCCAGCTCAGAAATGGCCTCTCACGCTGTCCCAGAAAGAATGAGAATAAATGATCCCCTGTGTCAACAGGCAGTTTGTGTCTCACTTCCCCATCTGGCCGTGTCACTGTGAGCAGAGCTGCTGTCACTGTCCCACACCTGACAGTAATAATCAGCCTCGTCCTGCGCCTGGACTCCAGTGACGGTTAATGTGGCCGTGTTACCGGAGTTGGCGCCAGAGAATCGATCGGGGATTCCAGAGGGTCTGCTACTACTATAGTATATAACGAGTAGGGGGGCGCTGCCAGGTTTCTGTTGGTACCAGTGCACATACTTGCTACCAATGTTGCTTCCCGAACAGGTCAGTTGAGCTTTTTGCCCTGGAGACACAGACATTGAAGGCGGCTGAGTCAGCACATACTGGGCGAGAGAACCTGAGACAGGAGGAGAAAACATGGGGATATAATCAATATTTCAAGAGCTAACACACCACAGGCCATGCAGGAACCCGAGGAAGAGAAAATCCCCTGACTAAAGAGATGGAGAAAAACTCTCCCGCTTGTAATACCTGAGCAATAAGTGAGCAACGTGAGGAGCAGAGGGGCCCAGGCCATGGTGGATCCAGACGAGCTCGGCTTCCTGAGGCAAACGGGTCTGTGTCTGGGACCCTCCAATTCTCTCTTAAACCCCCAGAGCTGGAGAACGGCCCCTTCATGCAAATCTGCCCCCTGCTCACTGGCTGCTGCTGGCATCTCCCTCCCCTCAGAGACAGCTACGGACAGACCCAAGAATTGTTTTGTTTCCCATTTGCAAGGGAAAATGAAACTCATCTTGAGGGTGAGGAGCTCCCGAAGTGCTGTGTTTACTCAGACCATTGCCGTTCAGAGCACTCCCCCTGGAGTGAGGAGTCTCCAACATTGTCTGCTTGGCACTGCAAAGCTAGCTGGGTTTCTTGTCATGACCCTGACCCACAATCTTCTGCTGCGGCAAGAAACCCTGGCTGGTTTGGGGCTGTGTGTCCTTGGTGGGACGGGTGCTGGGACTTGCTGGCGGTGCAGGTTGTGCAGGTGTCTCTGAGAGGTTTGGCGGGTATGGACTGATGGCTTCTGGGATTCGCAGCTGCTGCCTGGGGCGGGTGTTGGCGAGGGGTTTGGGAGTGGACAATGTGGCGGCTGCTGGGTGGTGGACGTGCGGCTGGGTGGTTATGTTGCTCCTGGAAGATGCTACTGAGGGATGTCCTGCTGGAAAGGGGCAGGGGAGGGGCTGAAACCCTTCTGCGCTGCACACTGCTCACGGGAAACTCACTGAAAGATGGTGAGGAACCAGCTGAGGATACTGTGAGCAATGGGGCACCTGGTGAGCAAGGCAGCTGGTTCCTGATGGATTTTTGTGGCTTTCCCTGCAGAAGGACCTGTTGTGGTCAGCGGGACGGGAATGTGGCAGCAGGAGAGGGAGAGAACTTCTGCTTCTCTCCCCTTCGCTTCCCCCTCCCGGGTCAGAGCAGCCCCTGGGTTTTGGTGATCTTGTCGTGACTCTCCAGCCATTCCAAAGGAGACGGCCAGTCTGAGTGCCCCTGCTCCAGGGCGCGGGGAGCAGAGAGGGGAGGGGGGTGTCTGGGGAGTGAGAATCTAAAGCACAGTGTCCTCCAGGGTCACATTGGAAAGGGGAAAGTTGTAGGGGTATGAAAAGCCCCAAGCCCAGAGATGTCTCTGTCCCCGCAGTTTGTAGCCTGGCACCTGGACACGGCTGCACTCACCCAGATGCCCAGCGCCAGCACTGGATAGAGGACGAGCTCCCCTGGGTGGTCAGAGTCGCTATTAGTACGATCAGTCCTTCCAGCGTTTCACAAGAGCTCAGGCCCGGCATGCTGAGCTCATGGGAACGCTGCTCCCTCCTGACTGTCTCACAGCTGCAGGGAACAGCGGTGTACGGTTGTTTCCAGCGTTCACGCTGTTCCTTTTCAGGGTTTTTGGGGCTGTGGGATGCGGGCTGAGGCTGGGGCAGGTGATGGAGTGGGTGCTGGATGGGGTGGGTGCTGTTGGATGGGGATGGGTGTTGGGGCCCCATGCTGCACCCAGCGGGGATTCCCAACAAACCCTCTTGCGGGGGTGAGATCCCCCATGGAGCACTCGATCCCTGCTCTGCACAGCTCCACTATGGCAGGGGCATGGTGAAAACCCTCAGGGGAGCTGGTAACGGCATCGCTGCCGTGTTCACCCCACTGCCCTGAGGAGTTGATTGAGAAGTAGAGCAACTAATGGGCAGCTGAGGAACCTGGCCACCTTCGTGAGAGGCAGGGGTGTGTCCCCTCTCCCTTTCCACAGGACCCCTTGGGTTCGCAGTAGCAATGCCTGCTTGGCCGGGGCAGGAGCCCACAGGGGAGCTGTCTGCTGGGGGACTTTCCAACACTCCTCTGGGAGCAGAATGGGCCTCTAAACTCACGGGCGCACGGAGCCCTGTCTGCGCAGCGGTGGAGCCTGTGTCAGGGGAGGGAAGATTCAACCCTGACCCACCCGAGCACAGGACTCTTGGTGTGGCCAGCAGACCCCGGCTGAGATGGCATCAGCCAGGGCCCCAATACACAGAGTGCTCTGGTGGTGAGAACCTACAACAAGCAGCAGGTTCTCCGGGTCAGGATGAGTGGGTGGCTCACAGCTCTGGAGCTGTTATTTCAGGCTCTCTGCAGACTCAGGCAGGTGTCAGGGACACTGCAGTCGTGCTTCAAGCCTTTCCAAACAACCCATGAGGACAGGCTATAATTTCTCTTCAGGAAGGCCGAGATTCTGATCTCGCCACAAGAGCCAGGACCCTTGGCCTGGCCATATAGACCGTGCCTGTGCCTCAAGCCGGCTCTCACCCCGTCACAGGGGCTGAGGAGTGGAGAGGCAGGGTGCAGGACACGTGTTTCTGTGACATGCGACAGGCAGAGACCAAACCTAGCAGCCTGCGCAGGCCCCTGAGGGCGGCTGAGTCACCACAGGCTGCGAGATGGACGCTGGGGAAACAATGGAGAATCCGGTGAACCCCACGGGGCCCGTCCCCGGCTGGGAGTGATGCAGTTTGTGCATTGACTCCAGCAGCAACTTCAGTGTGTCTTGACCCCGCTCCCCTGTTCTCACCTGTGCACCCCATCCCCAGCAGGAGGAGGAGGGGAGCCCAGAGCATGGTGAGGAGATTTCAGGCCCTGGGGAGAAAAAGAGCCAAATGCACCGAGACGGCCTGACAGTATCTGCCCCTTATATTGATCCTCCTGGGGGAGGCGCACACAAGCTCCACCTTTATGCTCATCTGATCCTGCCTCGTCGGTCCTCAAGATCACAGGGAAAGTGCCGTGTGTGAAGGGGTGGGGCATGCTGTGGTGAGGGTCTTTGGCCATCTCAGGCCCTGTTTCAGTCATTCCCCTGGAGCGGGTCAGCGCCCTGCAGACAGGGTTTTGCCCACAGCACAGCTTGGTGGTGGCAGGAGCTGAGCTGTCCCAGACCGGGCAGGGAAGTCACAATGGGCCGATGTCGCTTCAGAACAGCCCACAGGCCTCCTCCACTGAAACGGATACACAGGAGCGGCCGTAGCTGTATAGGACTCCTGATGCTTCACGTGAACCTGCACGGACACCACCGCAAATGCTCCTTGGCTCTGCTGAACGCTGGTCTGTGGCTTGAGGCGAACTATTCAGTCACTCCCACCTGTCGCAAGGGGTCATTTCGCGCGGTTTCAATCTCTGCTGATCCTATGGCTCAGCTCTGTGCTATCTGCATTGCTGGGCAGGCGGGGAAGGTCTGTGGGGTGTCCTTGGTTGCGGTGGGGTGCATGTCACGCAGGAAAGCAGCCCCCTTCAGTCTGGGGCTGAATAAAGAGGTTTGCAGAAGCGATTGTGAAGTTGTTGTTAACCACGTTCGATCTCCCTCCCAGAATGGCCCCAGCAGGGAGCAGGGAGGGGCAGGTAGCCACCAGCAGCAGCACTGAGCCTGCCCCAGCAGGAGGGGTGAGAGGCAGCGCTCAGGGGACAGGCCTTGGAGCCGGGAACTCTGCAGTTCTGGTCCCGGCTCCTGCACTGAGTGGACGGTGATCGTTGCGGAAGTAGCAGACGTGCATTCTGGGGCTTCTTGTTTTAAGCCGGGATCAGGGAACCCAGCCCGGTGCATTCACACTGCCTCCCTCACCCCGGTGTCAGGGCTGCGCTAACGAACCTTCGCCCTCGCTCATGGCTCTGAGAATTTGGGGCAGCTCTGTGCGGTCAGAGCCCTCCTGCTCCTGTGCGCTTCCCCTCAGAAATCATCCCTTTGACATTCCCGTCAGTCAGAGACTGAGGCTCTTCTCCTTCCTGCTGGTGCCACGCAGGGGCTTGTCACAGGCCTCGGCCTGGCTCGCGGGTGGGCTGTTGTGTAGGATATCCGGAGGCTGGGACACGGGGTGCAGGACACAGATGTGCGCAAGGCTCATGGGGATGGAGAGCAGGGAAAAGTGAGCTCTCGCTGCTGGCTCCAGGAGCCTGACACTCAAGTGATCTTCTCCAGTGCCAGGGTCCATCCCCTATTCCCACTGCAGGGCCCTGTGTGTGTGTGTGGACGTCTAGACAAAGCTGTGAGGAGAAGAGAACGAGTCTGATTTTGGCAGGAGATGTTTGGAGAACAGTGTCCAGCCCTGGACTGTTGCCAGGTGAGGGGCGTCCTCATGCCCAGGGGTATCATAGGAGAGGTGAGATGAGAGACTGACACGGAGTCAGGCACAGGGTGCGAGTCCAGTTTGTCCCTTTAACAGGAATGGGGACGAGATCCCCTCGCTCTCTGAATTGTCCTTTAGATCTCTGTGCATTGGGGTGAGATTGTTCACAAGGGTTATGAGGCAGACGCAGCGTGGTCCCAGGCTCTGCCTGGAAGGATTTCTGGGCAGATTAAATAGGATACCTGCTTCCCTGCCTCTGAAATGGCCCCTCACGCTGTCAGAGGACGAATGCTATTACATGTTGCCCTTTGCTGACGAGAGGTTTGTGTCTCACTTCCCCATCTGGCCGTGTCACTGTGAGCAGTGCCGCTGTCCCACACCTGACAGTAATAATCAGCCTCGTCCTGCGCCTGGACTCCAGTGACGGTTAACGTGGCCGTGTTACCGGAGTTGGCGCCAGAGAATCGATCGGGGATTCCGGAGGGTCTGCTGCTATCCTCATATATAACGAGTAGGGGGGCACTGCCAGGTTTCTGTTGGTACCAGTGCACACTCTTGCTACCAATATTGCTTCCGGAACAGGTGAGTTGAGCTTTTTGCCCTGGAGACACAGAGACTGAAGGCGGCTGAGTCAGCACGTACTGGGCGAGAGAACCTGAGACAGGAGGAGAAAACATGGGGATACAATCAATATTTCAAGAGCTAACCCACCACAGGCCGTGCAGGAACCCAAGGAAGAGAAAATCCCCTGACTAAAGAGATGGAGAAAAACTCTCCCGCTTATAATACCTGAGCTGTAAGTGAGCAGCGCAAGGAGCAGAGGGGCCCAGGCCATGGTGGGAATCCAGACGAGCTCGGCTTCCTGAGGCAAATGGGTCTGTGTCTGGGACCCTCCGATTCTCTCTTAAACCCCCAGTGCTGGAGAACGGCCCCTTCATGCAAATCAGCCTCCTGCTCACTGGCTGCTGCTGCCTTTCACTCCCCAAGAGCGAAGGGACCTAGGGGAGAGCCTCTCTGCATAAATCCCCTGAGACACCTGTAGGGGAAAGGACTGCTTTGCTTTTCATCAGCAAGAAGAAAGTTCAGCTCATGCCAGAGGTGAGCAGCTCCCAATGGGTTTGGTCTGCTCAGAACGTCAAGTGCAGACCCCTCTCCCCAGAAGTCTCCAATTTTATCTGCCTTGGACCTCAAATTAAACTGTGGTTTCTTCTCATACTCCCAGGCCACAATTGTTTTCAGAGTTATGCCACCATTTTCGGTCATTGCAGGAAGAAATGCTGGCCAGTTTTGGGGTGATCATTTCTGGGGTGCTGGATGGTGTGGGTGCTGTTGGACGGGGGCTGTTGTTGGGCCCAGTTATGGAGTGGATGCTGGATGGGGGAGGCGGAGGGGTCTAGTGCTGGGCGCGCTGACAGCCCCTGCCTCTGAGCGTGTGGCAAACGCACCTTCCCCAACATCTAGGGCCGGTGCACACCAGCACTCACAGCCACTCCCTGCAGTGGGGTCGGCTCCCACAGATTACTATTGCCCCCTAGTGGCCAGCATCACACTTGCCATGGTCACGTCCCTGACTCTCCAGGGCTGTAGGGAACATCGCTAGCGAGTCCCTTCCAGCATTCACCCTCTTCCTTCCAGGATGTCCTTCTCCACACTAACCAGGTGATCAGGCCCTCGGCTTAGTCACGTTGGGCAGAGATCAGTCAGTTTTTCGAGCAGCTGCGCTCCCCTGGAGGAAGATTAAGACATTCTAGAGCTGGGCAGCCACTGGGGTGCGGCTACATGAATCTAACTCTGTGAGACACAGACAGACCCGTCCCCAGGGGAAGGGGTAGGGAGGCAGATCCACCCCGGGCTCCTGCATGGCGCTTTACCCTGCGCTTTTGAACATTGCCGGACAGAGTAGAAATTGACCATTACCACCTTAGATCCCCTACACCGAGAGTGCCGAGGAACCGTAAATCTCCACAGTGTTCCGGTGAAATAACAATATCCTGGAAGAGCGTCTCTGCCTTTCTATGCCCTGGGCATTCATCCCACTCCCCTGAGGAGTTGATTGAGAAGTAGAGCAACTGATGGGCTGCTGAGCAACCTGGCCACCCTCGTGAGAGGCAGGGGTGTGTCCCCTCTCCCTTTCCTCCGGACCCCTGGGGTTCTCAGTAGCAATGCCTGCTTGGCCGAGGCAGGAGCCCACAGGAGAGCTGTCTGCTGCGGGACTTTCCAACACTCCTCTGGGAGCAGAATGGGCCTCTCCACTCAGAGGAGCACGGAGCCCTGTCTGCACAGCGGCAGAGCCTGTGTCAGGGGAGGAGAGACTCAGCCCTTGCCCAGCCCGGCCCAGGACTCCGCGTGTGGCCAGCTCCCCAGCAGAGCTGTGCTGAGATGGCATCAGCCAGGGCCCCAACAGACACAATCGCTCCGGGATTCTGGAGGGTCTCTCACTGTCCTTGTATATAATGAGTGGGGGGGGGGGGGCAAGGCCAGGTTTCTTCTGGTCCTACTGCACATACTATTTGTCAGTCTCTTCTCCTGTGCAGGTGTGGGGGTCGGGGGGAGTGTGTGTGTGTGTCCCAGCCCAGCCGGGACAGGACGCGTGTGTCTGTGTGTGTGAGCGGGAGAGGGAGAGAGACAGAGGCAGTGTGTGTTGGGGGGGAGTGAGTGTGACGGCATGCTGTCTGGGTAAGTTCGAACAGCTGCTGTCCCAGAAACACCATGAGACTCTTCCCCCCTGTGCCGGGTGTACCCGGTGTGGGGCAGGCAGGCTGAACCAGGCAGGATCCAAGTCTGAAGAGGCTCAGTGTGGGGGGATCTAGGTGTCCCACCTGTGTGGGACAATCTGGGTGCAGGCAGACTGTGGCAGGATGTGGATGCACAGGGGCTCGGGGAGGGGCGGGGTCCAAGTGCAGGGACAATGGGACTGTGCAGGGGCTTCCAGGTGAAGGTGGTTGGGGATCAATGGAGGGGTCTGGGCATGGGGGTCTCAGCGGGGAATCTGGGTGCAGTTAGTTGGGGGGAAAGTGGCATGGGGGTCTTCATGTGGGGGCTCAGGGTGATGGAGCTCATAAGGGTCGGGGTTTGAGTGCAGGGAGCTCAGTGGGGGTGGTGTGGGTGCAGGGGTGGAGGTCTGGAGGCAGGGAGTCTGGGTGCAGGGGGGCTCCAGATGCAGGAGTGTAGGTTAAGTTGGGTGGCGTTTGGGTATAGAGTGCGAGGTGAGTTTTAGGTGCATGGGATGAGGCTTGGTGGGGGTGTCTGGATATGGGAGGTCAGGATGCATGGGCGTTGGGGGAATGGGGGAGCAGCTCCCCGTACAGTGTCCCCTCCCCCTGCAGCTGAGGAGCGATGGCGGCAGGAAGCGGGGAGGATGCTGAGCTTGCTGCAGCTGGGGAAGGTTTTTTGGGGTGAGTCTGACACAGCCCCATGCTCCTTGCAGAGGAAGAGGAAGTCCCTTCCTTTCCTGCCTCCAGCCCAGCCGGGACTAGCAGCTGATCCTGGTTCAGGGTTGGAGCTCCTGGCTGGGGTATCGCCAGCCCTGTGGTGATTTACTTCTTCACCGGCTGCTCCGGGTACCTGAAATGATGTACCTGAGCTGCTAGGGAGTGGTGCGTGATTGCTCTTGCAGCGTCCCTTTGCCATGGGTTTTGTGGCCACAAGAAACCCTGGCTGGTTTGGAGCTGTGTGTCCGATGGGACGGCTGCTGGCTGGTTGGGCGTCACTGGGAGATGTGGCTGCTGCAGACCGATGGCTTGAGGAGTGAGTGGCTGCTGCTGGGCTCTGGAGTTGTGCTTGATTGGGGTTGGGACTGACCAGGATGGGTGCTGCTGGGGGGCTCTGGGGTGCTATTGGAGTATGCTGCTAGGTGAGGCTCTGCTGGGAAGGGTGGGGTCGAGACCCTTTTGCACGGCACACTCCTGGAGGGGAGCCCCACTGAAAGACAGCGAGGAACCAGCTGAGCAATGGGGACCATGAGGATCAAGGCAACTGGTTCCTGACTGCTCCCCTTATAGTGGTACTTCCCTGCAGCAGGACAGTGTGGGCAGGCTGAAG
This sequence comes from Caretta caretta, assembly GCF_965140235.1. NCBI lineage: Eukaryota > Metazoa > Chordata > Testudines > Cheloniidae > Caretta > Caretta caretta. The sequence continues at coordinate 14,278,786 of NC_134220.1, read as the reverse complement.
ACAAAGCTTGCCCCCTCTGGGTTATAGCAGCCCCTGGGTTTTGGTGATCTTGTCGTGACCCTCGCACCACTCCAAGCAAGACTGGCAGTCGGAGAACCTCTGCCCCAGAGACCAGGGAGCAGAGAGGGAGTGGCTGGGAAGTTGGAATCCAAACAGTGGTCTCTAGGGTCCCTTGTCCAGCTCGGTCATGTGAGCGCTGCTGGGGAATAGAAAGCCCCAAAGCCCAGAGATCTCTCTAGCCCAGCAGTGTGTAGCCTGACTTGCTTTACACTGCCCGAGTAGAGACTCTGAGCTCCAGCACTGTGAAGGTGAAGAGCACCCCCTGTTGGTGAGTGCTGCTGTTCCTAAAATTATTCTGGCTGGGGTTTTACAAAAGCTGTAGACCCTTCATGCTGAGCTCATCACAAAGCGGGCCCCCACTCACTGTCTCTCACAGCCACAGGGAACATCACTTTACAGTTGTTTGCAGCATTCATGTTGTTCCTTTTCAGGGTGTTCTTCTCTGTGCTGGCTGCACTGATCACATCATCAGCCTGGTCCCATCTTTGGAAGGGATTCCCCAGGGGTTTCAGAAGTTGCACCTGCCTAGATTAAGATGAATGCAACCCAAGCTAGGGAAGGAGGAGTGCTGGGCAGAGACGGGCTCCAGCTAACGAAGAGAGGGAAGAGCATCTTTGTGAGCAGGCTGGCTAACCTAGTGAGGAGGGCTTTAAACTAGGTTCACCGGGGGAAGGAGACCAAAGCCCTGAGGTAAGTGGGCAAGCGGGGTACCGGGAGGAAGCACAGGCAGGAACATCTGTGAGGGGAGGGCTCCTACCTCATACTGAGAATGAGGGGCGATCAGCAGGTTATCTCAAGTGCCTATATACAAATGCACAAAGCCTTGGAAACAAGCAGGGAGAACTGGAGGTCCTGGTGAAGTCAAGGAATTATGACGTGATTGGAATAACAGAGACTTGGTGGGATAACTCACATGACTGGAGTACTGTCATGGATGGAGATAAACTGTTCAGGAAGGACAGGCAGGGCAGAAAAGGTGGGGGAGTAGCACTGTATGTAAGGGAGCAGTATGACTGCTCAGAGCTCCGGAACGAAACTGCAGAAAAACCTGAGTGTCTCTGGATTAGAAGTTTAGAAGTGTGAGCAACAAGAGTGATGTAGTGGTGGGAGTCTGCTATAGACCACCGGACCAGGGGGATGAGGTGGACGAGGCTTTCTTCAGGCAACTCGCAGAAGCTACTAGATCGCACGCCCTGGTTCTCATGGGCGACTTTAATCATCCTGATATCTGCTGGGAGAGCACTACAGCGGTGCACAGACAATCCAGGAAGTTTTTGGAAAACGTAGGGGACAATTTCCTGGGGCAAGTGCTGGAGGAGCCAACTGGGGGGCAGCTTTTCTTGACCTGCTGCTCACAAACCGGGAAGAATTAGTAGGGGAAGCAAAAGTGGATGGGAATCTGGGAGGCAGTGACCATGAGTTGGTCGAGTTCAGGATCCTGACACAGGGAAGAAAGGTAAGCAGCAGAATACGGACCCTGGACTTCAGGAAAGCAGCTTTTACTCCCTCAGGGAACTGATGGGTAGGATCCCCTGGGGGAATAACGTGAGGGGGAAAGGAGTCCAGGAGAGCTGGCTGTATTTCAAAGAATCCCTATTGAGGTTACAGGGACAAACCATCCCGATGTGTCGAAAGAATAGTAAATATGGCAGGCGACCAGCTTGGCTTAACAGTGAAATCCTTGCGGATCTTAAACATAAAAAAGAAGCTTACAAGAAGTGGAAGATTGGACAAATGACCAGGGAAGAGTATAAAAATATTGCTCGGGCATGTAGGAATGAAATCAGGAGGGCCAAATCGCACCTGGAGCTGCAGCTAGCAAGAGATGTTAAGAGTAACGAGAAGGGTTTCTTCAGGTATGTTGGCAACAAGAAGAAAGTCAAGGAAAGTGTGGGCCCCTTACTGAATGAGGGAGGCAACCTAGTGACCGAGGATGTGGAAAAAGCTAATGTACTCAATGCTTTTTTTGCCTCTGTCTTCACGAACAAGGTCAGCTCCCAGACTGCTGCGCTGGGTGTGACGATGTGACTCAGCAGGGAGGGGGGAGTGTTGACCTGGGAATGTGCCCTGGGGATGGGAGACCTGAGAGCCTGTCACCTGAGCCAGGAGGGGGAGGGGGAGGTAACACCTCTGCCCAGGAATGTGAACAGAGGCTGCTGCAGGGAACCTGCGGGGTGAGTTGAGTTGGCAGTTTGGAGGCTGGGGGGAGGAACACAGGGAACCCCAGGGCTGGGGTCTAAGCTCCCTGCTCCCCCAGAAGGACGTGATTGAGGGGTCCTGGTTGTACCCACAAGCTCTGTTGTGGACTGTGTTCCTGTTGTCCAATAAACCTTCTGTTTTACTGGCTGGCTGAGAGTCTCAGTGGATCCCAGGAAGAGGGGTGCAGGGCCTGGACTCCCCCACACTCCGTGACAACTGGTGGCAGCGGTGGGATCTACTGCACCCCGTGAACGGCGCTTCCTGCAGTAAGTGACTGGGGAACAGTAAAACGAAGGGGAATTGACGGGGACCAGGCGTGCTGAAGATTCAGAGACGGTTTCGGGGGGCGGTTAACCCCTGGGAATGTGTGACCAGAGAGAAAGACTTTTGCAGTAACAGGGTCCCCCGGGGGATTGCAGCGAGCAGTCCCAGGGGCGGAGGAGTCTGCAGCTCGACCCTGGCAAAGAGGTGGTGACCTCAAGAAGGACTGGCACACTAAGGGCTTTTCCTGGAAACCGTGGGAAGCTGCCCGGCCTGCGAGTGGCCAGCAGGGAGATGTACGCTAAACGCCTTAAGAGTGACCTGGTGGAGCTGTGCAGGCAGAGGGGGCTGCGCATCGGGAGGTCCACCAAGGAACAACTGATTGCCCAGTTGGAGGAGAGGGATCGCTTGGATGACCCGATCCCTATCCCTGAGGGGAGCCGCCCGGCAGACGCAGCGTGGGCCCTGGGGCCTGACCGGGCTGGGAGGGGTCAGACTGCTGCCGAGGACATCCCGAGACCCTTCCTACCTATGTCTGGGGGAGGGGTTGGGGGAAGCCCAGCGAATACCGAGGGCACCCTGACCCCAGCACCCAGCAGGGGATCCTCCCGGCGGAGCTCCCCATCCCTGGAGCGGAGGCGGCTGGAATGGGAGAGGGAGATGAAAATGAGGGAGCTGGAGGATCATGAAAAACAACGTCAACATGAGCAGGAGGAGAAGGAGAAACAACGTCAACATGAGCGCCAGGAGAAGGAGAAACAAAGACAGCACGAACTGGAGCTGGCCAGGCTGAAGAGCAGTGGGGCCCCGGCTGTGGTGAGTGAGGAGGGACCCAAGACTGCAAGGAACTTTGATAAGTGCTTCCTGGCCCAGCGTAAGGAGGGGGAGGACATAGATAGCTTCCTGACGGCCTTTGAGAATGCCTGTGAGCTGCACAGGGTTGACCCTGCAGACAGGCTCCAGTTTCTCACCCCCTTACTGGACCCCAAAGCCGTGGAGGTGTACAGCCGGATGACAGGGCCGGAGGCAGGGGACTATGAACTGTTCAAACAGGCCCTGCTCCGTGAGTTTGGGCTGACCCCCGAGATGTACCGGAGAAGGTTCCGGAGTCAGCGTAAAACGCCTGAGGTCACCTACCTACAACTGGCCAACCGGATGCAGGGGTATGCCCGCAAGTGGACAGCGGGGGCCCGAGCTAAAGAGGACCTGCTTGACCTAATTGTACTGGAGCAGCTGTATGAACAGTGCCCTTCCGACCTGAGGCTGTGGTTGGTGGACAAAAAGCTCGAGAACCCCCAGCACGCAGGGCAGCTGGCCGACGAGTTTGTGAACAGTCGGTCAGGGGGTAGCCGGGAGGAGTCCCAAAAGAACAGGCCCCCCCCGATGCAGAGAGAGAGTCACCAGGGGGCCTCCCAGCGGGGAAATAGGGAGAACCCCCTCCCAAGGGGAACGCCTGGCGTCGGGCCCCTCCGACCCGCTCGAGGGGACCAACGTGACCTGAGCTGCTATCACTGTGGCCAGAGAGGCCACGTACGGTCCCAGTGCCCTGGGCTCAGGGACAAACTGAGCAGACCCAACCTACCCAGGGTTAACTGGGTAGGGACCCAGCTGGACGAGGGGCAGACGACTCAGGCAAGGGGGGCTGCCAGTTTACCACCTGCCCCGGAGGGAAGAGTACCCCAGGCCAGCTCCACCAGAGGGCTGGAGGCTCTGGACTCAGGGCGCTCAGTTTACAGGGTGGGCGCGGGGCTGTCCCTCCGGAGAGAGTGCCTTGTTCCCCTGGAGGTGGATGGGAGGAAGGTCAATGGATACTGGGATACGGGTGCGGAGGTGACGCTGGCCCGGCCCGAGGTGGTGGCCCCAGATCGGGTGGTGCCCAACACCTACCTGACCCTGACAGGGGTGGGTGGGACCCCATTTAAGGTGCCCGTGGCAAGGGTACACCTGAAATGGGGGGCCAAGGAGGGCCACAAGGATGTGGGGGTACACCACCATTTGCCCACTGAAGTTTTGATGGGGGGAGACCTAGAGGACTGGCCAAGCAAGCCCCAGACCGCCCTGGTTGTGACCCGTAGCCAGAGCCGGCGAGGGCCACTGCTCCCTGACCTCGGGGAGGGTACCGCACCGGAGGCGCAGGACCCTACCCTGGTGGGAAGGGAGGGCCGAGGGGCACGGCTCAGAGAGGCTGAGGCCTCAGACCTGGCCACTGAGGGGGAACCGGTCCCCATCCCTTCCCCAGCTGCTGAGTTCCAGGCCGAGTTGAGGAAAGATCCCTCCTTGCGGAAGCTCAGGGACCTGGCCGACCTCAGGGTGGTACGGACCATGAGCAGAGGCTGCCAGGAGAGGTTCCTGTGGGAGAAGGGGTTCCTATACCGAGAATGGGCTCCCACAAGGGAAGTAGAGTCCTGTGGGATCAGGAGGCAGCTGGTGGTCCCCCAGAAGTATCGCCGCAAGCTCCTGTACCTGGCCCATGACATCCCCCTCGCAGGGCACCAGGGAATCCGGCGCACCCGGCAGAGGTTGCTACAGAACTTTTACTGGCCCGGGGTCTTTACCACGGTCCGGCAGTATTGCCGATCCTGTGACCCCTGTCAGAGGGTGGGGAAGGCCCGGGACAAGGGGAAAGCGGCTTTGAGACCTTTGCCCATCATAGAGGAGCCTTTCCAGAAGGTGGCCATGGACATCGTGGGGCCTCTCAGCAGGACGACCCGGTCGGGGAAGAAATACATTCTGGTGGTGGTAGATTTTGCCACCCGCTACCCCGAGGCAGTGCCCTTAGCTTCCATTGAAGCAGACACCGTGGCCGATGCGCTCCTGACCATTTTCAGCCGAGTGGGGTTCCCCAAGGAAGTCTTGACAGACCAAGGCTCCAACTTCATGTCGGCCCTGCTCCGGTGCTTGTGGGAGAAATGTGGGGTCCGGCACGACTGGGCCTCAGCTTATCACCCCCAGTCCAACGGGCTGGTGGAGAGGTTTAACGGGACGCTAAAGATGATGCTGAAAACCTTTATGAACCAGCACCCACAGGATTGGGACAAGTACTTACCTCACCTGCTGTTCGCGTACAGGGAGGTGCCACAGGAGTCTACCGGATTTTCGCCTTTCGAACTGTTATATGGAAGGAGGGTGAGGGGCCCCCTGGACCTGATGAGAGACGAGTGGGAGGGGAAGGCCACTCCCGATGGAGAGTCAGTGGTGGAGTATGTCCTGATCTTCCGAGAGAGACTTGCTGAACTCATGGGCCTGGCCAGGGAGAATCTGGCCAGAGCCCAGAAGAAGCAGAAGGTCTGGTATGACCGCACGGCAAGGGCCCGTGCCTACGCCACCGGGGATCCGGTGATGGTTCTCATCCCAGTGAGAAAGAACAAACTACAGGCCGCCTGGGAGGGCCCTTTCAAGGTCGTCAAGCAGCTCAATGAGGTAAACTATGTGGTGGAGCTGTCGAACCGGGCGCACCACCGCCGGGTGTACCATGTGAATATGATGAAGCCATATTATGCCAGGGGGAATGTGGTGTTGGCCGTGTGTGGACAGTGGGAAGAGCAGGGAGATGACCCTTTAGTGGATCTATTCCCTGGGACTAGAGCTGGTTCCCCCCTGGAAACAATTCCCCTCTCGGATCAGCTAACCCCTGCCCAGCAAGATGAGGTCAGGGAGGTGCTGCATCCGTACCGACAGCTGTTTTCCAACCAGCCTGGACGCACTAATCTGACTGTCCACCGGGTGCAGACAGGGTCGCACCCGCCGATAAGATGCTCCCCCTTCCGAGTCACAGGGAAAACTGCTCAGGACCTGGAAAGAGAGGTCCGGGACATGCTGGCTTTGGGGGTGATCCAGCCATCTGCCAGCCCTTGGGCCTCGCCGGTGGTGCTGGTCCCCAAAAAGGATGGGTCGGTCCGGTTCTGTGTGGACTATCGGAAGCTCAATGCCATCACTGTATCTGATGCCTACCCCATGCCCAGGCCGGACGAGCTCCTAGACAAGCTGGGAGGAGCTCGGTACCTTACCACCATGGACCTTACAAAGGGCTACTGGCAAGTGCCGCTGGATGCAGATGCCCGGCTGAAATCGGCCTTTATCACCCCTCTGGGGCTCTATGAGTTCCTGACCCTGCCTTTCGGCCTCAAGGGAGCGCCGGCCACCTTCCAGCGCCTAGTGGACCAGCTCCTGAGGGGGATGGAGAGTTTTGCCGTGGCGTATATTGATGACATCTGTGTCTTTAGCCAGACCTGGGAGGACCACGTGTCCCAGGTTAGACAAGTGCTGGACCGACTCCAGGGGGCTGGGCTGACTGTAAAAGCGGAGAAGTGCAAGGTGGGGATGGCGGAAGTGTCTTACCTGGGCCATCGGGTGGGGAGCGGCCGCCTAAAGCCGGAACCAGCCAAGGTGGAGGTGATCAGAGACTGGCCCGCTCCCCACACCAAAAAGCAGGTCCAAGCCTTTATTGGGATGGCAGGATACTACCGAAGATTTGTGCCTCACTTTAGCGCCATAGCCACCCCCATCACTGAGCTATGCAAGAAGGGGAAGCCAGACAAGGTGGTCTGGACCGAGCAGTGCCAGGAGGCTTTCCGGGCGCTGAAGGAGGCTCTGGTCAGTGGCCCAGTTCTGGCAAACCCAGACTTTGACAAGCCCTTTGTGGTGTTCACCGACGCCTCCGACACGGGACTGGGGGCGGTGTTAATGCAGGAGGATGAAAAGGGGGAGAGACACCCCATCGTGTACCTGAGCAAGAAGTTGCTACCCCGGGAGCAACACTACGCGGCCATCGAGAAGGAGTGCCTGGCCATGGTGTGGGCCCTCAAGAAACTAGAGCCCTATCTCTTCGGGCGGCACTTCACCGTGTACACCGACCACTCGCCCCTGACCTGGCTGCACCAGATGAAAGGAGCCAACGCCAAGCTCCTGAGATGGAGCCTGCTCCTGCAGGATTACGACATGGACGTGGTCCACGTGAAGGGAAGTGCCAACCTGATAGCGGATGCGCTGTCCCGGAGAGGGGGCCCCGAACTTCCCCAGGTCACTGGTCACAGTGACCCCGCTCAGTTCAGTTCGAAGGGGGGAGAGAAGTTGTCACGGAGTGTGGGGGAGTCCAGGCCCTTAACCCCTCTTCCTGGGATCCACTGAGACTCTCAGCCAGCCAGTAAAACAGAAGGTTTATTGGACAACAGGAACACAGTCCACAACAGAGCTTGTGGGTACAACCAGGACCCCTCAATCACGTCCTTCTGGGGGAGCAGGGAGCTTAGACCCCAGCCCTGGGGTTCCCTGTGTTCCTCCCCCCAGCCTCCAAACTGCCAACTAAACTCACCCCGCAGGTTCCCTGCTGCAGCCTCTGTTCACATTCCTGGGCCGAGGTGTTACCTCCCCCTCCCCCTCCTGGCTCAGGTGACAGGCTCTCAGGTCTCCCATCCCCAGGGCACATTCCCAGGTCAACACTCCCCCCTCCCTGCTGAGTCACATCTTCACACCATGATCACGTCCCTGACTCTCCAGGGCTGTAGGGAACATCGCTAGCCAGTCCCTTCCAGCATTCAGCCTCTTCCTTTCAGGATGTCCTTCTCCACACTAACCAGGTGATCAGGCCCCCGGCTTAGTCACGCTGGGCAGAGATCAGCCAGTTTTTCTCCCCCTGGATGAAGATTAAGACATTCTAGAGCTGGGCAGCCACCAGGGTGCGGCTACATGAATCTAACTCTGTGAGACACAGACAAACCCGTCCCCAGGGGAAGGGGCAGGGAGGCAGATCCACCCTGGGCTCCTGCATGGCACTTTACCGTGCGCTTTTGAACATTGCCAGACAGAGTAGAAATTGACCATTACCACCTTAGATCCCCTACACCGAGAGTGCCGAGGAACCGTAAATCTCCACAGTGTTCAGGTGAAATAACAATATCCTGGAAGAGCGTCTCTGCCTTTCTATGCCCTGGGCATTCACCCCACTCCCCTGAGGATTTGATTGAGAAGTAGAGCAACTGATGGGCTGCTGAGGAACCTGGCCACCTCGTGAGAGGCAGGGGTGTGTCCCCTCTCCCTTTCCTCAGGACCCCTGGGGTTCGCAGTAGCAATTCCTGCTTGGCCGGGGCAGGAGCCCACAGGAGAGCTGTCTGCTGGGGGACTTTCCAACACTCCTCTGGGAGCAGAATGGGCCTCTCCACTCAGAGGAGCACGGAGCCCTGTCTGCACAGCGGCAGAGCCTGTGTCAGGGGAGGAGAGACTCAGCCCTTGCCCAGCCCAGCCCAGGACTCCGCGTGTGGCCAGCTCCCCAGCAGAGCTGTGCTGAGATGGCATCAGCCAGGGCCCCAACAGACACAATCGCTCCGGAGGGTCTCTCACTGTCCTTGTATATAATGAGTGGGGGGGGGGGGGCAAGGCCAGGTTTCTTCTGGTCCTACTGCACATACTATTTGTCAGTCTCTTCTCCTGTGCAGGTGTGGGGGCCGGGGGGAGTGTGTGTCTGTGTGTGTGAGTGGGAGAGGGAGAGAGACAGAGGCAGTGTGTGTTGGGGGGGAGTGAGTGTGACGGCATGCTGTCTGGGTAAGTTCGAACAGCTGCTGTCCCAGAAACACCATGAGACTCTTCCCCCCTGTGCTGGGTGGACCCGGTGTGGGGTAGGCAGGATCCAAGTCTGAAGAGGCTCAGTGTGGGGGGATCTAGGTGTCCCACCTGTGTGGGACAATCTGGGTGCAGGCAGACTGTGGCAGGATGTGGATGCACAGGGGCTCGGGGAGGGGCAGGGTCCAAGTGCGGGGACAATGGGACTGTGCAGGGGCTTCCAGGTGAAGGTGGTTGGGGATCAATGGAGGGGTCTGGGCATGGGGGTCTCAGCGGGGAATCTGGGTGCAGTTAGTTGGGGGGTAAGTGGCATGGGGGTCTTCATGTGGGGGCTCAGGGTGATGGAGCACATAAGGGTCGGGGTTTGAGTGCAGGGAGGTCAGTGGGGGTGGTGTGGGTGCAGGGGTGGAGGTCTGGAGGCAGGGGGTCTGGGTGCAGGGGGGCTCCAGATGCAGGAGTGTAGGTTCAGTTGGGTGGGGTTTGGGTATAGAGTGCGAGGTGAGTTTTAGGTGCATGGGATGAGGCTTGGTGGGGGTGTCTGGATATGGGAGGTCCAGATGCATGGGCGTTGGGGGAATGGGGGAGCAGCTCCCCGTACAGTGTCCCCTCCCCCTGCAGCTGAGGAGCGATAGGGGCAGGAAGCGGGGAGGATGCTGAGCTTGCTGCAGCTGGGGAAGGTTTTTTGGGGTGAGTCTGACACAGCCCCATGCTCCTTGCAGAGGAAGAGGAAGTCCCTTCTTTTCCTGCCTCCAGCCCAGCCGGGACTAGCAGCTGATCCTAGTTCATGGTTGGAGCTGCTGGCTGGGGTATCGCCAGCCCTGTGGTGATTTACTTCTTCACCGGCTGCTCCTGGTACCTGAAATGATGTACCTGAGCTGCTAGGGAGTGGTGCGTGACTGCTCTTGCAGCATCCCTTTGCCATGGGTTTTGTGGCCACAAGAAACCCTGGCTGGTTTGGAGCTGTGTGTCTGATGGGATGGCTGCTGGCTGGTTAGGTGTCACTGGGAGATGCTGCAGACCGATGGCTTGAGGAGTGAGTGGCTGCTGCTGGGCTCTGGAGTTGTTCTTGATTGGGGTTGGGACTGACCAGGATGGGTGCTGCTGGGGGGCTCTGGGGTGCTATTGGAGTATGCTGCTAGGTGAGGCTCTGCTGGGAAGGGTGGGGCCGAGACCCTTTTACACGGCACACTCCTGGAGGGGAGCCCCACTGAAAGACAGCGAGGAACCAGCTGAGCAATGGGGACCATGAGGATCAAGGCAACTGGTTCCTGACTGCTCCCCTTTGAGTGGTACTTCCCTGCAGCAGGACAGTGTGGGCAGGCTGAAGACAAAGCTTGCCCCCTCTGGGTTATAGCAGGCCCTGGGTTTTGGTGATCTTGTCGTAACCCTCGCAGTACTCCAAGCAAGACTGGCAGTCGGAGAACCCCTGCCCCAGAGTCCAGGGAGCAGAGAGGGAGTGGCTGGGAAGTTGGAATCCAAACAGTGGTCTCTAGGGTCCCTTGTCCAGCTCGGTCATGTGAGCGCTGTTGGGGAATAGAAAGCCCCAAAGCCCAGAGATCTCTCTAGCCCAGCAGTGTGTAGCCTGACTTGCTTTACACTGCCCGAGTAGAGACTCTGAGCTCCAGCACTGTGAAGGTGAAGAGTACCCCCTGTTGGTGAGTGCTGCTGTTCCTAAAATTATTCTGGCCGGGGTTTTACAAAAGCTGTAGACCCTTCATGCTGAGCTCATCACAAAGCGGGCCCCCACTCACTGTCTCTCACAGCCACAGGGAACATCACTTTACAGTTGTTTGCAGCATTCATGTTGTTCCTTTTCATGGTGTTCTTCTCTGTGCTGGCTGCACTGATCACGTCATCAGCCTGGTCCCATCTTTGGAAGGGATTCCCCAGGGGTTTCAGAAGTGGCACCTGCCTAGATTAAGATGAATGCAACCCAAGCTAGGGAAGGAGGAGTGCTGGGCAGAGACGGGCTCCAGCTAACGAAGAGAGGGAAGAGCATCTTTGTGAGCAGGCTGGCTAACCTAGTGAGGAGGGCTTTAAACTAGGTTCACCGGGGGAAGGAGACCAAAGCCCTGAGGTAAGTGGGCAAGCGGGGTACCGGGAGGAAGCACAGGCAGGAACATCTGTGAGGGGAGGGCTCCTACCTCATACTGAGAATGAGGGGCGATCAGCAGGTTATCTCAAGTGCCTATATACAAATGCACAAAGCCTTGGAAACAAGCAGGGAGAACTGGAGGTCCTGGTGAAGTCAAGGAATTATGACGTGATTGGAATAACAGAGACTTGGTGGGATAACTCACATGACTGGAGTACTGTCATGGATGGAGATAAACTGTTCAGGAAGGACAGGCAGGGCAGAAAAGGTGGGGGAGTAGCACTGTATGTAAGGGAGCAGTATGACTGCTCAGAGCTCCGGAACGAAACTGCAGAAAAACCTGAGTGTCTCTGGATTAGAAGTTTAGAAGTGTGAGCAACAAGAGTGATGTAGTGGTGGGAGTCTGCTATAGACCACCGGACCAGGGGGGTGAGGTGGACGAGGCTTTCTTCAGGCAACTCGCAGAAGCTACTAGATCGCATGCCCTGGTTCTCATGGGCGACTTTAATCATCCTGATATCTGCTGGGAGAGCACTACAGCGGTGCACAGACAATCCAGGAAGTTTTTGGAAAACGTAGGGGACAATTTCCTGGTGCAAGTGCTGGAGGAGCCAACTGGGGGGGAGCTTTTCTTGACCTGCTGCTCACAAACCAGGAAGAATTAGTAGGGGAAGCAAAAGTGGATGGGAATCTGGGAGGTAGTGACCATGAGTTGGTCGAGTTCAGGATCCTGACACAGGGAAGAAAGGTAAGCAGCAGAATACGGACCCTGGACTTCAGGAAAGCAGACTTCGACTCCCTCAGGGAACTGATGGGTAGGATCCCCTGGGGGAATAACGTGAGGGGGAAAGGAGTCCAGGAGAGCTGGCTGTATTTCAAAGAATCCCTATTGAGGTTACAGGGACAAACCATCCCGATGTGTCGAAAGAATAGTAAATATGGCAGGCGACCAGCTTGGCTTAACGGTGAAATCCTTGCGGGTCTTAAACATAAAAAAGAAGCTTACAAGAAGTGGAAGATTGGACAAATGACCAGGGAAGAGTATAAAAATATAGCTCGGGTATGTAGGAATGAAATCAGGAGGGCCAAATCGCACCTGGAGCAGCAGCTAGCAAGAGATGTTAAGAGTAACGAGAAGGGTTTCGAAGAGTAACGAGATGACCTCCTGAGGTCCCTTCCAACCTTGATACTCTGTGATTCTATGAAGTCACCTCCTCCTAGCTGGTTTGCTATTGTTGTCTCTTCCTGGGACACTAATGTTCTGTTCTGATCCCAGTGGCACCCCACCGTGAGCGGTAGCGGATACTGGGGCCGTGCAAGCCAGCTCTCCAGGGATAAGAGGGAAGGTCCTTGCGTGGATCAGTAACTGCTTAAAAGATAGGAAACAAAGAGTAGGAAAAAATGGTCAGTTTTCAGAGTGGAGAGAGGCAAATAGTGGAGTCCAGAAGGATCTGGGTAGGACCAGTGCTGTTCAACATCTTCCTAATTGGTCTGGAAAAGGGGCAATCAGCGAGGTGTCACAGTTTGCAGATGATACAAAACTACTTAAGATAATTTAGTTCAAAGCTCATTGCGAACAGTTAGAAAGGGATCTCTCAAAACTGGACGACTGGGCAACAAAATGGCAGATGAAATTCAATGTTGATGAATGCAAAGTAATGCACATTGGAAAACATCATCCCAACTACACATATAAAATGATGGGGTCGCCGTTATCTGTTACCACTCAAGAGAGAGATCTTGGAGTCATTGTGGAGAGGTCTCTGAAAACATCTGCTCAATGTGCAGCTGCAGTCAAAAAAGCGAACAGTGTTCGGAATGACAGGAAAGGGATAGATAAGAAGGCTGCAAATATCATCATGACACTATATAAAACCATGGTGTGCCCAGACCTTGAATATTGTGTGCAGTTCTGGACACCCCATGTCAAAAGAGACGTTTTAGGATTGGAAAAGGTGTTTGTTTCGCGTGTGCATAGTCGTCTAGCCAAGCGATGGAATCTGCAGTGGCGTGATGCAGTTCTTCACCACTGACGTCACTGAAGGTCGGCAGGGTGCAGGTGGCTGCTGCGCTGCTCCAAGGTGTTGTCGCGACTCCAAGACTTGCATCTGGAGCAGGTAAAGCTCATCCTCTCGGTCGTCTCCTCCCATCTGGCTCGGCGAGCAGTGTCCAATGATTCGATCAGAGGGTCAGCGGCGTCTGGGTCACCAGATGCCTCCTACTTAGTGTCCTTGGTGGGACGGGTGCTGGGACTTGCTGGCGGTGCAGGTTGTGCAGGTGTCTCTGAGAGGTTTGGCAGGTGCGGACTGATGGCTTCTGGGATTCGCAGCTGCTGCCTGGGGCGGGTGTTGGCGAGGGGTTTGGGAGCGGACAATGTGGCGGCTGCTGGGTGGTGGACGTGCGGCTGGGTGGTTATGGTCCTGCTGGAAGATGCTGCTGAGCAATGTCCTGCTGGAAAGGGGCAGGGGAGGGGCTGAAACCCTTCTGCGCTGCACACTGCCCATGCGAAACTCACTGAAAGATGGTGAGGAACCAGCTGAGGATACTGTGAGCAATGGGGCTCCTGGTGAGCAAGGCAGCTGGCTCCTGATGGATTTTCGTGGCTTTCCCTGCAGAAGGACCTGGTGAGGGCAGCGGGACGGGAATGTGGCAGCAGAAGAGGGAAAGAACCTCTGCTTTTCTCCCCTTCGCTTCCCGCTCCTGGGTCAGAGCAGCCACTGGGTTTTGGTGATCTTGTCGTGACCCTCCAGCCATTCCAAAGGAGATGGCCAGTCTGAGCACCCCTGCTCCAGGGCGCGGGGAGCAGAGAGGGGATGGGGGTGTCTGGGGAGTGAGAATCTAAAGCACAGTGTCCTCCAGGGTCACATTGGAAAGGGGAAAGTTGTAGGGGTATGAAAATCCCCAAGCCCAGAGATGTCTCTGTCCCCGCAGTTTGTAGCCTGGCACCTGGACACGGCTGCACTCACCCAGACGCCCAGCTCCAGCACTGGATAGAGGACGAGCTCCCCCGGGTGGTCAGTGTCGCTATTACTACGATCAGTCCTTCCAGTGTTTCACAAGAGCTCAGGCCCGGCACACTGAGCTCATGGGAACGCTGCCCCCTCCTGACTGTCTCACAGCTGCAGGGAACAGCGGTGTACGGTTGTTTCCAGCATTCACGCTGTTCCTTTTCAGGGTTTTTGTGGCTGTGGGATGCGGGCTGAGGCTGGGGCAGGTGATGGAGTGGGTGCTGGATGGGGTGGGTGCTGTTGGATGGGGGTGGGTGTTGGGGCCCCATGCTGCACCCAGCGGGGATTCCCAACAAACCCTCTTGCGGGGGTGAGATCCCCCATGGAGCACTCGATTCCTGCTCTGCACAGCTCCAGTATGGCAGGTGACTTCATAGAATCATAGAATATCAGGGTTGGAAGGGACCTCAGGAGGTCATCTCGTCCAACCCCCTGCTCAAAGCAGGACCAATCCCCAACTAAATCATCCCAGCCAGGGCTTTGTCAAGCCTGACCTTAAAAACTTCTAAGGAAGGAGATTCTACCACCTCCCTAGGTAACGCATTCCAGTGTTTCACCACCCTCCTAGTGAAAATTTTTTTCCTAATATCCAACCTAAACCTCCCCCACTGCAACTTGAGACCATTACTCCTCGTTCTGTCATCTTCCACCACTGAGAATAGTCTAGAACCATCCTCTCTGGAACCACCTCTCAGGTAGTTGAAAGCAGCTATCAAATCCCCCCTCATTCTTCTCTTCTGCAGACTAAACAATCCCAGTTCCCTTAGCCTCTCCTCATAAGTCATGTGTTCCAGACCCCTAATCATTTTTATTGCCCTTCGCTGGACTCTCTCCAATTTATCCACATCCTTCTTGTATTGTGGGGCCCAAAACTGGACACAGTACTCCAGATGAGGCCTCACCAATGTCGAATAGAGGGGGACAATCACGTCCCTCGATCTGCTCGCTATGCCCCTACTTATACATCCCAAAATGCCATTGGCCTTCTTGGCAACAAGGGCACACTGCTGACTCATATCCAGCTTCTCGTCCACTGTCACCCCTAGGTCCTTTTCCGCAGAACTGCTGCCTAGCCATTCGGTCCCTAGTCTCTAGCGGTGCATTGGGTTCTTCTGTCCTAAGTGCAGGATTCTACACTTATCCTTATTGAACCTCATCAGATTTCTTTTGGCCAAATCCTCCAATTTGTCTAGGGCCCTCTGTATCCTATCCCTGCCCTCCAGCGTATCTACCACTCCTCCTAGTTTACTATCATCCGCAAATTTGCTGAGTGTGCAATCCACACCATCCTCCAAATCATTTATGAAGATATTGAACAAAACCGGCCCCAGGACCGACCCCTGGGGCACTCCACTTGACACCGGCTGCCAACTAGACATGGAGCCATTGATCATGGTGCATGGTGAAAACCCTCTGGAGAGCTAGTAACGGCATCGCTGCCGTGTTCACCCCACTCCCCTGAGGATTTGATTCAGAAGTACAGCAACTGATGGGCTGCTGAGGAACCTGGCCACCCTCGTGAGAGGCAGGGGTGTGTTCCCTCTCCCTTTCCTCGGGACCCCTGCGATTCTCATTAGGAATGCCTGCTTGGCCGGGGCAGGAGCCCACAGGAGAGCTGTCTGCTGGGGGACTTTCCAACACTCCTCTGGGAGCAGAATGGGCCTCTCCACTCAGAGGATCACGGAGCCCTGTCTGCACAGCGGCAGAACCTGTGTCAGGGGAGGAGAGACTCAGCCCTTGCCCAGCCCGGCCCAGGACTCCGCGTGTGGCCAGCTCCCCAGCAGAGCTGTGCTGAGATGGCATCAGCCAGGGCCCCAACAGACACAATCGCTAGGGGATTCCGGAGGGTCTCTCACTGTCCTTGTATATAACGAGTGGGGGGGGGCACAGCCAGGTTTCTTCTGGTACTACAGAACATACTATTCGTCAGTCTCTTCTCCTGTGCAGGTGTGGGGGTCGGGGGGAGTGTGTGACAGGACGCGTGTGTCTGTGTGTGTGAGCGGGAGAGGGAGAGACAGAGGCAGTGTGTGTTGGGGGGGGGTGAGTTTGTCGGCATGCTGTCTCATAAGTTGGAACAGCTGCTGTCCCAGAAACACCATGAGAGACTCTTCCCCTGTGTGCCAGGTGGACCTGGTGTGGGGCAGGCAGGCTCAACCAGGCAGGATCCAAGTCTGAAGAGGCTCAGTGTGGGGGGATCTAGGTGTCCCACCTGTGTGGGACAATCTGGGTGCAGGCAGACTGTGGCAGGATGTGGATGCACAGGGGCTCGGGGAGGGGCAGGGTCCAAGTGCAGGGACAATGGGACTGTGCAGGGGCTTCCAGGTGAAGGTGGTTGGGGATCAATGGAGGGGTCTGGGAATGGAGGTCTGTCACGGAGTCCCTGGGCGATGCTCTGGAACTGCTCCCCATGAAGTCAGTCAGGACTCTGGGGTAGTCGCCTTTCTGTGAGCAGCCTGTCTTCAGGACACACAGCTTCCACCTTCCTGGGTCTGACCTCGGAGCATTCAGCATCCTCTGCCTCTCCGTGCGCTTCCCACAGCGAGTCCGCTCAGGCGGTGCTCCTGGGGAAGCCAGAGGGTCCTGCACCCCAACTTCGCAGTCAGACGTGACTCTCAGCCAGCCAGTAAAACAGAAGGTTTATTAGACGACAGGAACATGGTCTAAAACAGAGCTTGCAGGTGCAGAGAACGGGACCCCTCAGCTGGGTCCATTCTGGGGGGCAGTGAGCCAGACAACCACGTCTGCACTTCACTCCATGTCCCAGCCAGCCCCAAACTGAAAACCCCTCCAGCCCCCCCTCCTCTGGGCTTTGTTCCTTTCCCGGGCCAGGTGGTCACCTGATTCCTTTGTTCTCCAACCCTTCAGCTCTCACCTTGCAGGGGGGGAAGGGCCCAGGCCATCAGTTGCCAGGAAACAGGGTGTCGGCCATTCTCTGTGTCCAGACTCCTGCACACACATGCCCTCTAGGGCACTGCAATGATTATACACCCTTACCCCACCCCCTAGATACTTAAGAACTGCCTAGGGGAAACTGAGGCACCCCCACACTATTCAGAGGAAACATTAAGAACAGTCCCACTTCGTCACATCTCTCCCCCCTTCGAGATCGAACTGAGCGGGGTCACTTTAGCCGGTGACCTGGGGAAGTTCGAAGCCACCAACGTTCCCATGGATGCCCCAGCATCTCTCCCATTCCTTGGTAGGAGTTACACCAGGCCCTTCCAGTTTCACGCCTTCCCTTAGGTCAGGGGTGGTCGATAGCACTCGCAGGCCGCATGTGGGAAGGTTTATGCAGCCCATGCCCTTTGGCCACCCCAAGAATGTCTCCCCATTGACCATCACCTTCTGCTCCCACTGGAGGTCCGGGGGGCCTGGCCCCAGGAAACTCCACACAGACATATAGGTTGGGGTCAGGAGTGGGAGCCTGTCCACATCCCCAACCATCTGGCTGACGGAGTGTGTGGCCTTGGGACCCAGCAAGGGAGCTAGACACCGGGGCTTTTCCGCAGGGTCCCCTTGGTTCAAATCGCCAGCCTGCTCAAAGGCAGTGAGGTGGGCATCCACACCCCCCCCCCTCCTTAACCAGGGGCAGCAATTTAGTCTCGAGGTTCCCTGCGGAACTGGCCCCCCGGGATCTATCCCCACTCACCCCGGGGAGGTCCCCTAGGCCTGTCCGCTCCCCCACCGCCAGTTCATGCTGCTGCTGCTTCTGCAGCTCTTTCTCGGGCTCTCGCTGTCTCCCAGGGTCCTCTTGCTCTCTCAGACTCAGCTCCAATCCCGTCCGTCTTGATCCCCCGATGGGGAACCCGATCGTGAAGACCGTCTGGTCGGGGACAGGAGTCTTGGCGATGCCTGGCTCCTGCTTCAGCTGCTCCCAGATCCTGCTATAGCCCCAGTTGGGGTCAGGAATCTGTTCCTTAGAGCGGTCATCCTCCTCCAGCTGCACGATTAACTCTGCTTTGGTGAACTTTCCAATGCTCAACCCTCTCTTTTTGCACAGGGTGACAATGTCCTTCTTAAGGAGACGGTGACAGGCCATCACTCCGCTCCTCCCAAGTTGTTGTGGACTCACAGGCCCATGTGTTCTCAGCTCCCCACGGTTTCCAGGGAGAACCCCTAGTGTGCCAGCCCTTCTCGAGGTCACCACCTCTTTGCCAGGGTCGAGCTGCAGACTCCTCCGCCCCTGAGACTGCTCACTGCAGTCCCCAGGGGGACCCCATTACTGCACAGTACTTCTCGCTGGTCACACACTCCCAGGGGTTAACCGCCCCCCGAAACCGCTCCTTTCTGAGCCTTCAGCAGGCCTGGTCCTCGGCAATCCCCCTTCGTGTTACTGCTCCCTAGTCACTTACTGCAGGAAGCGCCATCCACGGGGTGCAGTACATCCCACCGCTGCCACCAGTTGTCACGGAGTCCCTGGGCGATGCTCTGGAACTGCTCCCCATGAAGTCAGTCAGGACTCTGGGGTAGTCGCCTTTCTGTGAGCAGCCTGTCTTCAGGACACACAGCTCACACAGCTTCCACCTTCCTGGGTCTGACCTCGGAGCATTCAGCATCCTCTGCCTCTCCGTGCGCTTCCCACAGCGAGTCCGCTCAGGCGGTGCTCCTGGGGAAGCCAGAGGGTCCTGCACCCCAACTTCGCAGTCAGACGTGACTCTCAGCCAGCCAGTAAAACAGAAGGTTTATTAGACGACAGGAACATGGTCTAAAACAGAGCTTGCAGGTGCAGAGAACGGGACCCCTCAGCTGGGTCCATTCTGGGGGGCAGTGAGCCAGACAACCACGTCTGCACTTCACTCCATGTCCCAGCCAGCCCCAAACTGAAAACCCCTCCAGCCCCTCCTCCTCTGGGCTTTGTTCCTTTCCCGGGCCAGGAGGTCACCTGATTCCTTTGTTCTCCAACCCTTTAGCTCTCACCTTGCAGGGGGGGAAGGGCCCAGGCCATCAGTTGCCAGGAAACAGGGTGTTGGCAATTCTCTGTGTCCAGACTCCTGCACACACATGCCCTCTAGGGCACTGCAATGATCATACACCCTTACCCCACCCCCTAGATACTTAAGAACTGCCTAGGGGAAACTGAGGCACCCCCACACTATTCAGAGGAAACATTAAGAACAGTCCCACTTCGTCACAAGGTCTTTGTGGGGGAGTCTGGGTGCAGTTAGTTGGGGAGTCAGTGGCATGGGGGTCTGGATGTGGGGGCTCAGGGTGATGCAGGGGGATGGGGCTCATAAGGGTCAGGGTTTGAGTACAGGGAGGTCAGTGGGGGTGGTGCGGGTGCAGGGGTGGAGGTCTGGAGACAGAGGGTCTGGGTGCAGGGGGTCTCCAGATGCAAGAGTTGAGGTTCAGTGGGGTGGGGTTTGGGTATGGAGAGCTAGGTGAATTTTAGGTGTACGGCGTGAGGCTTGGTGGGGGTGTCTGGATATGGGAGGTCCAGATGCATGGAGTTGGGGGAATGGGGGAGCAGCTCCCCGTAGAGTGTCCCCTCCCCCTGCAGCTGAGGAGCGATGGGGGCAGGAAGCAGGGGAGGATGCTGAGCTTGCTGCAGCTGGGGAAGGTTTTTTGGGGTGAGTCTGACAGAGCCCCATACTCCTTGCAGGGGAAGAGGAAGTCCCTTCCTCTCCTGCCTCCAGCCCAGCCGGGACTAGCAGCTGATCCTGGTTCAGGGTTGGAGCTCCTGGCTGGGGTATCACCAGCCCTGTGGTGATTTACTTCTTCACCGACTACTCCGGGTACCTGAAATGATGTACCTGAGCTGCTAGGGAGTGGTGTGTGACTGTTCTTGCAGCGTCCCTTTGGCATGGGTTTTGTGGCCGCAAGAAACCCTGGCTGGTTTGGAGCTGTGTGTCCGATGGGACGGCTGCTGTCTGGTTAGGTGTCACTGGGAGATAACTTTTGCGGTGCGCCATATCTTCTGTAACCTACCGTCACTGATGATCCTGGTGACGAATGTCACACACCAAAGCCAAGCACGGGGGCGAAGGTTTTTCAGGAATTCTGGAGATAGCCCGCAGCTGTTCCACACTTGATGCTACCCAGTGTCTGTTCCAGCTCTGTTACAGTAAATGGTTGTGGGCAGCTTCTGATCTGGTGTACATATTGAAATATACGCCATTCGTTCCTCACTTGTCTTCGCACCTGTTTCTCCAGAGGTGCTCTGGCCTCTCTCAGTAGGTGTCCGGCTACCTGGCTGGGTGTCACTGAAGGTCGGCAGGGTGCAGGTGGCTGCTGCGCTGCTCCAAGGTTTTGGCGCGACTCCAAGACTTGCAGCTGGAGCAGGTAAAGCTCATCCTCTCGGTCGTCTCCTCCCATCTGGCTCGGCGAGCAGTGTCCAATGATTCGATCAGAGGGTCAGCGGCGTCTGGGTCACCAGACGCCTCCTACTGCTTGTGCAAGGCAGCGCTCTCCTCCTCGAGACAGGGGATGTAGACCGAGGAGCAACCGCGTGGGATGGCTCTGCAGGCTGCTTTGTAGACAGCTCCACAGACACGACGGTAGGTCTCATTTACCGAGAGATGCCAGGCTGGTATTGTCACTACTGTCTTCTCCAGCGCTTCCTGGTATATTTCCCGGTCGGCCTTTCAGAAGTTCCACCTCTTCTATTTGGAACTCTTGACACCTGGGAGCTGTATCCCAATATGGATCAGGAGAAAGAGGAACCACAAAAATGTGGTTTGAGGTATGGATCAGCTTCCATCTGAGGAGAGATTAAAAAGATTGGGATGGTTCATCTTGGAGAACACATGGGAGAGATGATAGAGGTCCATAAAATCATGACTGGTGCGGAGAGAGTCAATAAGGATGTGTTATTAACCTGTCCTATAGCAATAGAACCAGGGATCACCCAATGAAATTAGTAGGCAGCAGGTTTAAAAGAATCCTAAGCGAGTACTTCTTCACACAACGCACAGTCAACCTGTGGGATTCGTTGCCAGGGGATGTTGTGAAGGCCACAAGAATAACTAGGAGTGGAAAAAGAACTCGGTAAGTTTGTGGAGGATAGGTCCATCAATGGCTAGATTGCCAGCTGCTAGCACTGGACGAGAGGGGACGGATCACTCAGTAATTGCTTTGTTCTGTTCATTCCGTCTAAAGCTTCTGGCACTGGCCACTGTGGGAAGCCAGGCTACTGGGACAGATGGACCATTGGTCTGACCCAGGGTGGCCGTTTTTATGTTCTTAGAGGTGTCCACCTGGACCCCAGCAGAGAGAGTCTGAGGAGAGAACGGGGAAGGCTAGGGAAGTGCTGGGCAACTGCTGAGAGTGGGGAAATGAGCTTCGCTGAGAAGAACAACTGTTGTGTGATGCGTTACAGGCAGAAACCAAACACGGCAGCTTGTGTGTTTTTGTCCCCCCCACCAATCTCACTTCCCCATCTGACCCAGTCACTGGAGCAGGCACTGGTGTGCACCACATCACCGTAATTATCAGCCTGGTCCTCTTCCAGGGCCCCGGAGATGGTTAAATAGCCGGCGTCACTGGACGTGTCTTCAGTTCAGCTCAGATCGAATCTGAAACGTGAAAAGTCCGGATTGCAGTGGTTCCAGAGCGGGGAGTTGAACGTGGGCTGCCCATGGTCTAGGTGAGCGCCCTCCCCACGGGGTAAATGAAGAATGGGTGGGGGTGTCAGGAACAGTAAGAGCAGCACCAGCCCCCTCTGGCCAGTTTGTGACTGGCCAAAACGAGCCGGGTCCAATTTGTGCGTCCTTTCGGCTGGACCAAAACTGCACCTTTTGCCGAATAAATTATTTGTCTGAAACGTTTGGAGCAGCTCTAGTTACGTGGAACTCACTTTGCCTTTCGATGCCCTGGGTTGAACCCAGGGGAGACTCTCAGCAAACCCTCTTTCGGGGCTGAGATCCCCCCTGAAGCGCTCGACCACTGATCTGCACAACTCCAGTCCGGCAGGTGCACATTGACAGCCCTCTGGACACTTGGAAACAGCATCACTGCCGGGTTTACCCCACTCCCCTGAGGATTGGATTCAGAAGAAGAGCAGCTGGTGGGCTACTGAGAAACCTGGCCACCTCCTGAGAGGGAGCGGTGTGGCACCTCGCCCTTTCCTCAGGACTCCCTGGGGTTCTCACTAGCAATGGCTGCTTGGCCGGGGCAGGAGCCCACAGGAGAGCTGTCTGCTGGGAGACTTCCTAATGCTCCGAATGGGCCTGTCAACTCACTGGAGTGCAGAGCCTGGAGCCTGCGCCAGGGGAGGGAAGACTCAGCCCTTTCCCACCCCAGGGGTTACTAAGGAGACAAAGTGTGAGCCCAGGCCGTGGAGAAGGGTTTGTGGGCAGATGAAATAAGACGCCTCCATTCCCAGCTCAGAAATGGCCTCTCACGCTGTCCCAGAAAGAATGAGAATAAATGATCCCCTGTGTCAACAGGCAGTTTGTGTCTCACTTCCCCATCTGGCCGTGTCACTGTGAGCAGAGCTGCTGTCACTGTCCCACACCTGACAGTAATAATCAGCCTCGTCCTGCGCCTGGACTCCAGTGACGGTTAACGTGGCCGTGTTACCGGAGCTGGCCCCGGAGAATCGATCGGGGATTCCAGAGGGTCTGCTGCTATCTCTATATATAACGAGTAGGGGGGCGCTGCCAGGTTTCTGTTGGTACCACTGCACATACTTGCTACCAATGTTGCTTCCCGAACAGGTCAGTTGAGCTTTTTGCCCTGGAGACACAGACACTGAAGGCGGCTGAGTCAGCACGTACTGGGCGAGAGAACCTGAGACAGGAGGAGAAAACATGGGGATACAATCAATATTTCAAGAGCTAACCCACCACAGGCCGTGCAGGAAGAAGAGAAAATCCCCTGACTAAAGAGATGGAGAAAAACTCTCCCGCTTGTAATACCTGAGCAATAAGTGAGCAGCGTGAGGAGCAGAGGGGCCCAGGCCATGGTGGATCCAGACAAGCTCGGCTTCCTGAGGCAAACGGGTCTGTGTCTGGGACCCTCCGATCCTCTCTTAAACCCCCAGTGCTGGAGAACGGCCCCTTCATGCAAATCAGACCCCTGCTCACTGGCTGCTGCTGCCTTTCACTCCCCAAGAGCGAAGGCACCCAGGGGAGAGCCTCTCTGCATAAATCCCCTGAGACACCTGTAGGGGAAAGGACTGCTTTGCTTTTCATCAGCAAGAAGAAAGTTCAGCTCATGCCAGAGGTGAGCAGCTCCCAATGGGTTTGGTCTGCTCAGAACGTCAAGTGCAGACCCCTCTCCCCAGAAGTCTCCAATTTTATCTGCCTTGGACCACACATTAAACTGTGGTTTCTTCTCATGCTCCCAGGCCACAATTGTTTTCAGAGTTATGCCACCATTTTTGGTCATTGCAGGAAGAAATTCTGGCCAGTTTTGGGGTGATCATTTCTGGGGTGCTGGATGGTGTGGGTGCTGTTGGATGGAGACTGGATTTGGGCTAGTTTCGGAGTGGAGGCTGGATGAAGGCAGTTGATATTTGCAGACCTTACATCAATCCATGGTTCCCAGGACAGTCCCGATGTGACGCAGAAACTCCCCATTCCACGGGGCTGGCTGGACTTGGCTCCTCACTCTGGGAACTGCAACCTGGCCCCTAGTGAGCGGGTCACAGCCCTGCTCAGGTCTGGCCCGGCTGCCCCACGGGAACGAGTGAGGAGCTGCTGGTTCATCTTTTCTTTCTCCCTTTAAGCCGTCGTGCCAAGTGCGATGCCCCGTTTATTTCTGGCAGCCCTCGCACAGCGTCCTTTGTTATTCAGCAGACGGTGAGTGTTCGTGGGCTCGAGGCGGAGGGGTCTAGTGCTGGGCGCACTGACAGCTCCTGCCTCTGAGCGTGTTGGACACGCACCTTCCCCAACATCTAGGGCCGGTGCACACCAGCACTCACAGCCACTCCCTGCAGTGGGGTCGGCTCCCACAGATTACTATTGCCCCCTAGTGGCCAGCATCACACTTGCCATGATCACTTCCCTGACTCTCCATGCCTGTAGGAAACATGGCAAGCCAGTCCCTTCCAGCATTCAGCCTCTTCCTTCCAGGATGTCCTTCTCCACACTAACCAGCGGATCAGGCCCTCGGCTTAGTCACGTTGGGCAGAGATCAGTCAGGTATTCAGGCAGCTGGATGAAGATTAAGACATTCTAGAGCTGGGCAGCCACCAGGGTGCGGCTACATGAATCTAACTCTGTGAGACACAGACAGACCCATCCCCAGGGGAAGGGGCAGGGAGGCAGTACCACCCCGGGCTCCTGCACGGTGCTTTACCTTGCGCTTTTGAACATTGCCGGACAGAGTAGAAATTGACTGTCACCACGTTAGATCCCCTACACCGAGAGTGCCGAGGAACCGTAAATCTCCACAGTGTTCAGGTGAAATAACAATATCCTGGAAGAGCGTCTCTGCCTTTCTATGCCCTGGGCATTCATCCCACTCCCCTGGGGATTTGATTGAGAAGTAGAGCAACTGATGGGCTGCTGAGGAACCTGGCCACCTCGTGAGAGGCAGGGGTGTGTCCCCTCTCCCTTTCCTCAGGACCCCTGGGGTTCGCAGTAGCAATGCCTGCTTGGCCGGGGCAGGAGCCCAGAGGAGAGCTGTCTGCTGGGGGACTTTCCAACACTCCTCTGGGAGCAGAATGGGCCTCTCCACTCAGAGGAGCACGGAGCCCTGTCTGCACAGCGGCAGAGCCTGTGTCAGGGGAGGAGAGACTCAGCCCTTGCCCAGCCCGGCCCAGGACTCCGTGTGTGGCCAGCTCCCCAGCAGAGCTGTGCTGAGATGGCATCAGCCAGGGCCCCAACAGACACAATCGCTCCGGAGGGTCTCTCACTGTCCTTGTATATAATGAGGTGGGGGGGGCAAGGCCAGGTTTCTTCTGGTCCTACTGCACATACTATTTGTCAGTCTCTTCTCCTGTGCAGGTGTGGGGGTCGGGGGGAGTGTGTGACAGGACGCGTGTGTCTGTGTGTGTGAGCGGGAGAGGGAGAGACAGAGGCAGTGTGTGTTGGGGGGGAGTGAGTGTGTCAGCATGCTGTCTCGTGAGTTGGAACAGCTGCTGTCCCAGAAACACCATGAGACTCTTCCCCTCTGTGCCAGGTGGACCCGGTGTGGGGCAGGCAGGCTGAACCAGGCAGGATCCAAGTCTGAAGAGGCTCAGTGTGGGGGGATCTAGGTGTCCCACCTGTGTGGGACAATGTGGGTGCAGGCAGACTGTGGCAGGATGTGGATGCACAGGGGCTCGGGGAGGGGCAGGGTCCAAGTGCGGGGACAATGGGACTGTGCAGGGGCTTCCAGGTGAAGGTGGTTGGGGATCAATGGAGGGGTCTGGGCATGGGGGTCTCAGCGGGGAATCTGGGTGCAGTTAGTTGGGGGGTCAGTGGCATGGGGGTCTGCATGTGGGGGCTCAGGGTAATGGAGCTCATAAGGGTTGGGGTTTGAGTGCAGGGAGCTCAGTGGGGGTGGTGTGGGTGCAGGGGTGGAGGTCTGGAGGCAGGGGGTCTGGGTGCAGGGGGTCTCCAGATGCAGGAGTTGAGGTTCAGTTGGGTGGGGTTTGGGTATGGAGAGCTAGGTGAGTTTTAGGTGCATGGGATGAGGCTTGGTGGGGGTGTCTGGACATGGGAGGTCCAGATGCATGGTCGTTGGGGGAATGGGGGAGCAGCTCCCCGTATAGTGTCCCCTCCCCCTGCAGCTGAGGAGCGATGGGGGAGGAAGCAGGGGAGGATGCTGAGCTTGCTGCAGCTGGGGAAGGTTTTTTGGGGTGAGTCTGACACAGCCCCATGCTCCTTGCAGAGGAAGAGGAAGTCCCTTCCTTTCCTGCCTCCAGCCTAGCCGGGACTAGCAGCTGATCCTGGTTCAGGGTTGGAGCTCCTGGCTGGGGTATCGCCAGCCCTGTGGTGATTTACTTCTTCACCGGCTGCTCCGGGTACCTGAAATGATGTACCTGAGCTGCTAGGGAGTGGTGCGTGACTGCTCTTGCAGCGTCCCTTTGCCATGGGTTTTGTGGCCACAAGAAACCCTGGCTGGTTTGGAGCTGTGTGTCTGATGGGACGGCTGCTGGCTGGTTAGGTGTCACTGGGAGATGCTGCAGACCGATGGCTTGAGGAGTGAGTGGCTGCTGCTGGGCTCTGGAGTTGTTCTTGATTGGGGTTGGAACTGACCAGGATGGGTGCTGCTGGGGGGCTCTGGGGTGCTATTGGAGTATGCTGCTAGGTGAGGCTCTGCTGGGAAGGGTGGGACCGAGACCCTTTTGCACGGCACACTCCTGGAGGGGAGCCCCACTGAAAGACAGCGAGGAACCAGCTGAGCAATGGGGACCATGAGGATCAAGGCAACTGGTTCCTGACTGCTCCCCTTTGAGTGGTACTTCTCTGCAGCAGGACAGTGTGGGCAGGCTGAAGCAAAGCTTGCCCCCTCTGGGTTATAGCAGCCCCTGGGTTTTGGTGATCTTGTCGTGACCCTCGCACCACTCCAAGCAAGACTGGCAGTCGGAGAACCCCTGCCCCAGAGACCAGGGAGCAGAGAGGGAGTGGCTGGGAAGTTGGAATCCAAACAGTGGTCTCTAGGGTCCCTTGTCCAGCTCGGTCATGTGAGCGCTGTTGGGGAATAGAAAGCCCCAAAGCCCAGAGATCTCTCTAGCCCAGCAGTGTGTAGCCTGACTTGCTTTACACTGCCCGAGTAGAGACTCTGAGCTCCAGCACTGTGAAGGTGAAGAGCACCCCCTGTTGGTCAGTGCTGCTGTTCCTAAAATTATTCTGGCCGGGGTTTTACAAAAGCTGTAGACCCTTCATGCTGAGCTCATCACAAAGCGGGCCCCCACTCACTGTCTCTCACAGCCACAGGGAACATCACTGTACAGTTGTTTGCAGCATTCATGTTGTTCCTTTTCAGGGTGTTCTTCTCTGTGCTGGCTGCACTGATCACGTCATCAGCCTGGTCCCATCTTTGGAAGGGATTCCCCAGGGGTTTCAGAAGTTGCACCTGCCTAGATTAAGATGAATGCAACCCAAGCTAGGGAAGGAGGAGTGCTGGGCAGAGACGGGCTCCAGCTAACGAAGAGAGGGAAGAGCATCTTGTGAGCAGGCTGACTAACCTAGTGAGGAGGGCTTTAAACTAGGTTCACCGGGGGAAGGAGACCAAAGCCCTGAGGTAAGTGGGCAAGCGGCATACCGGGAGGAAGCACAGGCAGGAACATCTGTGAGGGGAGGGCTCCTACCTCATACTGAGAATGAGGGGCGATCAGCAGGTTATCTCAAGTGCCTATATACAAATGCACAAAGCCTTGGAAACAAGCAGGGAG